>NW_010964598.1:1598893-1635813 GCF_000463585.1 Tarenaya hassleriana
TATTTATGTTTATATTTGTATTTGTATGTGGATATGAATATATATATATATATATATATATGTGATTTTTTTTTTATTTTGTATGTATGTATGTATGTATGTATGTATGTATGTATATGCATATATATATATACATATATATGTGTTTATATATGTATATGTATATATAAATATATTTGTTTGTATGTATATGTATATATATTTGTATAGATGTTTGTATATATATGTGTATGTTTTTTATTTTGTATATATATTTATATTTTTATTTGTATATAGATATGAATATATATGTATATTTTTTTTTGCTGTTTATTTATTTTATTTTAAATTTAAAAAAAAATCGATTTTTTTTTCATATTTTTTGGAATTTTTTAAAAAATATGACGTGGCATTCTGATGTGGCAAAAAATCTATGTGGCGTGCCACGTCAGCCGCCACGTGGCGTGCCACGTCAGCGGTTAACGGACACTTAACACCGTTTTCGGAATGTGTAGGAAATTGCAGTTAAATTGGGTAGTTCGTGTATCAATTTGGCACATTTGATAATTTGGTGTAGTTTTTTGTCAAATTAAAAATTCGTTTAGGAAAAGGTCACATTTTGCAAAATTTATGTAGGAAAATGTCATTTTCCCTTGTTTTTATGTGTGGGTTTTATTATGTTTTTATATGTATTTGTTGGATGATTGATGAACCCGAGATGTAGTTTTAAAAATTATCGTTTTAAATATATTTATATGTCTGCATATATAACACACCATTACATACTTATTGCGGATATATCATGATTAATAATGAAGTGAAATGAAAAAGTGTATATTAAAAGAATACCGGAACAAATACACGTATCATATGATGAATTAGAACAAGCGAAAATCTTATATTAATACATGAACTTATTAAAAAAAATTCAAATAAATACACGAAATTTAAGAACACGTGAATTCTTCTTAACTTCCAAATTAAAAACTTTATTTAAAAAAATCCAAAAAAAACACCAAATCATAGTGGTATTTGAGAGTTGTTTAAAATTTTAATATTTAATTTTATGACGGGTTTTGAGAATAATTTTAAATTTTATAAATTATTTTAATTGATTTTAAAAAGTTTAAGGTTTAGTATAAAAAAATTGGAATAGTTCATATATTTAATTAGAAATTTTAAAATTCGTATATTTATTTAAAATATTTTTATATAAGATTTTCCTCTAGAACAACAATAAAAAAAAGTAATGATTCCTTCAAATTTTTATTCTTTTTCCCAAATGGAACTAGATTTTATCATTTTTTTTAATCCATATTTACATCTTTACACGTCTTCTACATACTTCAAAGAGAAATGTTCAGATTCAATTTGATCAGGTGATTGTTTTTTAAAGTTCCTACAATTTTCAAGATTCGAATAAGGAAAATGATGTTATATGCCTTTTTCATATCTGATAAGAATAATAACAAATAATATATTACACACGTTTGAAAGCGTGATAACCAAATATTACGTAATATATATATATATATATATATATATATACACACCCCTTGGTTATATAAAACCTAATGACCACATTTTTTTTTGCTTAACTAATGACCACATATTTGTTACCTAACTACCAAATTAAAGTGACTGCAGAACCAAACGCAATTGGTTCCCCTAACACATAACCCCCGTGCGCGTTTGTTCTCGAGACAAGACATTAGGAATGTTGCCTAGACAAATAAAATACGAAAATTAAATAAGACAAATAGAAAGGAACAAAATTACTTTTACTGGTTATATTACAATGAAAATGAAATACATATTTATAAAAAAATTAAGAAACAGAGTAAAAAAGAAATATAGATACAATGAAAACAAATTAGATACACGATATTCGACATAATGATATTTATCCATTATTATTCCCTATCATATCTCAAATCTTATTTTACTCCCATCACATATTCATTTTCTCATTTTAACATGTCGATGTTAGAAAAACAAATGGTTAAATAGAAATAAACCCAAATCATAATTTTGTCCAAGTTTCAAATTATTATTACCAAATATTGTATATATTATATGCTCAATATAGGTGATAATTCTTTACCAAAACAAATATATATATATATATATATATATATAAAAAAGTATACTCACACACGATATTGTCAAACGAGAATTCCCAAAACTGATTCTATTACTTGATACGTGAAAAGTACACTTCAACCTTTCCAAGTAGTACTTAACTCACCTAGTTTTACTCCCCCTGAGCAAAACTCCCGTATCTCCCTGTAATTCTATCAGTCACAAACACTATGTGTGCAACACACACCACGTGTCTCCTTAGACTGCGTCTAAGCCCAGTAAGTGGTATGCCTGTTGTTCAAGGCTCCCCCTTAGATGTACCTCACGTACTCTCAGATGACTCTCACCAGTGTTTCCCTTACAACCAATCCTCCCAAGATCACTCACACAATTCTCTCTTAATAGCAATTAATCTCGGTGCCTTCTCCGATGAAGACTTGCCTCCATATATACTCTTCAAGTTCCTTTTTTCAATCTTTTCCAAATATGTATCTTTCCTTCTTTTCTTGATTCATGCAAATGGCTTCTTTCCTTTTCTCTCCTCGGCTTTTGCTAGCTTTCCAAATTCAGCTCCAACCTTCCATTTGTCATTGTATATCTTCTAGATGCTGAATATACTCTTGCTTTTACATTCTCCCCCTTTTTGACTTTCTGCTTAGACACATTTAAACGCACAGAATACACAATCGCAACAAAGAGAAACTGATTCATAGCATAATAAAGCAAAGAAGTCTGATCACAACACATGTTAAAAGACATATGGTTAGATGACCAACACACAGTATGCAATAAGCTGATCAACCAAAAAACTAGGTCCACTTCACAACCATGAAGTGTTGTTCACTAGAACTCATCATAATCCTCAGAGTTTTCTTCCCCTTCGACATCTTCCTCAGCTCCTTCCTCAGCATCACTCAGTGCTTCCTCTACCAGTTTTTCTTTGCCTTTGTCCTTTGTGGTCGACAAGTTCGCTCCTCCCTCACTTTCTCCCCCTGTGTGGGTAAGCAGAAAGTCAAAAAACATTAGCACTAGAACATCAAGAAAACATACCTGTGTGAAGTGAACTAACGACCATTACTCTGGAACTCCTCCCGAAGAGCATGTTGTTGAGCACGAATCTGTGCAACCACCTTAGCATTCTTCCTATTGGACTGTTCCACCTGAAATAACCGTTTGTCATGCTTCATCAGGAGAGTGAATGTCTTGCTGCACAGTTGACCACGGCTCATCCTTGCTCGCTGCACTCTGGACTCGATGACAAGTGGTCGCTGAATTACTTCAGTGATTTCTGAGTCTGCTATAATTTTCGGACTCTGTCGAACAATGAGACTCTGAATGAGGCAGGGGTGAGGTAGCAAGTGTCGAACTCTCATGTTCCCCGCGCGGGAAAGAATGTGACTGTAGATGATGCGTCCCAAATCAACCTTCTCCTTCCTCAGAAACTTGAATATCAGCAAAGCTAGTTCATCCTGAATCACATCAGTTCGGCGAGTAGGGAACCAGTTTGTCTTCCCCACCAGGAGCATCACTCGACTCTCAAACTTGAGAGTAGAGATGGGTATCTTACCACTCCTCCCTTCAACATATTCACCCGTGAGAGCTACTTCCATATCCTCAAGTGAAGTACCAACTGGATAGTCCTCTAAGCCTTGATCAGAATCAGTGGGCAATCCCAGAAGTTTGTTGATAGTGTAGGGGAGAAATCAATGAACCGTCCTCTGACATATGCCTTGTGATACATTGGATCTCCAGGAATATCAGTACGTTGAGTGAGATTCGCATAGAACTCACGCACAAGTCCTTTACTAAATGGACAAGCATAAGTCATAGTTCCAGTGAGTTGCCTTTCGTCAAACAGATCCCAGACTTGGTTCTTCCGAAAATCCATTACATTCACATTTCTCCCAGCAATGACATCAACTCCCTTGAATTTCTCAAACCTTTTCTTTGTTTCAGATGACAGGAATTTTTCAGAGAGAGGTTTGAGAGTTGAATCACGTGGTTTACTTGACTGAGCCACCGGTTCAGACGGTCCTCCTTTTCGTTTCTTGGACACTTTTGGTTTCAGGATACTGCCCGAACCTTCTGTGGGTTCCTTCCGATGGACTGAAGTAGACTTATTTTTCTTCTTTAATCTACTCTTAGCCTTTTGTTGAAGAACAATCAGAGGACTATCAGAGTTATCAGAACTCACAGACACAGGTGTCTCTGGTGCACGAGATTGAGTCTCGTTGGCCATTTCTTCTTCTGCTACCTCCTGTGTATCATCTAGTGCCTCAGTAATTGTACGTTCATCACTTGCTTCCTCTGGGGCCACGGTGTCATCAGGTACACCCTTCCTGACATGGTCTTTGTCAGCTACAACATCTCTATCAGTGGCTTTGAGAAGGTTTTCCGGATTGACTGCCAACTCGCCTGTCAGTGTTTCTTCTTCTTGTATCTCTTCCAGAAGTACCCCCAAGTCGTCTTGCTCTCTTGTCAGATCGTTCTCAGGCGGAACCTTGTCAGCTTCACAGGTATCGACCCTAGGAGTTTCAGGCACTGCATGTGTCGAAGATTGCGACGAACCTGCAATTTCCTTACTTGCCTTTGTCTTCCTTTTTTTCGCTTGTAGTGGGGCAACATCTGGATCCGACTTCTCTTTATCGTTAATGTGTTCCTCCACCCCAGCATCTATTCCTGGTTTCTCGCTTGCATCCATAGTTTCAGACACTTCAACAATGGTAGGAAGTTCGGGGTTACCTGTTTTGCCCATATTTCTGGCTGCGTTTCGTGAGGAGCGTCGTTCACCTTGTCCGATTGTCTTCTTGATCTTCTTGGTCGTCATATTTGAAGAAAATTCCTGAGAAAACGCTTAGCACAGAACTGCTAGAGAGAGAAACTTGAACGTGTGTGAGTTAGAAGTGCGAGAAATTAGGGCAAGGTAGAAAACCGCATTTATGAGTGAGAGAGATAAACAGAGATTTAAAATTGAAAAATTTTACAAATTTTTCAATTCCCGCTTAAATACAATTTAGCATATTCATATTCCTAATCCATTTAGACAATCCCAGGTTTGAGAAAGAAATAAAATAAAAAATAAAAAATTTAAGACACAATCAAGTGATTCGGATAGGCATACCTGTCACTGAGATAGTCAAATCTCTGAGATAATTCTTACGGTCAGTCGTACTTCACACATTCTCAAGTGCTTCTCAACCTTTTTCACAGCTCCACTACTGTTGAGTCATCTGGTTCTGGACTTTCTAGGACGTTGTATCAACTAGGATTTCTCACCATTAAGGTCCAGACTATCTCTTTTGAGATATACTCATGAGAATGTAGTATTCATACGATTCACAGCGGAGTATTCTAAATCAGAACATATCTTTTCATGTCCAAAATTTTTTTATTTATTTATTTTTTTTATATATATATTTTGCTTCTGCCCTTAGACCATCGTATAGAAACCTGTTTCACAACTTAGACCCGAGCACCTCACAGGTTTACTCATGTCATGACCATTTTTTTTTTGTTTTATTATACCCTTTTATTTGAGCATATTCATGACAGAGGAGTATCAGAACCTTTTAGTGACGTCTGTATTGGTGAGATGTACCTGAGAAATAGTGAAGTATTTTTGACTTTCAGTTTCATCTCCTAGATTCTTCCATCTCTGGACCTGCACCCTTTCCTGCACACTTGTTTCTAAAACCAAAAAGAAACTTAGAGTTCCCCTACACCGAGGGATTTTTGTAATTCGACAAACCTGTTCATATCCAAAGGCTTAGTAAATATGTCAGCCAATTGTTTCTCAGTAGGAACATACTCAATAAGTAATGTTTTCTTTTCAACGTGCTCTCTTAGAAAATGATGTCGAATCTCAATGTGTTTTGTTCGAGAATGTTGCACCGGATTCTTAGAGATATTAATTGCACTCGTATTATCACAATGCGCAGTAAAAGAAGATAAGATGATACCGTAATCAGAGAGCATCTGACGCATCCATAAGAGTTGAGTGCAACAGCTTCCCAACGCAATGTATTCTGCTTCAGCTGTGGATAGTGACGTAGAGTTCTGTTTCTTGCTATGCCACGCTATCATATTATTTCCAAGAAAAAAACACCCTCCAGAAGTACTTCGTCGATCGTCAGCATGACCTCCCCAGTCTGCATCACAAAATCCTACCAATTCGCAGCTAGAGTCCTTTGTGTAATGCAACCCAAACTCCAAAGTTCCTTTGACATATTTGATAATCCACTTGACTGCCTGTAAATGTGACTTTTTCGGCTTAGCTTGGTACCTTGCACAGATTCCAACACTCAGACACAAGTCAGGTCTACTTGCTGTAAGGTACAGTAGACTTCCAATCATTCCTCTGTATAGTTTTGAGTCTACATCTTCTCCATCTTCATCACGCGTCAACTTTGTTGTAGTAGACATGGGTGTTCTCGCTGATTTGCTTCCATCTAGTTCAAACCGTTTGACTAAGTTCCGTGCATATTTGCTTTGAGAGATAAACAGGCCATCGTCCGTTTGCTTGACTTGTAATCCGAGAAAAAAATTCAATTCGCCAAACATGCTCATCTCGAACTCGTCAGTCATCAGCTTAACAAAACTGTCAACTTTCTCATGAGAAACGGATCCGAACACGATGTCATCCACATATACTTGAACTACCATGAGATTTCCATCATCATTGTGGATGAATAACGTCTTGTCCACTCCCCCTCTTTTGTAGCCATGCTCCACTAGAAACGACGTGAGACGCTCATACCAGGCACGAGGAGCTTGCTTAAGACCATACAGTGCTTTCTTCAGTCGATAGACATGATTTGGGAAATGAGGATCTTCAAATCCAACCGGTTGTTCAACATATACTTCCTCCTGAAGAACGCCATTGAGAAAAGCACTTTTGACGTCCATTTGGAAAAGTCTGAAGTGCAAACTGCAAGCAACACCCAAAAGTAAACGAATGGATTCTAGTCGAGCAACGGGTGCAAAAGTCTCATCAAAATCAACTCCCTCGATTTGTGTATATCCTTGAGCTACTAGACGAGCTTTATTCCTGATGATTTCTCCAAGTTCATTTGTCTTGTTCTTGAAAATCCACTTGGTTCCAATCACATTTGTATGTTGAGGGCGCGGAACCAAGTACCAGACGTCATTTCGCACAAATTGTTCCAACTCTTCTTGCATTGCTCGTACCCAGAATTCATCAAGCAGCGCTTCACAAACTTTCTTTGGTTCTATCTGTGAGTTGAAGCACACAAAACGAACTAAGTCTTGATAATTCACTCTGGCTTTGATTCGAGTCCGACGAGGGTCTTTAAGATGACCAATCAGATCACTAGCTGAGTGATTTCGGTGGACTGGTACAGAAGGTGTTGAGTCTGGCAACGCTGCATCTATGTCAACAGACTCCGACGAAGATTCATCGGATTCCTCTTTCTGGGTAGAATCAGAATCAGATTGTTCTGGAATTTGCTGAACAGCACTTGGATTCAGGGTGATGTTGTCAGGATTCATCGTGGTGTCTTCATCAAAAACAACATTTGCTGATTCCATTACGGTTTTGGTACGGAGATTATAAACTCGATAGGCAGCAGAGTTTTGAGCATAGCCAAGAAAGATTCCTTCATCACTTCTTGCATCCATCTTACCAAGGTATTCTCTATCATTGAGAATATAACACTTACACCCAAATATGTGAACAAACTTAAGTGGAGGGGACCGACCTTTCCAGATTTCATACGGTGTCTTAGACATACCAGTTCTGAGGTAAACACGATTGATCAGATAGCATGCAGTGCTCATGGCTTCAGCCCAGAACTTGGTAGCTATCCCCTTTGCATGCAGCATAGATCGAGCCATTTCCTGAATTGTTCTGTTCTTGCGTTCCACTACTCCATTTTGCTGTGGAGTTTTCGGTGCAGAATATTCATGAGCAATACCATGTGTGTCACAGAATTGCTGAAATCCTGTATTCTCAAACTCCCTTCCATGATCACTTCGTATCCTTTGTACGGTACCCTTCCCATTCTTCAATTGAAGACACAAATGTTGAAATGCAACACAGGCTTCAGACTTCTCCCGAAGAAATCGTACCCAAGTGAATCTGGAATAATCGTCAACACATACGAGAACATACTTCTTCCCACCAAAACTTTCAGTTTGCATAGGTCCCATAAGATCCATATGCATGAGCTCCAAGATTTGGGATGTATGCACATGCTCTGTTTTCTTGTGGCGTATTCGAATCTGTTTTCCAAGTTGACATGCCTTGCATACGAACTTATCACTGTGAGATAATTCTGGCATATCTCGAACAGCACCTGACTTCGACAATTTGACAAGTGCACGTATGTTGATGTGTCCAAGCCTTTGATGCCACAGATTCATATCATCTTTCGTTGCCATTAAGCTCAGCTGTTGTGCAGATTCCTTAAGATTCTTGACCCAAGTGTAGCAATTGTTGGAATTTCTTTTCCCTGTTAAAACACACTTATTCTCGACATCAGTGACAAAGCAAGCATTCTTTGTGAATTTCACCCTCATTCCATTGTCACATAGTTGACTTATACTGATCAGATTTGCCTTCAAGCCTTGAACCACCTTAACATCAGATAATTTCGGCAATCCAGCATGGTCCAGTGTTCCTTTTCCCAAAATCTTTCCTTGCTTACCATCACCGAATGTGACACTTCCTCCATTTTGTGTTGCAACAAAACTTTTCAACAGTTTTCGATTTCCTGTCATGTGTCTAGAGCATCCATTGTCGAAGTACCAGACTTCAGTATCGCAATTTTGCTCAGTAGTGTAAGCCACATTACACATTAAATCTGATTTGCGGACCCATATGAGATTCCACGGAGGATGATTATAGGATGATGTTGAATACTTGAGGATTCCTCTGTTTCTTCTCAGATAGTAACAATTACGTCTGAGGTGTCCCTCCTTCCCACAATGATAACAGTTTCTGTTATCCCATCCTCTCCAATTTGACTGCTTAGTATTTATTGTTGAAGAAGAACCTCTTCTTGTGGGGATCTCTTGACTCAAGTTTCCTCCAGACACAAATTTTAGGTTAGATAGTGATTTACCTTGATAACCCAGTCCAGAGTGGTCACCAGAGGTTCTGCCTAGACCAAGCAAGTGATCCAGTTTTCCAGTTCCGTTACCAAGCAGATGCAGATTTTTCTTGGTTTCTTCCAGCTGACATTTCATAAGGGAGACCTCTTCTTCCTTTTTGGCCAGCTTCTCTCTAGCGTCTGTCAGTTGTATCTGAGTTCTATTGAGATCCATCTCCAGTTGTTGTTTTTCGCAGATCAGTTGTTTATTCATTCTCACCAGTTTGTTCATTTCTATGAACAGATCTTCCTCAGTGACTTCTTCATTGTCACTTTCCACATCTTGCTCATTTTCTTCCTCTATAACTCCGAGAAAGACTACAAAGTTGGATAAATTATCTTCATCACTCTCACTTTCTCCGTCTGAGGAATCCGCTTCATGTGTTATCAAGGATTTTCCCTTCTGTTTGATACATTCCATCTTCGTATGACCATAACCTTTGCACTCAAAGCATTGAGTCTCCTTGAGATTTTTCAGCACACTTTCTCTTTTCGCAATACTAGGACATTCAGCCTTCCAGTGTCCTGTACCCTTGCATTCCAGGCATTTTCCAGCATCTCTATCACTTGATGGTCCTGTTCTTTTTCTTCCTTTAAAGAACCGATTAAACTTCTTGATGACTAGTGCCATCTCATCATGCAGCTCGTCTTCCGATTGTTTCTTGTTCTTAACAGATACTCTGTTCTCTGCAATTGTTTCTCTTGTTTCAGGAACATGTAAAGCAATTCCTTGTCCCTTCTTGGTTTGAACAGATGATCCTCCATTCATCAATTGAAGTCTCAATTCGTGTGCAGCAAAGGTGCCTACCGCTTCTTTGAAGGTTACTGTCTCCAGATTGTTTACTCCTTCAAATACCAGAATCTGCGAATGATACTTTGCTGGCAGACTATTTAATAGTTTCTTCACCAATTTGTCATTACCGATTCGCCTACCAAGTACACTTGCCTCATTTGACAACGCACTCAGCTTTCCACAGAATTCTTTGACGCTCTCATCGTCTTCCATTCTCAGCCGTTCAAATTGAAGATCAATCATATCCAATCTGTTCCTTTTCACTTTGGAAGTTCCTTCATGGATAAGCTCCAATGTGTCCCATGCATCTTTAGCCGTCTCACACCCTTGAATTTGTTCAAACTCTTCATGACACACACTGCTGAAAATGATTGACAGAGCCTTTTGATTCATAGCTGAATCCTTCTTTTCCTGCGCAGTCCACGAGCTTTTCGGTTTTTGTTTAATAACTCCATCAATGACGTCAGTAGGTCGAATCCATCCATCAGTAATTGCACTCCAAGTGTCTTCATCTAGCCCACGAATATAAGAACTTATCTTGACTTTCCAATGACCATAGTTGGTTGAGTCAAGCAAGGCGGTTTTTCCAAACTCCTTCAACCCTTCCATCGTGTGTATCTGAATCGTACACCGATATGAGAGGAAATATTTCCTACGATCGGTGACCTAGCTCTGATACCAATTGAAAAAGTATACTCACACACAATATTGTCAAACGAGAATTCCCAAAACTGATTCTATTACTTGATACGTGAAAAGTACACTTCAACCTTTCCAAGTAGTACTTAACTCACCTAGTTTTACTCCCCCTGAGCAAAACTCCCGTATCTCCCTGTAATTCTATCAGTCACAGACACTATGTGTGCAACACACACCACGTGTCTCCTTAGACTGCGTCTAAGCCCAGTAAGTGGTATGCCTGTTGTTCAAGGCTCCCCCTTAGATGTACCTCACGTACTCTCAGATGACTCTCACCAGTGTTTCCCTTACAACCAATCCTCCCAAGATCACTCACACAATTCTCTCTTAATAGCAATTAATCTCGGTGCCTTCTCCGATGAAGACTTGCCTCCATATATACTCTTCAAGTTCCTTTTTTCAATCTTTTCCAAATATGTATCTTTCCTTCTTTTCTTGATTCATGCAAATGGCTTCTTTCCTTTTCTCTCCTCGGCTTTTGCTAGCTTTCCAAATTCAGCTCCAAACTTCCATTTGTCATTGTATATCTTCTAGATGCTGAATATACTCTTGCTTTTACAATATATATAGGTGATAATTGATCCACTCGGCAAGAAGAGTTACGTGGACGGGCGACAATGGCCGCGACGGACGGACGGTGACTTTCGGCAGCAAAGTTCCAATGCTTAAGCCGCAAATCTTTGAGTCGAGTTCGAGAGAAACCACATTTTAAAATTTATATTTTCTTTTGTTAGGCCTTAAAATTTCTTCTCCTAAAGTCAAACTTAGCATGCCTCCCATTCAATTCTTTCGCTCCTTAAATTATCTTTTGATATTGAAATATCAAATTCAATGTAGTTAGGCAAAGATTCTCTATATATTTCTTAGCTTCTTAGATTTGATACGGGAATTTGCTTTAAAAGATGCTTTAAACCTGAATCTATACGTTAATTTAAAGGAGAATATATATATATATATATCTAACATAAGTCTTATTAATTTATACACGGATGAACCCAAATCGTAATTTGTAACCGGGCTTAATTTGTGGATCATGTCTCTCTTATACATTATTCCTTCAAAGATGCTTTCCGTGGAGAGAAAAAAAAGTGGAAGAAGATTATAAAAATACGAAGAAAAAAAATGTCTGACCATTCTCGCAATAAACCAAATCCAAGCATATCATATATTCACCATCCAACAAAAAAATATTCCTAGGGAAAAAAAAAAAGAAGCCCTAAGTTGCCATTACAAATCCCAAAATGAACAGCAACAACAACCAAAACGTGAAGAAGATCAAGTCCTTGCAACTTCCTCTTCGCAACACTGTCACGGAGAAGGCAAGATCGCCGGTGATGTTCGGAAAATCCGCGGAGAAAACAACCGCGAGGAAGCTCGAGAGCAAACCGTCGATGGACGTGGACGAATGTGCCGAAGCTTTCATCAGAAAATTCCGGCAGCAGCTTCTTCTTCAGCGCCTCGAGTCCATGGAGAACTACGAGAAAACGATGGCCAGAGGTCTTTGATGTTATATCCATCTATATTGGTGTTATCTACCTTATTATATATTAATTCCTTGAATTCATTTTGTATTATTGCATTGCTAGTTATTTATTTTACATATGAGGCTATATATCAATCATGATAGTATACCTTGTGATATTATTTACCGATTCCGTTTGTAAGAAAAAAATATGTTAGCGTTATTCGCTTTTAATAATGCTAATTTAATTTAATAACGAGGAAAATGGGAACTAAAATCAGTTTGGTTGGACCACAAAAGCATATCTCGTACCCACCGACAAGTCTTAAATGAGCCGGCCTCCTAATCATTAATTGGGATCCTAACCAAACCGCCGGTTTAGTCATATGCCAAACAATAGCATAACCATGTAATCATGTAATTTGATACCGTAAACCGACATTTGAGTACTTGCCCATTATTAATTTTATAATATCATATGCTATACAAAGTAAACGAAAAAACAGTAGAGGGAGCGAAGCGAATGATCACTTTCCAATGAGAGGAATCACATCCCACCCCACAAGTACAACAAAACAAAAGCCGAATGCAACACCGCCAATACAAACGCAAGACTCAATTAATAATACAACAACAACATCATGTCACACATATATATATATATATTATAAAACAACATGCCACATATTTGTAGCAATTAATTAAAATAACACCGCCCAAAAAGACCAACGTCTCGCTTTATTCTTCTTCTCCTTCATGGGCACGTCGGTCATATACGCATGCATACATATATATAGATAGAGGGGCGCTCTCGACCCGAGAAGGTAGTAGGTACGTACGCACGCACGTTACGTTAAGGCTGGATGGGTTGAGGCTGGGAGGGTTGGGTGGCGACCTGGTGGAGGTTGAGTCGGGAGCACGAACGGGCCATCTCGCCGACGAGAGGGATCACCGGCAGGCATTCGCAGTTGCAGATCTCGATCATGAAGCCGTCCGGGTCATGGAAGAAGAGCTGGTCCACTTGTATTCCTCCTTCCTCCACCACCGCCCTCACGTACCTTATCTTCATATCCTTCAGCTTCTTCTCCACTGCTTCCATGCACTCGCACTGTGCTCGTAAAATGGTTGTGTGGTTATGATATGTTACGTACTATTGGCTCGTCTCGTCAAATGAAGTGATATGTTACATCACAATTACATATATGGGTCAGGAATTATTAAGCAATAAAGGGGAAACACTGTCGGATTCTTTATTATGCGCAACTACTTTTGCATTCTATTTCTTTTTAACCTATGGTGTTCGTGGTTTCCTCTTGTCGTCATTGGATCAACAATTCGGTTTCTTACCATAACCGGGCCCTCCCTCTCTCTCTCTCTCTCTCGTGTTGAAAGCCTCGCCTTCTTTGTCCTCTTTCTCCTTTGTAAATGTGGTCTGTTCCCTCTCTCTCTCTCTACTTTTACTTCTTGTCCTCTATATCATTTTCTCTCTCTTAATTTCTTGCCCTCACAAAACACATGAGTTTACTTACAAGCATAGAAATGAACGTCTTCCATCTAGAAATTCTCCAAGATTTTAATGAAAAAGTGGATTTTGTGACAACTTCTTTTCCATATTAATCGACATAGTGTTTTCATACGATTCATGAAAAAAAGGATTCGGATGTCAAGATCATAACTATCAATTTCGGCATATGGGCTCAAATTTGCACAAACTTTTATTTTATGTCCATGTTGATAAACATAGGGGCCGTGTATGAATAGATCTCAAAAGTACGGGGTCAAATTGAAAACAAATGAAAATTACCTGGAAAGACACGTGATTGTCCTTGGGGTTAATCTCTTCTTTCTTCGGCATTTTCTCTGGCTCCGGGGATCGCAGAAGATGAATTCCGATTCCATGTCCGAACAACCTACGCGAAAATTCATCGTTTTTATCGAAATGGCAAAAAAACAAAACGAGAAAACGGGTATGATATAAAAAAATTGGAATTAAATGAATCCGATGTTTGGATATTAATTACCATGCACCGTCGAAATCGAAAGAGCCAGGCCTCCGGATGGGGATGAACCCTAACACGTTCTGGTAAAAGTTCATCGATTCCTCCACGGACCGACAAAGCAGAGAGATGTGGTTCAGCGACTTGAGATGAAGAGGGTTTTCCATGACGTACGGTTTCCTTCGTTTTCCCGAGAAAAATTCCCCCGACTCAGACTTTCCCAGGAAAATTGGGACGAAACGCTCTCTTTGAGAACCGAAGGTCCCGAGGGTAATGAATCAAGAAAAATAATCAAATGAAAACACTCAAATGGATTTGAAGAAATTAGTGCGGAATTATAGAGAGGGTGGGTTACGTATATATATACGCACGCGCGCACACACAAACACGTGGATACGTGTAGATAAAGGCCAGGGGAGTAGTATGGATGACCACGGAAGATACACATAAGCAATGGATGGAGGGTTATATATAGAAAACGAAGGATGTCAATCCCAATTTATTTTTTCCTTAAAAAAGATATTTTTAGTTGATGGGCTCATCATTTTTTCTCAATTTTGTGCTTCTGGCCAAATGTATTTCTTAATTATATACATGTATATATACAACCATTTTCCGTAAAATAGCCGTAACATTACGAAGGGTCATGTCACGTGCAATTTCTGCGAACCTTCCATTGCCTAATCTTTTTTCTTTCATGTAATTGTTACATTTTTTTTAAATTATTCCAGCTAATCACTTGTTAGGAAAAAAATAGATTTTGTTTCCGTAAACGTGTTTTAAGTGTTGTAAGATGGATTCGAAGCAACCTAATCTAATCTGTTTTTATTCAAAGGTAATTTTCAGATATATGATCCAACAGTTGGTCCAGTGGTTGAGAGGTGACAAAGTTATCATCAAAATCATGGGTTCGATTCCACTGGTGGAGAGGGATGTAATTTCTGAATCAAAATGATCTATATATAAAGGCTGGTCTCGGGCCTAGGGTGGATATAGTCGGATTGAAGGTCCGGAAAACGAACCTGATATCAAAAAAGAAAATTTTACTGAGATATGTATGACAAAATTATATGTATGGCAAAACTAACTTCCCCAGATTTGATGGCCTATACGGGAGAAAATACCTTTTTTAACAAAAAAAAACCTTTTTTTTTGTTTTTATCTATTCGCGCATCAAGATAAGTCTTCTTCAATTAACAATTCAAACAACATGCATATATAGTTACTTGGGTTTAGTTTAATAATAATAATAATAATAATAATAATAATTAAAAAAAGAGTATCGATAACAAAAATATAATCTTTCTAAATTTAATAAATAAATATATGAATTTTTAATTTTGTATAAAAAATAAATTTTAAAAAATTCGTATACGCAATATAAAAATATATAAATTTTAATTTTTTTTTAACATATAACTGTAAAAAGATCGATTGAATTTAGTGTTTTTATGAATTTACATAGAAATTTTCATATTTTTTTACTATATTCTCTTATAATAATAATAATAATAATAATAATAATAATAATAATAGCTTAAAATTAAATTCGTGGAAACGAAAATCGGGACGGTTACATGCAGAGGAGGAAGTGTCGCTTAAATGAGCAGTGTGTTTTTTGGCGGTTGAGGATGACTCCGACACGTAAGAAGACACAAGCTGACTCGGATAATCGCATCTCCTAATTTAATAGTTTGTTTATTTGACACGTCAGCTTAAACCAAACCTCAAATATTCTCTCTCTCTCTTACGTCGTCCGTATCGGACCAAATTGAGCCCTATACTTTGTTTATTATTATTTTTACATCAAATTGTCTATAAAAATTAAAATTATCAATTTTCAAAAAACTTCTCTATAAATACATGTTGAAATTTTTACAAAATATATGAATTTTCTAAACATATTTATGTATATATATATAAGTACATGTATATATTATTACTATTATTATTTATATACATATATATATATATATTTGTATATATACCCGGACGGATCTACGTGTATTAAAACGGGATCCTGTGCCCCCTCCCTTTGAGTAAATTTTTTTAGTTATTTATAATTTTGTTAAAATTTTAACAAAAAATATAAAAGGCCCCCCGGTTAGTTTATATGTCGGCCCCCTCCTCCTATAATCTTTACATATCAGAATTTTCGAAACAATAAGATCTCATACTTTTTTATATAATTAAACTTCATAATATATTTTGTATTGTTCTGTTTTTTTTCTAAAAAATTAGGTTATACACAATCTTTTTTTACTCTTTATTTTATATCTATTTTTAATATTTTATCTCTCTCAATTCTCTAAAATAATATTCACAAATCTAATATTCAATCATAATACTTATTATTATTATTATTATGAAAACATTAAATAGTCATATTAAAGGTATAGAATTTTATGATTTTTTAAATAATTTTAATTTTTTTGGTTCATAATTTTTTTATCTTTTGATCATATTTAGAAATTTGTTATTATTGTATAATTTGTATTTGATTTGACAAAACAATAATAGACAATTTTATCAAAAAAAATCATTGACATTTTAAAATAGTGGTAAAATTTCAATCAATAATCTATTAAATTATCGACCTCTTCAATACTTGAATAAATTGATTTTACTGATATATTTTTATTATTTTTATATTATATACTATATATATTGTTCTCATTGTCAAATTTTTTTGGATCCATCACGGTGTGTATATCTATATATATATATATAAGAAAAATCCCCTAAAAATTCCTGAATTTGCAAAGTACGAGAAAAAAAATTCCTAAACTTGTGAGGTGCCAAATAATTCCTAAACTAGCAAAAAGTGTCTCAGTAAATACTAATCTTGTTAAAAAGTTTCATATTAGTCTTTCAGTAAAACTGATTATAAAAATATAATTTTATGTCTTACGTGGCAGGTGACATGGCACGCCAGCCGGAGTTTTTTTGCCACGTAATCAGAACCGAATTTTAGAAAACCGGTTTTTTCAGAATCGGTTTGTAACAGTAACATCTCGGTTCAATAAATGTGAATAAAAAGGCCCTAAATTTACCTTTACCAAAACCTCGTATCTCATCTTCGGCGAAACCTGGTGTCCTCCATCGTCGGCGATTTCTTCAGAAATCACCGATAATTTCTTCATGCAGCGGTGTCATCAGCGTCACGTTCTCTTCGGGCAGCTTAGTCTCGTCTTCTTCATGCAACGGTGTCGTCTCTCTTCAGTCGGCAGCGAAGTCGTTTTTGTGACTATCTTCTTCTGGCTCCGCGAGTTTGTTGCCATGAGGTGAGTATTTTCGTGATGGGCTCTTCAAGATTTCTGCAAACATGCGTGCAAATTTTTTTGTCATGGACAGATTTCCAATGATATTTGACCGCGTTTTTTTTCTGCTGTATTCTTCTTCGGTCGCGATTTTACAGGTTGACAGTGAATATGTATTTCGGTGGGTGCACTGATTATAATGAAGATGGAGATATGGGGTACATTAGCGGAGAGAGGGCAAAAGTCTTTATTGATAACCCTCGAATCTTTTATGAGACATGTTCG
This sequence comes from Tarenaya hassleriana, assembly GCF_000463585.1. Lineage (NCBI taxonomy): Eukaryota > Viridiplantae > Streptophyta > Magnoliopsida > Brassicales > Cleomaceae > Tarenaya > Tarenaya hassleriana. The sequence goes on from NW_010964598.1 coordinate 1,616,560, forward strand.
ACGAAATCTTGGATTCGAAGATAAATGGAGCACCGAAATCTGGGATTCGAAGAATATTCTACTGTCGAAGACCTTACCGATACCGATGAGAGAGTTTGAAAAGAGTTAGGTTTTGGTAGGTTAGTCGATTTGGGGGTAAAAATAGATTTATAGTTTGTTTTTTATCCGGTTTAACATTATGAAACTCGATTCAATACAATCCCGTTTATTTCCTAAACCCGATTTATCAAAACCAGCTTCTGTACTCGTGGAAATAAAAACTGACATAGTTTCGCACATCACAATCCACATAGGATTGAGTTTCAGTCAATATTGGTCAAATATTCGTCTGGAATTTTTTAACAAGATTAAGATTTATTGAGACACTTTTTGCAAGTTCAGGAATTATTTGGCACCATCGCAAGTTCAGAAATTTTTTTCTCACACTTGCAAAGTTCAAAAATTTTTAGAGGTTTTTCCCATATATATATATATATATGAAGTAACGGACCTATTTGTATCGTAATGAGGCATAGGCCTCTCTTTATACAGCTATTTTTTTTTCTTTCTTCACTAATTTTGTAAAATCTGAAATATAATCATATAATGCCCCATAACAAATACAGAATAACAAATTTATTGCCCCTATTTACAATTATTTTTAGGTCCGATTATATATACGTATTTTATTTTTTATTTTATATAAATATAGATATAAATTATATTTTAATTTTTATCTTTTTAATTGAAAATTTTTCCACCTTAATAAGATAAAACGGTATTTTGTTTCCTACGTGGTAATGATGTGTCATTGAATCCGATTAAAAATTAAAATATTTTTGTGAAAAATTCAAATTTTGTATATTTATATGAATTTTTTTAAAAAAAAATTGTGTTTTTTTAGACGATTTTCGCTTATTTTTTATTTCATTGTTTGGTATCTTCAATTTTCTTGATTTTTTTTTTTCATTGTAACGGGCCCATAAATAGAATGACGAAATATGGATCCCCAAGTTGGTACGTACGTGGCATTTAATGCACGTGACTGATAAGTCTTGTATCGCTTTGTTGAATCATTGGCGTCTTTGATCCTTCAATGCATTTGTGGAATTTTGTTTTCTATTTTCAGAGGAATTGCTCTTCGTTATCTCTCTCCCCATAGTCATTACGTTGCGTATCCTTTACGGTATATTTTAAGTGTATTTTAATTATATATATATTTGTCGTCTGATAAAGAATGAAAAATATTTTTTAATTATATATATATATATATATATATATGTATTCTCCTTCCTTTTTTTCTGTCTTTTTCATGTGTACATGGTACATGGTACATGCATGAGACGCGACACATAGTTGTCGGCAAAAAATTATCCGACCAATCGGATGCGAAAACTAGATATTCGAACTATTGAATTTGATTAATACATATGTAATAACTGGGAATTCGGATATAAATTAAGACTTTTCCTTTTCAAATTTAAACAACCATATCTATATATAGCCGATACATTTAAAAAATATCTTTAATTTTTTATTTAAAATTTTAACCTTTTTTAAACGTCATAAAAATATTTTTTAATAAAATTAAATTCAATACATATAAATTCAAAACACATAGGTGCTAAAATCAAATTTTAAATTCTTAAGGGTGAAACGTTGGGATGCATATCAGGGCATTCCAAGAAATCCGTGGCCACGATAAGAACACATGTCCATGTCACAGCTTTTGTCGTGTAGATCATGTGATCCTAGTCATCAAATTCAAAACGAAAAAAAAAACATGTTAAATTATGCTGGACAGTTTCAAAATCAAACATGAACAAGGCCGAATGCGACATCCATCTTATCGAATAAGAAAAATAATTATTTGAATCCATCGAGAATATGTTTGCGCCGAGTATCACGGTTTATCCATAGCATCTATATATTGGCGTATTCATGAAACTAGTCCAATTTGATAATTTCTTGTATATGGAAATTTAAATATTTAAGACCCTAATGAAAGAAAAACGTGTTACAGAATATACGGAGGAGTTTGAGGAACATGTTAAAGCGTTTGGGCATGGCGGAAATCACCATAGATAGTTCAAAAATCGGACCAAGTAACCGAATGTGTTCAAATATACGTACCGTAAAATGGTTTTGTTCGAGCGTACATGCGTGATCGGACTTGTACATGTTCAGATGTTCGTATGCACTCGGGCCGGGTTATTTGGGATGTGAATGCGTGCTTCTCGGAACTTTTTTTTGCTTGATATCCGAGTATTTTGGATCACGCCACAGATTAATCTTGGGGAAAAGGATCAACCATGTGATTTGAAATATACGTTTCTCTTATCTAAATCTGAGGTTCGAACTCAGAATGGAATAAACATTTAAGGGTGCTTCACCGGTTGAACTAACCAAATTTGGGTTGCATGCTATGCTTCTCCGACTTGTTATGAGCACCTGAAAAATCCGAATGTCACTTAGTTTAAATTGTTGTATATTGTTTAGGAAATTATGAAATTATCTTTATAAAACGTGTTTAATGCATGTTAATTCTGATGAAAACATAGATGGACTTTATGATTAATGATCGCAACAACATTGATATTTTCAGAGGTTTTAAATGCGTTAGGTGAATTGTGAAAAGATGTCTTCAGAGAGTGCAATAATTTATCAGTTAGTAACAGTAGAAAACAATTTTACGGTATGAACCGCCGTTATTCGCATGAATTTTCATATCCAAATATATAATTCAATCGATTCTATAATCTCTGTTAATTAAATTTTTAATCAAGATTAGTTTTTTCACCACTAGTAGCCAATAATAAAACGTACAATATGTCACGTCCTGTCTAGAGAAAGGAGCATTAGGTGGATTGTAATTATTATATATATATATATATATATGTATGTATATGTAAGGGTGACCTTTATTAGGATGAATATTCATTGCAATATATAATGGAAGTAGGGACGATGCAATTGGGAAATGCGTGGCACACATTAACTATACACTTCTATCTGTCCATTTTTGTAACCAAAATTCTTCTAGTGCTGCACAGCTATATATATATATATATATGAAAAAAATTTAAAACCCTTTAAACACATGAAGTTAAAATGTTAAATGAAAAACTTTTGTCTGTACTAAAAAATATAAGACCTGCAATGACTAAAAAACGTGAAAAGAGATTATATAATATGATTAGATATTTAAATTTGAAGATCTTGAATATTTTCAAAAATCTTGTCAGGCTATATATATATATATATATATGTATGCAATGTATGTATGTATGTATGTATATGTCATTCTTTATTTATTAATTTTAAATATTTTAGTTTTTAAATTACGTGGTAAATGACATAACGGGTATAGTCAAGTGTGAACTTGTCATATAAATAAACACGATCAAATGCTACGTAATCACGTTTGCAATTCATATGAGTACATTCGTAGGCTCAGTACGTATGGATTTTCAGTCAAAATTTAAGATTTTAGATATTTTTGATAAAATTTAGTAGTCGAAGGGTTTTTTTACAAAAAAAATTATGTATGAATCTGTAAAATTTTAAAATTTTAGGGTTTTTTATTCGATTTTCCGGGAACTTTATCTGATTTTTATTTAATTGAACCCTACAAGACATGATTTAAGATTCATCGACGTGACAAAATTTGGTTAAAAGGGAAAAGTTGAGATTGAACAATCGGCCATAGGATCCAATTTCTTTTATTTATTTAAAATAAGCAGAGATAACATATCATATTTTGGAGAAAAAATTATTAATTTAATAATAAATCAGTCGTAAAGGATAATGAGCTCCATAATCAAAGATCATTCATGGGTTTTGTCCTAGTTAATGCTGATTAGGCTTAACCCAAATTCAAGTTGTACATTACCTGCTCCATCTTTTCACGTAGACAAATTATATATATACATATATGTGTGTGTGTGTGTAAAGATGTTTAAATTATTTTTTATAAAAAAAAAAGAAGGTTATAGATTATCTTATCAACTTCAGTAGTGATCACATCAAAGCAATTTGTAGAATTTTAATCTATCATCGTCAGCTTTTAGATCAATAATTCAATGGATAATTCCATGCCAATAGAAAAACATAAAGGTCACATTAAAATACGGAAAAATAAACAGATATGACTCTTAAAACTTATAAATTGAAATCAGTAAATTGAATTCCAAACTCATTGGGCAAAATTTTCGTTAAACAATTACGTAACAAATTTCGACAAGTAACAGTCGCTTTCAGACCACACATTTCTGGTGACTTAATTTTTTTTCCGCACTTCTCTCAATCTCGAGACACTCAATCTCTCTCACAAGTGCCTTAAGAGCCACGCGACCTAATCACAAGCTCTACACATTGTTGAAGCCCCAACCCCTCTTCAGGAACTGCGACAAAAGGCGGAAACTTTCAGTGTTCCACAAATGGGTTTTGAATCGAAATCGATCACAAATCCAATCGGAGATCTCTGGTCTCCGCTCTTTCGCATGGCCTTAGCCGTGCTGTTGCAGGACAAGCCCTGAACATCGATCTCCCAAGTGGAAACGAAGAGAAAGTTTCTTTAAGATAATGCTTACGGTTGGCCAGAACGGTTGAAAGCCGAAGTTCAAGGTTCTTACAGGCGGATTCCGGCATTAGTCGGGGACATTGTATACACCATTCTGCTATTGTGCTGAAAAATCAACAGAGAACAAATGGCTTTGGAGATTAGCAGAACGAAAAGAAAATGACCCGAATCTCATTTCGAGCATAATTTAGTAGGAAACATGAAAATCTAATCGATGCATTCAGATAACAGAGATGAGACAAAAGAGTGTGAAACAGATTAAGGGCTTACTGGTGGGCTTTATTGGCATGGAAGAACAGATAACAAACGAATATGCCTTCAGCTGGTGCTCTAAGAAACCTCGTTTCCTTGTTTTCGCCACGTGTTTACGAAAGAAGCTTGGTACAAAGAATCCTTAAGACGCCCTGTTCTGTAAACAAAAAAGAGATCTTTTCCTTTTCCATTAAATGATTAATCCCTAGACAGAACCGATTGCAGGGACATCAACTGCTTTGAGCTGATAGGAGGCACTCGTTTGCGAACTAAAGACATGATTAACGTAGCCTTGTCGCATCGCCCCATTTTCACAAGCCCCTCAAGCAATGTCCGAACAGTGTCCATGTTCGGGTACCACTTCTTTCCCATACAATCCTTACACATCGTATATGCCAAATCAAACTCCCCTCCTTTACAAAGATAGTGTATCATGGTCTGATAGATCTTCACATTGGGTTTGTACCCTTTCCCACGCATGGCTGAATACACCCTTTTGGCCATTTCAGGGAATCCAGCAAGACAAAACCCCTTGATAACCAAATTATATGTTACCTCGTCAGGGACTATCTGAAGTTTCGGCATTAACATCAACAGATCATTTGCTTCCCATGCTCGTCTCCTATTCACTAAAAATTGAATCCTAACGTTAAAGCTAGTGAGATTAGGCGTAACTCCTTTGAGGATCATAAGGTTCCACAGTCCATTTCCAATCATATACCGATTGTGCTTGTAAAATGCTGACATAAGGGTTGTATACGTAACCACATCTGGTAACAAACCTGATTTTTCCATCTCTATCATAATCAAGTATGCCTTGTCAAGAACTCCCATCTCACAGAAAGCTTTGATGACGATATTAAAAGAAAACGTATCAAGTTGAACCCCATACTTCCACGGAACATCATGAAGGAACTCCTGGATGGTGACCGGATCAGGGTTCAATGTCAAAACCTTAAGGGTCGCATTGAAGGACTTAACGGTCCTCTTGCAACCATACAAATGCATATTGTAGAAAGTATCAAGGGCATGCTTGGTCATTCCAGCCTTTCCATACAGCATGATAATCCTAACAATGAAACCCTCACGCCTACCTTGAGGAAGAGTCTTCTGATGCTCAAGCAGATCCTCGATATAATCAAACCGACATGCCCCTGCTAATCTAGAAACCGTATCTTCGAAAGCAAACCGATTCTCAACAACCAAACGGTTTGTGGCGTTAGCTTTGAAGAGCTCGTATAGCTTCTCTGGGTCTCGCTCGGCTTTGAGCTTGACAAGGGCAGGCTGAATCTGATTCAATTCAGGTATAGAAGCAATGCCAGTGGCTGCGGAGGCAGAATGGCAGAGTCTGCGAATGGGTCGCAGAGAAAGCATGATCCAGGTCCTGCCTTGAATCTAAACATGCCCCTTAGGTGAAAACGAGACTAAATAGGATGGTTTCTCGAAATCTTCACTACCCATCAACCACACCAAACTTCTTCGAAATGTAACACCTTCAGATCGATCTGTCGCTGGAAATCGCTCTCAGACCATAGACAACGAGAAAGCCAATAACATCAAGACCAGCTTCTAAGAGGAATTTTCACAAACAGATTCTGGGTATCCTCACGACAGTGAACAGGCAAAGAAAGTGCAGAATCCACGTACTTCGAAGATTCCTCAGCAGAAAATAATCAAAGCCCAACACGAATCAACAGTAACCAATTCAAAATACCCATCAATACTGTACATATTTATGCGCAGCCAATCTTCACCTCGTTAGCTATTGATCCTAACGGCGTAGCAATGGAGGAAAGGACATAAATTTTCCGACTGAGAAGCCTGAAAACCCCAGAGAAGAATCGGATTAGCAAGAGGGTAACGTCGGAGACGGAGGAGGAGATCCCACGACTACGGAACAGTTGAAGCCGCGGAGGTTTAAGGTTGTAGGTTTCTCAGAGTTTCCGGTCCATTCTATATACCTCTGTGGGCTAAACGCCTAAACCACGGGTCCGTCAGATTGCTGTTCGTGTGCGAATATAGGCCTTTAACTGATATTCTTGTTTATTAAAATATGACCCCGTAAGTCTTACTGTTTTCTATTATTAGGCCCATATTTCTCTTCGGGTCAATTAAGCCCAAAAATGTTGATATCAATCTTGGGTAAACTTGTCTTACTCTGTACAATTTTGGTCCCTGTTAACCAACTTGTTTGTCTTTTCCCTTGTAGGTTCTAATTACAATACATAATTTGTACAATTGCATCAGTCACACATTTACGAGAATATTCTTCCATTGCTCTGTTTTCAGGTTCATAGCATAAACACTGATACATCCAATGAACAAGAGAATCGAAGGTTGAAGAAACATTGAGACACAATGGCTTTCTTTGATCAAACAACAAATAAGTTTTACTCGAAAATAGTCGATATGAAGTTCACCAGTGAACCGGAAATAAGAGATGTTGCAACTCAATTGGAGATCTGGAAAACTATCAGTAGAAGAATCTCTGCTTCGACAAGATGAACTGCCAGACTAAAACTCAGTCGGAGGTTTCAACCTTATGAGTCGTTTGATTCTGTCTTTGTCCGTGTTCTCCAGAAGCCCCTGCATGTAAAAAAAATACCCAGAAAAGCACGACATTACACGGTGGCAAGACAAGAAAAGGCGAGAAATTTTGCGCAAATGCAAGAATAAGAAAGATTTCCGTCTTTACCTTCCACACGATTTCATCAAGGCACAGGCATATTCTCCCGTATTTGTCAAGAAACAGACGCTCGGTTGGTGGCTTTCCACATACGTCTTTGACAGCCCCAGTAATGACAAAGATCACTTCTGCCACTGTTATAAAACCATCCATCTCAGAAAACCGATACAAAGAGTCTGAACCAAAGATCTAACAAGAGAAGAATGACATGTACAAACTTACAAGCAAGTTCATCGTACTCGTCTTTGCCAACTACAAAGATACTAACATCCCCTAGCACCGTGTACACGATATACACCGACCTGCAGAAGGAAATATCTGATAAGACTTTGCTTATATATCACCACTGGAACCACCATTATCGGCCCGATCAAAGATTTTGAATCACGACGGCACAAAATACACAACAGACTGTTACATTCATAGCTCTATGTATAAGGTTTCCAGTCGGGTTGGAACAAGAAAGATTGCGTTATGGAAGTTGAGTACCGAAATGAAAAACCCTTCAAGAATTACACCACGATAAGGAAACGAAACCGAAGTTTAGCACAACTTACTTGTGGCAAGCGACGAGGAGCTCCTCATTTTTGACACCTTTGAGGTTGTCTGCTCCCAACTTAACCAAGAAAGATCGCCAGTGAAGCCGCTCCTCAGCTGGGACGCCATTAAATCTACAGAAATTTCTTCACTGTGAGATAATGCGTGTTTCACTTCAGAGTTTATGCTAAAACTCGACAAGAAATACGCCTCACTGAATCAGAAACATTACACAATCTACACTTGTGCCCCTGTTGGAGTATCAAAAGCAGAAGTCCCTCCATTTACATTACTTAGAATTCATTGCGAGAATCAACCACTCAATATAGCACGAGGGCGAAGTCTCGATTCGTTAAAGTTTACGATTTCGCCTTGATCTGGGATGAAACAACGGAGAAATTATCAACTGCTTCCTAATCAGATAGGCTAACAAGCGTCTAGATCCGTATCGAAATCAATAAACCCAAGTCTAGAGCTGATCGATTTCGGAGTAAATCCGAAGAATCCCTAAATTCGAACGACAACGTAAGGGATCAAATCAAGGAACCCAGAAAGCGATAGATATCATCGAAGGCAGAATTCGAGACAGAGAAAAGTGATGAGTGAAATAGGGGGAAAAGGGCATACCTTTCGATCAAGATGTTTCCTTGGGAGTTGGCGAACAACACTGCTAGAATCATTGAAATTTTCTGGGATTTTCCTTCTGGATTCCTTCCTCTGATCGGTTTTTTTGAGAGAGGGAAAAAAAAGTTTGCTGCAGATTTCTTTTCTTTCCGGTTTGTCTTTAACCAGCTCGATAACTTAACCCATCATTATTTTTTGGTTTTGGTTGAGATTAGAGGCTTAACCGATCCATTTGATACCAAAGTTACATATCAACAATTCTCAATCATTTTAAAAAATTTTATTTGAATAACTGAACAAAATTATAAGCTAATCACGCAGCTATTTGAAATTATGAACAACTATTTTCGACATTTTAATCCAATGGTAAAAAAATTATTCATCTTTTTGGTTATTTTCGGCATTTTCTGCAGTTTGATGCAATAAATAATATCGTCCATGTAATGTATAGTATAAATATGATGAATGAATCCGTTAATCTAACCATACGGAAACGGAATTTCTATCACATACAAACAATATCACATACACCTATACGTGGCCATAAATTAACTAACTCAAAGCAAATAGATTAAAAAAGGGAATATCCCAAAATAATACCTAAATTTCATGTTTCAGTCAAAAATAAATCTGAACTTTATAATCTTTGTCATTTTTAATCCTATTATTGACGTGACGTTCCGACATCCTACGTGGCAAGTCAACATTTTGACCGTATTTGACATATCATCGTCCACGTGCCACGATATCGGAATGCCACATCAGCAATATGGTTAAAAATGACAAAGATTATAAAGTTCAGGTTTATTTTTGACTAAAAAATGGAGTTCAGGTTTTATTTGATAAAAAATAAAGTTTAGGTTTTATTTTGTCAAAATTGAAAAGTTCAGGTATTATTTTAGAATTTTCCCATTAAAAATATATATATTAACAATACAGATGGTAGACATATGAAAACCCTCTTAATTTTTTTTTTTGGAAATCTATGAAAACCCTCTTCATTCACAATATGGACACAGACACATTTCCATAAGCCATTAAAAAAAGGCACGAGTTTTTTTTTTTTAATAAATGTATTCAGAAAACAACGCATGTGATTATTTAATATGTGGAACAATTAAGATGGTCTTTCTCAACATCTAACAAATGGTAAGGCATCATAGATCACATTCGGGGGGTGTGGGGCCGCATATATGGTGTAGAATGGAATGGGGCCTATCCATATAATGACTAACTAAAAGTGACATTCATTGCTCAAAGACTTTAGCTTTAGGCTCATGAGATGTTATTGTCACTAATTTACAGGGCATTAGAGACCCCACCTCTTCAATCTTGTCCGTTCTTATACGGGTACCTTCGAAACTGGTTCCAACCCACATCACATGCTCTCTCTCTCTCTCTCTCTCTCTCTCTCTCTCTCTCTCAGCAAAACAAGTAAGGACTGAGTACTTGCTCTTGAAGTCTCTTTTGTGCAACCACAACTATAGTCTCTATAGAGAAACAATAAAGGAGCACCAATGGCAGTATAGGACATATTGAAAGGGAAAGCAGCCTAACTTCATCAAATGCTCACCACCCATTTCTTCTTCTCTCATCCAACTCACCCACCCCAGAGAGTTTAGGCCTCGCTAAGCTCAAAGTGCGTTTAAAATGCTTTCACTCAGCTCGAGTGTTTCATGAAATCAAAGATCACGCAAACCCTAGAGAATCCACCCGTACGTCCATATATCCATGCATGCATGGGATATGCATATATATATGTAAGATCATTCCAAAATAACGATAACTTTTGACCTAATTTCTTGAAAGGATCGTACGGTTCATTTGCTGGGTGAGTCATACGCTGGATCCTCCATTTACATCACTGGAGAACTTAATTCAGATGAGAACTATATAATTGAAGTGAGAGTCAATAAGTCATCGCGGCTCATCATTAAGAGAAGACACCCATTCCATTCATCACGATGACGCTCCAATATATATGTCAGCCATTAGACATCCGATCTGGCAACAATTTCACATATATACATACATACATACATACATATATATATAAACACCCGTCGTTGATATATATACTTTCTGTCAAGTACAAATTTTAAGTACAAAACGACAAAGAGACTTGGGATACTATTATAAGAACATGATTTCAGCTTAGTTATGCAGTCATAATCGTTGATATATACTTTCATGGTTGACCCCCAAAATCACAATTAGGACGTTGATATATATATTACGTGTGCGCGATATGGTTTGTTTTTTTATTTCGCTTTTAGAAAGTACCCAAAAGCTCAAAATGGAAAGCCAAGAGCACAATGCATTTCTTGTGAATCGTTTGCTTTAATGGGCTTTCCTAAATTGGAAAGAAAATGCATTGCATGAGTTGGGGTTGTTGGTGTGTGTGTGTGTGTATTTATGTATCCACTTTCTCTATGTAAATCAATGTAAGACCCATTTACCTTATGCATGTTATGTGTCTAACTCTTAACTCGGCATCGGATTTACATGCAACCACTTTTACACTCTAAAAATCCACAATGTCTATACACACACACTACTTGTAAACTTTATCTAAGGTCTTCCATGAAATGGATTACTACTAACTCATGCCAGAGATATATTATAATTTAAAATCATTACAAATTTGATGCAAAATAAACAGGATTCTTATACACAAGTGGTACAAAATACCACTCTTGGTGTATAAGATCTATAGCACTGAAATTAAAAGAGATTTTATTTATTAACAAATTGCAGCTTGAGATCTTGACAAACTCAAACATTCTCGTGGTCCACTAATACAACACATTACATATGTAGAAGCTTCTATATATATGAAATGAAAGGCAAAACATAACGCGCTTACGTATGTGTAAATAAATGGATCTTAAGGTATAATTACTGCCACATCACATACCATCAACACATGACTATATACCTAATATAAAAAAAAGGGGTTTAATTTCCATTCAGGAGCTCCTCTATCATCTGCAAAGCAACCTTCTCCTCTTCGTCCAACGCTTCTGCTCCTTCTGCCGACGTGGTGGGCGCCGCCCATCAACCACACCAAACTTCTTCGAAATGTAACACCGAGCTCCACCGTCATGACCCAGCTGGAATCTGACTTGAGGCCGGCGCGTTTCTGCCACACGCCGATGTGGGAGTTCTCGTTGTCGAGCCTGAGGCACGTGAGCGATGGGGATGGAGATTTGCAGCACTTCCTCAGTTTGGCGCTGAGAATGGAGGAGAGGGAGGGATTAGAAGATGAGATGACGGTTTTGCCCTCGCCGGAGATGTTGTCGAGGGGGAGGGGGAAGTTGGTCTTGGCGTTGCGGCCGCTCATGAGGACGGCGGCCTCGTCGTACGCCCTCGCCGCCTCCTCCGCCGTCTCGAATGTCCCCAGCCACACCCTCCTTTTCCTGCTCTCGTCATAAAAAAACAAAATTAATTTCAATGATCGCAAAGCCAAAATACATGGACCAAAGAAACATTATAGTCGGAAAGGAAGCCATAACAAAGTACAGATGAGAGCTTATTTCAAGTTCTGTGCATATATATATACACACACATGTACGTATGCATGTACATATGTTGTCTGAGAGAGAGAAGGGTTATAGTTACAAAAGAGGATGACGAATCTCAGCGACCCAAGAGCCCCAATGGCGTTGCCTGACACCTCTGAACTTCTTCGTCTGTACCATTTCTCTTGCCCTCTTACTTTGTCAGAGTGAGAATGCCCGTTTCTACACTTGGACTATGTGGGAATGTATATGTATATGTATATATACACACACACACAATTATATGATCGAATTATATATATATAAAAAAAGATGTGAATCTGCAGAGGGTGGGGGCCGTTGTGTACTGATCCTATATATATGTGTATGGGGTCTCTTCGATTTGTGTACTGATTCCTCGTTGGCGAACATCTCCGATATTAATCCCTCCCTTGAGTTTGATTTGTTAAACTCCACATGCTAATTACTTTTCTTGTTCTTCATCGCCGGTAATCATATATATAAAAGTACACAACTGGAATTGGGTATTAATTACCAATCATTAAAAAACAACATAAATTATATCCAATAAGGGTATATATAGGTTAACTAATACAAACATTCCCTTGAGCACAATATTGTAATAGAAAGACGGAATGTTTTAATTTTCCAGGAAAAAAAGAGAGAGAGTAATGTTTCCCTTTCTTCAGGTCCAAATATTGTTAGGAATTGTTGGTATGTATTATTATAATAGCATAGAGTTATCAAATCTTCGTTCATATGTTATATATATGGTTGGCTTATATATATATATATATACACAGAGTGCGTCTTCTCATTTGCAGACGTCGTTCTACATGTGTATATGTATGTAAGTATTTGCCCCCTTTAATATGGTATTGATTAATCGGTCCAACCCTTGAAGTTTGTTATCGTTTATATAATCGTTATATCATATATATGGTTCTGCATATTTGGATTAAAATATTATTTGGTAAAAAAAAAAGAATACAGAAAAGAAATTAACGTCGGAAAAAGTGGTTGCCCATTGCATACATAGTTAGCCACCGAATTTGTAGGGAGAGATAGAAAATAAATTTAGAGCAAAATGATAGTGTTGGAGAGGATTGAATTTAATCCCCAATGGTTACAGATTTAATCCCCTTACACGAAAGCTCCTGCATATATATACACACACAAATATATATATTTCATTTTAAAGAATACATGAATTTTAATTCCAACATGATAATAAACTAACTAACTATTTAAAACTATTAAATATAGCCATAGAAATTTAAAATCATAATACATTACAGTCCAAAAGCAATCTTCTCTTTCATGGCTTTGAGTATATTATCATCATCAATGCGTCTATTACTGTCTTTAAGTGCATTCCCATAGCGTCTACCATACACACCATCACCTTTTTTTCCCCTTCTAAGTCATACATACATACATACATACATACATACATACATACATACATACATACATACATACATACATACATACATACATACATACATACATACATACATACATACATACATACATACATACATACATACATACATACATACATACATACATACATACATACATACATACAACTTGCTATAGATATGGGTATCTTACAATGTTGACTACTCATCATTACCAGATTCCGATGACTTCAAAGCGTTAAAAAAATTGGGGTGTAATTTGCCATAAATAGTCCTTATAAGTGCATGATGACTATCAACGCATATATATATGTATGAAACATTTTGAAAATTTTAAAACAAAATATATCCGATATTGTTTTGCCAACTTCCACAGGTATATAATAACGAGCTAATATTTCGGATTTGACATATTTATAATGTTTTGCAAAAAAAAGTTAAGTATTAAAAAAAAAACTATTGGATCATCATAATGGTTCAGAGATCACCCTAACACATGCATCAAATTCGGAAACCTTGGAAACGGGAAGGGTAAATTTACGTTAGGGGATTGGAATGATCAATGGTTGCTGCCGTGGGACCCACTCTGGTGACCATCTCTTCATTAATTCGTGTAAAAAGTTCGATTATGTATATAGAGAATTTCTAAGATATTCGACAAATGTTAGCCGAAAAAAACTTTGCCAAATATTATATATCGATTTGCACGATTATTTATAAAAATTTATAGCTTAAATGGATCATATATATTCAATAACGGATTAAAGTTTTGGCATATGAACAAACTTACAAAAAAATATATATATTCAAGACAGTTGACTTGATCGGTTCCGTTTATAACTTTTTTTTATAATTATAAGGTCTTAATTTGGATACGAGCTTAGACATATGGGTTTTCCGAACTCTTGAGATTAATTGGGTTTAGGGCATAATGCATTTGTGTTTAAAATTATTTAATAGGCTCGAAAACTAACGCAATACAAATTGGAAATTTCGTACGTATACACGCTACGCATAGGATAATACGTATGGGCAATTTGATTGGGCTTTCTATGCCCATTAACATCTTAGAGTAGCCCAAATCATTACAATTGGGCCTTACCCAGTTACATCTAAATGGCCTTCATACCTCATTTTAATGGCAACCATAACAAATATTCGGTAAGAAAGCCGCGTATTTCTATAGATTCGGGATAACGTATGATCATCCAAAATATATAGTTTTTGTATATTATTTAATGAAATCCTTTTTTTTTTCTAAACTATATTCATGAAATCTTTTGTCGGATGAGGCTAAGATGTTCATTTGTGGATAAGCGCTCGTTTAATTATTCCTTAATATCCGGACAGAGACAGAACCACAATGGGAAGTGGCTATGTATGAATCAAGCCATAGCTACGATAAATAATTTTACAAATAAATTAATCAAAGTGAACTTTTATTTAAATTTATTCGTTACAAATTATATCAATTCAGTATAGAAATATATATTGTTTAATGGATGATATCGTCATTGACAGAATTCGATTACCAACTCAACCAAAAATATGATAATAAACCAAATTGGCCGATTATAGTTTATACGGTAAACACCAAACACGAACGGTGAGCACAAAAATTAGGAGAAATAATTGGTATTAAATTAAATTTTTAAAAAAAAAACTATGCAATTTACGACAATATCCTCACGGCGACGGCAGCCGTATAACGGCTGCGGGAAGGAAAAATCCCTCCCTGTTTTCAATAAAAAAATAATTGGTATTAAATTAAATTTTTAAAAAAAAAACTATGCAATTTACGACAATATCCTCACGGCGACGGCAGCCGTATAACGGCTGCGGGAAGGAAGAATCCCTCCTGTTTTCCAATAAAAATAAACTAAAGAGGAAAAAACAAACGTAAAGGCCAACCCTTCTGGCTCCTGCAACTGCGTGTGATCAGAGGGTTGTAGCCTCGAATTTTTCAATTTTAGAAAAGAAATATGATTTTCTCGATACCCAATTGAAAAAGGAAGCAAATTTGGTTGAACCCGAGGACAAGAATCATCGGGCAAGTCGAGAGATTCCTGGATTCCGCTTTCTTCTTCTTCTTCTTCTTCGATCCATTTCAAGTTTGTAATTTTATGTGTATATTTATCTATCGATTGATTCTTTCTCGTTGCTTTTTGAACCTGTAGGATTTGTTTCCTCGGAATATCTCGAGCCTTCGAGATCTGTCGGAGCTTCTGGGTTCATTGCACCGATGGGGTGGGATTATCTCTTCTCTTTCTTTCGATTCGCTTTTCTATCTGAAGCATATGCGTGTTTCAATTCATCAATGGTTCTGTCGTTTCGTTAATATCGATTTTGATACTAATACATAGATTCTTCCGATTGCGCTTTTGGGTTCAACGATAGATAAACCCTAGTTTCATTGTTGGGTAAACACGCTTTCAGAAAGAAAAAAAAGATTTCAAGGTTATTTGCTCTGCGCTGATGTTGTATGTATGGATAGCTACAGAATGCCTATGTGTGTAGCCATATGCTTTGGAAGCTATAGCATATCTGTGTAATGTGCTTATGAAACTACAAATTTTAGGATTGGCCGAGAGCTTTTGCTTTTGAATCTGGTGGCATAAATAAATCACATTCGTCTGAACTTGAATGAGATTATCTCGTTTTTGGATCAATCTAATATATGCTGCATTATTGATCAGAGTATGGTTTTGTAACAGAGCAGTGGCTGCGTGGCATGTTATAAAGCTCCCGGTTCGAATCCCGCTCTGAACGAGCCAGCAATCGCATCAAGAGAACCTATAGTTCGAACAGTCAAGAAACCAAGTGGGTCGGAAGATTTCTGGTCGACGAGCACGTTCGATATGGACAACAGCACGTTTCCGTCACAAGGGAGCATTTCATCAATCGGCACATCCAACCATAACTTTGCTGATTCTCAAGCTGGTTCCAGAAATTCAAATGCTCCTACCGAGTTCGTGAATCACGGTACTTTACTTTTTTGGCTTTTATTTGCACATTCCGCTCGGTTTCATGTTATGGATTTGTGATCAGCTTAGCATATACCCGAAACCTCAGAAGGAGATATATGGTTCAGCATGTAGCCAATTGGCTTATCCCTTGTCTTGTTTTTTTGCTTGGAACTGCATGCCCTCGCATTTGTGATGGGTTTACAAAGTCCTGTTTGGTCCATCTTGTATATATCTCATGTGGCTGCAGGTCTTAGACTCTGGAATCAAACTCGGGAGCATTGGGTGGGGAAGAAAAGACCCGATAACCCGCTGAATCACAATCAAGAACCTAAATTAAAGTGAGTTGAACCATTGCTCCTCCTTTCTTCTCTAAAGCTATAATTAAAACGGAATCATAAGGTGACTGTATCTGTAGACATTTCACAGGCATCAGGATGATCATCTCATGATTAGAGCTTATGCGTTCTTTTCTTGTATAACCATGGCGTCAGCCGTTTTCCGTTTGGCCCGGCTAATCTCTGAATTCGTGCAAAACTTCCATCTCCGCTTAAATCTCGGGTCTCAGAAAAATGGCTAAACATATTCCGGCTTTGCAGTTGGAACGCATCGTACGACAGCTTGCTCGGGAGCAACAAGCCATTTCCGCAAGCCGTCCCTCTCTCTGTAAGTTTCCATGGCCTCCCTTATCAAAAAATGACGAGATGTATGTCATTTTGTCTTTGATCATATAAATGGAAACAGGAGATGGTGGATTTCTTGGTGGACATTTGGGAACAAGAAGGTCTCTATGACTGAAGTCATAGACGAGGCGTTTCAAAGGATACGAGAATGGCTTCCTGTCGGGTGGCGAAGACAGAACATAAACCGAAGCTTCGAACATTGCGCGTCTTTTTTTTTTCTTTTCATAATTTCCCTTTTGTTTGTTCATTATGAAAAAAAAAAAGACAATTCTTGTGTTGTGTTCCTCGTTCCACCGTCTTCAATTGGAAATAATCGAGAAAACGGTATGTCTTGTTGGAAGATTCAACATTTTTTTGTTAATTGGAATATGAATTCCCAGACAGAGTTAAATCTTACAATCAATATATATATATATATAGATAAAAAAAAAATTAATTCTAAGTCTTTTTCTCCTATCATTTAAGAAATGCAGAAATTTATGTTTTTTCCTCCGACGACAGGCTTCGAAGTCTTTTTCTCCAATTCATCAACATTATTATTATTTTTTATAAATCTTCATTCAATATTATACTGTAAATGTACAAAGATCCAGATAATCATTTTAGCAGATTCTTGATAATAATAAATAATATTCTCCATATCTCTCTATATATAACCACAATAATCTTCATTGCATGCATGCTATTGTTAGAATATAGCCAGCTCCTTAAATATAGGAGTCACGATATTCCAAATCTATCTGAATCTTACCATAATAATCATTAAATAAACAAATCAGATATACAATAGTTGATATGATAATATTGTGTCCATTATTATTTTCCATCATATCTTACAATATAGATACAATGGAAGCAAATCAGATATACAAAAGAATAAAAATGAAATATAGATACAATGGAAGCAAATCAGATATACAATATTTCACATATTTATTTGCCTATTTTAACAAGACAGTTTATTCACTATATAATCAATACACAAGTGGCAATATTTCAAAACATACTCAACATCAATAAAAAATTTATCCTCTCTCTTTGGTTTCGCTGCAGCAACAAGTGGAAAAAAAATGCTTTCGTCAAGAAAACATAACCTGAGAGCTGCATTGTTCGTCTTCTTTATCATATCTCTTCACCATATATCGGGTAACCCTCTCAAACACTTTTTTTTCCAAACCAAACCATATATATATATATATATATATATATGAGGAAATATAGAATTAACATATACATTGTCACACCCGCATCCCGCTTACGCTTGTGCCACGTGGATAAATAAAATCACGATTGAAAAATTTCGAAATGTAAAATCGCGGGAAGATTAAAACATTCATTTTAATTATAATACAGCGGAAGACATTATAAAATACAGAAATACATTTGTACACGTACTTGAAGATATCAGTATATAGTACGAATGGTGAATTGTATAATACAAGAGTCTAAAGATCACCACTCTTTATTTTAAAAAAATAAAGTATGACAAAATAATTATACATGATCTGGATAGTCCAATTGTCACCGGAACCCACGTCTGCCTCAGTCACTATTGTTGCTCACGACCTGAAACGTTGCGTAACAACGTCCTAAGCTATGTGCTTAGGGAGGAATTCGGGTGTAACCCGAGATTTCTATTTTTATTGAAAACGGCCAAGCAATATAGTCAATACTATAATATACAAGCGACGAGAAATATCAATCAAATCAATCATCGTTAAAATCAATCAGCAATCTCAAACAAATCCGTCAATCGTCTCTACGTGTATCTCACACGTAGGTAATTCAACAACTCATTCATGCCTGTGTCGAACACGAGGCGCAACAGTCCAAGCAAAATCGTTTGCGAGGACCTCAAGTGATCTTCATACTCCTCATCGGTCACCGATATCACGACTCTCGGTACCGGTCATCTCCATACCCACTCCAGACATCGATCCCCGATGCCGCCGACTGCCGGGCAAAGCAGCTCTATGCTAACTCCCCCTCGCCGACCATCCGCC
>NW_010964598.1:1638583-1654640 GCF_000463585.1 Tarenaya hassleriana
AGGTAATTCAACAACTCATTCATGCCTGTGTCGAACACGAGGCGGTCTGGTCTTTTTGTTTTATTTATTTATTTATTTATTTATTTATTTATTATTATTATTAGTATTATTATTATTATTTATTAAAAATAATTTTCTTTCTTTTTCTTTACATAACTGAATCGGTCCGGATTCAGACCGTTCGACCCAGAATTCATCATTCATATATTTTTTTTTATATTTAAATTTTTCACGTTTCATAGACGAAACCTCAGTCTGGACGGTGTGGGAGTAGTCCGACCCGGTCCAGACTTTGAATGTATTAAAACATTTAAATCAACACAATAATTCATAGAAATAAAAATAATCATAAATATTCAAGTCACGCAAATCAATCAAAAATTTTACACACACATACATTCAAACTCCGAAGACAATAAAAATAAAATTCTCGAATCACATCCAAATTCACTCACCTGGATTATGCCAGTTGTTTTTTTTTTCTTTTTCGTGACGGTAGTTTTCCCCGGGTTGATTAAAATTCTTTCCCTTGCCTCCTCTGTTTCTTACTGCTCAAGAAACGCTGATAACCCACGGTAAGTTCTCCGTAAATCCTAGTTCTCAAAACCAGGCTCTAATACTACTTGTAGTGGGTCAGGCCTCAATTCCGTATAAACCCAAATCCTTTTCTTTGGCACACCAAAGCCCACTTCCTTTTATGATTGTGTCTTGTTCGAAACAAAGCTTACGATCGAGAAACTTCTGTCTCTTCCCTGCAACAACCACACCTTTGTGGTTTCCTACACAGATCCTCTGAATCTCGAACCTCCGGCCACTCCACCATGGTAAGTTTTATTACTATTCCCAGTTATACCTCATTGGTTTTCAATTGTACCTCACTGGTATTTTACTTATATCTCGTTGGTATTCAACTCATATCTCACAATAACTTCTTACCAAGTTAATCTGCAAAATATAAACATATCAATCACTTTTCCGAAGATTAATCATCTTCTTCGTGATCAATATTCCACAACAAAATCTTCTCTCCCGAAATAATATAACATTATAATTTAGACCAAACTATAATATATGATCATTTTCCAACCGAAAAATATCTACACATCGAGAAAAGATTTCTCGTTTGTTTTTCAACCAACAAGACACAAACAACACAAAGCATCCTGTTTATGTCCAAAATACCATGTTAGAGAAATCTCCGATATCGTCAACTTGTACCATTGAAATCCGATATCCACTGATCATAAAACACGATCAGTTTTTTATACACGGATTTAACAGAGACTTTGAGTATATTATTGCTTCATTATCAACATCAACCATTGAAGTCATAGAGCCCAAAATAACGCTTTTAGATTGTTGGAAAATAATCGAAAAAGAATATCGAAAACACTTACATACCCGATACGATATAAGTCTTCAACACCGTATCTTGTTATAATCTGGAATCTGGATATTACTTCGACCTGTAACACGTATGAACGGTAGAGAATCCGGATATGACTTCAAGGCGTGTAGTCACTTTCCTAAAAGCGTTATTCCATCCCTACCGGGTAAATGGGATTACAGGAATACATTTTTGAGATACAATGAAGTTTTAATGATTTCGGATTACCCTTCCGAGAATCATCATACCAAAACTTGTTTATGAAGATGAACACAACCCCTTTTGATTGAGTTTGCAAGAACCATCAAAAGAAACACTCAAAATCTCTCAAAGAATTAATCACCATCCGTTTTCCACTTATTCTGACGTTTTTAGTTTATAAACACTAAAAGACATCATCAAAAGTTACCAAATCTGGCAGTTTTCTGGCAGTTTTTAAGCGAAAACTCGCATCTTTTCGAGAAAACTAACTCAGAGTGAGTTACAACTGACTTTTGTCGAGTTACCACTGACGCACTAGTGGAGTGAGTTACAACTGACTAAGACCGAGGTACCCCTGACGCGTTTTATTTCCAAAACAAATACATGTTTTATTGATTCACATTATATCATTTACTAACACTTAACTCCTCCACCAT
This sequence comes from Tarenaya hassleriana, assembly GCF_000463585.1. Lineage (NCBI taxonomy): Eukaryota > Viridiplantae > Streptophyta > Magnoliopsida > Brassicales > Cleomaceae > Tarenaya > Tarenaya hassleriana. The sequence continues at coordinate 1,640,609 of NW_010964598.1, forward strand.
ATTCGTAATACATATAACTATGAATCTCTTGAGAGATTATTCCGATCAACCGTTTACTCTAAAATATCCAACACAACTCTCCCCACAAGAATTCACCCAAAATCCCTGATGCCCTTCTCCTTCCCGCCCTTGTTCCATTTGTAATAAAATAATCCCTAATAACCAGTTGGGCTGGTGTAATAGCTAACCTAATAAAACGTAACAGAAAGATGCCCACATCTAGCCATAGCTTCGACTCGTTCACATTTCTCCATCCTCTACCACCTCAACAATCCCTTGTTTCGCCCAAGCTTGTCCCTCACGAATACTTTTTAGAGGCTTACCAAGCTGACGGATGAATGCGAGAGTAACCGAGTGCATGCGGCATTGCTGACGAACGTGTACATGAGAACACACACGGATTGTTTGGATGCTGAAAACGGTTGGCGGACAATTTTCTATGGTTCGAGGCAATTGACAGTTTCCTTGGGTTTCTCAAGCGAGCAGTTATAATTCTCTTGACGGTTGGATATGTCAACCTCCATCTTCTTCTGTGTACTTATTGAATTCCGCAAAACTGAGTGTTGGTTTGAATAGCCAAGATCCGTTCATTAACAAGAAAATCGAATGCGTGAAAAAGAGGTCTAACAAAGAGGAGTTGGCATCTAATCTCTGTTTAAATACATTATTATACAGTACAGTATATACTCTATTGTAAAACAAAAATAATGAAACTATTCCATTTGAGAAAAACTGTAATCATCTGATTTCTTGATGGCTGGTGATTGTCACAATGTTGGACTGCTCATCAACTTTCCTCAGCAGAAGCATCAGGAGTGGAACCCTTGAGAGAGTTCTACGTGATCCCACCATTATCAATTTTTTCTGTCCAAATCGAAAGGTTATATCCACAGAATTTCAATCAATCACAGAGCAATATGTTCTCTGAAAGAAAGGAAGAAGAGAAAATATCAGAGCACCTTGGCACGTGTCAAAGCGACGTTGATCCTGTGCCAATCTCCGAGCAGCGAAGAGGCAGAGGAACTCGGTTTCTGGCTTGACCTCACAAAGGACACCATTATGCAATCTTTATCTCTTCCCTGACCAAATAGATAAAAAATATACCGGGATAATGAAGGTTTTACAGAAAAAGAAAATAACATGACACTTTGTAGTTTGCATAAGAACAAAACCTGGTATTTGTCAATGGTATGTATCTCCACGGAAGTCGTGGGAATAGCTTGTTGAATGAGGGATGCTTGTGAGTTATAAGGAGTAATGATTCCGATTTCGTTCTCACTAACTCCGTTGCTCACTAGCTCTTCTGCAATCTGATACAAATGCTTACTCAAGTAAATCAAGTTTTTTTTTCTTAGTTTCAACACAATGCTTCATACTCTACGCCTACGGGATAACTGTACCTTAGCTATTAATGAAGCTTCGACTGGATTGTAAATGGCATTGTGATCCCTTGCCTCAAAAGCCGGCAACGTATCTACATAAATGAATAACGACTGCATGAAGAAAATCCGGCTCATATAATATGGAAGGTCCAAACAAAGACAAAACAACAGATAGATGTGAAGAACCTGTATTCACAAATACCACTGTTCTTCTCGGTTCTAGAACCTATTAACAAAGACACGAATTATTAAGGAGTTAATTAGGATTGATAAGTTATAAAACAAGGATTATAGCTTAGCAACAGAAAACCAATTTGAAGCAAACTTTGGAGCCACAAAGGTTTCTGTAGTGTAGGTTGCACACGTTGAGTTTATAAATCTTTTTAAGAGAGAGTTACTAACATCACCTAATGGTATCACCGCAAATCATCCAGAGTATTAACGAAAAGAACCAGATATTATAGGGCTTTGAAGGGGTCCCAAGTTTTAAAATGTTTAGAAACATACGCTGACCTCTTTAAGCCATGATGGACAAAATTTGGAAGTAGAAAGCTCAAGTTTCGCGTTAGCTACTTCAGAGGAACCGCAACATAGTCTGTCACCATATATCAAGGCATTTGATAGCTCCATGATACCTTGACTCATCCGATACTGCCCAAGATGTCTCAGTAAAAGCAGAATATTATAATGAAATTACAAGGATAACTGCTAGATTCAATCATGCTATTTAGGGAGAACCTGGCTATGTAAAACTGAAATTGCCTGAGGATGTGCCTCTGATAGTCTACGGAACAAGCTTATTCCCATCCCATTTTCTCTAGCCTCTGCACTCTGATTTCAGTACCACAATAATGACGTTGAAGCTATTCCAAAAGCAAATAGATAAAGATGAGATATTAAATGCTTACTTGTACTAGCGGTGGAAGTTGATAGTGATCTCCAACAAGAACAAACTTAGATGCAAACATCAAGGGTCCTAGAGAAACCTGAAATGTACAAGAAACCATGCATTATTTTCGACATTGTTCAGCACCAAACTCAGTTGAAACATGTCAGATCCTTCTTTCAGATTTTTCTTTAATGATTTAAAAGGAATTGCATAGAGAGCTATTTAAGTGTGAATTTTCTTCATTTGAGGGTCGATTCTTTTCATGCTCAGCCTTACTAGATCTGTTTACTTTTTCAACTGCATTAAGCAAAAGAGAAATGTGCTATCTATTTCTGTTCTGCAAAAGCATAAGGTAATATCCCAGTTGCCTTCACAAGAGTTGCATTAGTACTCAGGCTATATTTTGCAAGCAAGTGAAATTACGAGTCGCATTATTACTTATTTAATATTCTGCAGAGCATGTGAAATTGAGAAGACGTACTGGAAGTGCAATCTGTCCAGCTTCATCGACTATGCATACATCAAATTGCTTGTTCACAAGCAAGGGACTGTTGATCCCCAAACAAGTGGTGGCCACGACTTGTACTTGGTCCAACTTTGTTCTGACGTCGTCAACACTACACATTTCCATACCTGCCACAAAGAGAAGTCTCAAGTGCGTCAAGAGACAAGTAATTTATTGAGATGAAAGTTTGAAGAATGCACCAAAAACCTGAAAAGCGGCTATCCCGAACTTCTTTGTGTATAGCATCATGTCTTCCAATGCGTAAAAAGTCAATTCCCTGCATATACATTCAAATGAATATCCGTCAATTGTATCTGAGAATTTTTTAGATCTAGAGAGTGACATTACTTTTATTTACAATTCATTCTCAAGAAGTGCAAAAATATTTCTCCTAGACTTTACCATATATATACCTCTCTATTCTCTGTACAAGCCTAGCTTCTAATTTACAGAAAACCCACCCACAGTTGATTATGAGTTATAATTTACGGAACAAAGAAGAGAAATGTGATATCGAGTACTCAGGAAATAAGCAGGCCATGGAACAAAAGATATGCAAAAAGGTTGATATCACATAATAGATGAAAAATGCCTCAAGAATAAATTACCTGTGCTTTTAATTTGATAAGTAAATTATCAACAGCAGAGTTTGTGTATGATGCAAGGAGAATCGATGAACCTCTAACTAACAAAGCTTTCACTGCCTGGACCATGGTAGAGGTTTTGCCTGTTCCAGGCATTCCTAAGATCAAAGCATAGTCCTTTGCAGATAGTATCTGAAAAATACACGGGAAGGGTTTTTACGAGCATTCTCAGAGAACTGAACACTAACATGTCGTCAGGCATGGCTCTGGCACCATATATTAAAAAAGAGATAAATCAAAATGATGCCTAAAATGACCTTAAGAATAGCTTGACGCTGATCATTATTCAAACTCTTTTCCGACCAGATATATGATATTGCTGGATCTTGGCTGAGTATAGATCCATTGTCAAATCTTGGAGGCTACAGGAGGGGTGAAAGAATTGAGCAAATGAAGAGGGTGAAGAAGGGTAAAAGAAACCAATAGCCACAGCTTATCATGCCATAATGAACAATGCATTCACCTCAAGGTCAACTATCATCTTCCTGAGACGAGCACTCTGTCCATTGTGTACAAAAAGCCGCAAGAGATTGGACCTTTGAGAACATAAATGGATATAGCAAGGAAACACCGTATCAATTTCCTGACACTGAGCCTATTTAGAAAAAAAATAAGCAAATAAAAAAGAACCATTAAAAATTACCTCATGACAGAAAATGAACTCATGATTTCATCCTTTTCAATTCGCCAAACCTCATGGCAGAGATCAGAAACCTCGGCAGAGGGGTTACTCCAAGGAAGACGTAATTGCTTAGAAAGAGAGACCTAAGGATTTACATAAGAATAGAAGAATCTAAAGCTGGTTAGACAATTTTAACCGGGAACATTAAGCTAATACCAAACAAACTTAACCAATCTAAAGACAAAGAAAAGATCCTTGGAGATGTACTTACAGATACATGAAATCTACTAATATCCATTACAGTCCCACTTGCAACAGCCAAATGGCGGACTTCAGAACTAAGAATCTGAAAGTGGAAGACAGTAGTTCACCAAACAATCCAGAAGATAACAAAAATAGAGAAAAAAACAAAACAAAAGTTGCAGAAGAAAGATAAGGATGATAAAGGAAAAAGGACGGTGTTATTGAGTGCAATCATCAGTGAACTTTAAAAATTGTAGTGCAAAATTTGGAATCGGAGCCTTAGAAGATTGTCTGTAAGCAAAACAGTGGTGCCAACATTCAGAAGAATATATTTGGATGTAACTAAGTCCTGTTGGTTTTCAAATTAGCCATGGAAAAAGTAATGATAAAAGTTAGAGATAAACTATACCACACGATCTCCTGCTCTAAATCTGCAATCTAGCTCATCTGCTTGGGGACTTCCGGTGCTCTTAGAATCTTCATTAGATATTCTTTCTTTAGTTTGTGATGAACTTTGATGCACAAAACGATAGATGAATCGATTTTCTTTGTGATAATTCAGATGCTGAAACCCATCCGGCACGTCAAGAACCATAGACGAAAGATAACTAGCTGAGTTGCTGCTCTTTGGACCATGTGAATTCACCTGGGAACAATGTAATTATAAGATCAGAAATGAAGATGGAGATGCAATTTTTACTCCTGTAATAACAGCTGGCAATCAAAGCTCACCTGCATCTCTCTAGCTTCCAAGTCGATTAATCTATCCCAGAGGCGAAGAAAATTGCAATGAACAGTTGAAAGATTAGATGTAAGCATGTCAAAGACATCACCCAGTCCGCTACTTTCTTTATTTCCACCATGCACCTGAGACAAGCAGAAAAGATGCAAGCTGAAGCTTCAACAAGATAAACAAGTGATGAAGATGAACCAACCCTCCCGGACATGGCTAACGAATGTAATTTGTTCTCCAGAAATTAAAGGCAGTGAGTCTGACTAACAAAGTTTGAATTCTACACGTTGCATGTAAAAAAGTGCAGAAAAAGAGGTCAACATGGAAACTTAAACTTTGTTTAGGAGGCTAGAGAAACAATACGACGCAAACCAGGGATCAGTTGCATACATATGTAACAAAGAAGAATTCGTTTGGAAACACTTAGATAATATCAGACTACAGATACACAACTTGCTTGGTATCTTCGTCCAACAAAATCAAATTTCAACCCCTACACAAGCTAAACCTATTCATAAAGTAATTATGCTTCAGAGTTCAACCTATATAAAAAGTAAAATTTGTGTTCTCTTCCTTACGGGAGTAAGAAAGTACCTTATGATAAATTGTGCATGAATCCAGATGACGACAACCTTGACACATGTTTAGATTCTAAAATCAAAATAGTAAGAAAAAGTCATACCATAATATTTCCGAAAAAAGTGTCTTTGATGACCATTAAGATTATACAACCCATACCCGCAACATTGGGGGAAATTGTTGTGTTTTTGATGCCTTGAGAATGTCATTTGCAAGTTCATTCCGGCGCATGATGAGTCCCACCAAATCGGATCGTTGAACAGCGATTCCCTTTACATTTGAGCGAGCACTCAAAGCTTAACAAAATGTCAATGCCAAAGAAAGGCACGCAAGATATTTACTTACATGTGTTTGATCTGCTTGCAGATAATACAGAAGTCCATTATCAATATGCTTCAGGTACCTGCAACAAAGAAAATGTAGGATAGCGTTGGCCAAAGAAAAATGCCAGCCCATTTTCAACAAGAAAAAGAAAACAGAAACAAATGTACTGCATAAGCACCTTTCCGACATAAGGAGTGTGTACAAAATCACCTGGGCACAGTGTTCCATTGACGACTACAAATGACAAGAAAGATCAGGTTCTCAGTCTTAGTAAGGCTTTAGAGATTTGAAATTTAACAGCATATCTACATAGAATTCCAGACAGACCTGACCAGCATGAACTTTCCCAGTTTTGAACTCGAGGGGCATTATTTTCTCATTCATTGTGTTCATATCTGATTCAACCAACACTCGGACTGAAGCATCAATCATTCCTTTCAGACCATATTTTGGAGCCCATGCCATCTCCTCAATATCAACTACCTGATGTAAAAAAAAACTGCTTATAGATATGATAGGACTATCACTAAAGCAAATTGTTAATAGCGACGGCACTTTCCACAGAACTTGGGCTTGTAAAATAATCGAACTAGTTCAAACAGGATGAAATTACTAGAAACAAGAAAGTCAAAACTTCGGAAACTTCATACCATTGCGAAACTTAAAAAGTTCTGTGGTAAATTAAAAGAAAACAAAATTTCTTAGAAATCAATTAAGAGTAAAAAACAGGCTCTCACCTCTGATATTTTAAGCCTTGACTGCCCATTGGTAGAACCAAAATCAACACTTGATCCCCTTGAGTCCTGCTAAAAAACGTTATGTCATGAGCTTAAGATGTTCCATCACTATAGTTATTAGAAAATCATGAATTGGGGAGAGAGAAGAATATATTAATACTGAACTTTTCGAACTGGCATATGAAGAAATTACAAACCTATAACAAGACAACCATAACAATTTCCAAAGAACAACCAAGCCGAAGAATGGTCAAAGACAGTTTTTGTTCATCCAAGAAGACAAATACTAGCATAGTTATCCACCCGGGAAACATAAGTAGATTCACCTTTGAATATCTAAAAGTATGAATCCATTTCAACATTTTTGGAATAGCTTCGAACAAAGTTGCCTTCACATCTCTCTCATTTGCTGCAGACAACATAACATATGACAGGAAAGGAAACCATTAAACTGCAGTGAAGGAGTAAACCTTACTATAATCACACTTCAAAACCAAAAGACAAATAAAATTTGATGCTAAACGAAATCTTAAAAGCTAAGTGAACAGAGAGATACCTCAACTATACTGCCATAAAATTCGAATATGTTAATTACGTGAACTTTCAAACTATTGGAATAGATAGTGTAGTTACCTCCACATGCATACAAGCTCTCGATATTTTGCTTAATCACCATGCTTGCGTATTCCTCCAAAAAATCTACCGTCACGGACTCTTTCCTGAGACCTGCCTGGAAAACAAAAAGAAAGGGACACTATACATGAAGACCTTGATCTTGGAAAAAAAACAAGAGAGAAGAAAAAACAATTATACGCATTATCTGACTAATTTTGTTTCTTATCCGTGACCTGAAAAACTTGGTGCAGCAAGGTCCCAATCATGGCTGCCATGGAGTATTCATTGGATCTTAGCCGTTCATCAAGCACACTTCGCCTTGGGCAAGCGAAACTTGCAGCAACCTAAAAGGTAATTCATTCATTCACAAGAAAAAAACCAGCAAATATAATTTACATTTCTTAGTAAAGCTAATCTTGTTCAAGAGAGAATGATGATTAAAAATCAGAATTGGAAAAAGGTAAGAGGAAGAGCTACCTTAGTTCCAGCAATAAGAATATTAGGATGAACAATTACAAAGTTATTTTCATGGTCCACGTTACACTTCCCCTCCTCATCAAATTTACCAATTACATTGATAGAATCTCCTGGCGATACGGTGCTGTAAAACCTGATAAAGTAAAAACCTTTATGAGTTCAAGGAGCTAGATAGGCCTAGTTGAACAAGTTTCAACTAATGTGAAACTGAAATAGATGTCATTTGATTGCAAACTAGGAAATAAAGTAGACAGCTAGCTCAAACAAGAATAACTAGCATATTGTCAGCTCATGGCCCAAAAGAAAATGGCATTTCAGAAATAATATAATTTTGATCCAGACTGAAATATTAGAGAAATAAAGCATATTACATTCATCAAAGATGTTCCATGTGAGAGGAACCACCAGTATTTTACGTTTACAGCATGATCTAAACAGAGATAGAAACCACCTATTTTTTCCCATAGATACAAAAGCATTTACCATTCATCCCAGAGATACAAAGCTCGCTCTGCTGCAGTATTCTCGTTTAGCAGGCGAAGAACCTGAGAGGCACTTTTAAAGTCAATGCAATTCTGACATTGCACAGGCAAGGAATCCCTACACAAGTTTAAATAAGACTCAATTCACCTTATAATGACACTGACCACGATATGATCCAGCAGAGCCACGTTTCTCAGATACCTGAAGCACAATGAAAGACTATTAAAAACTGATGTAAGAACAAAATCGTTTCCTCAAAGACAATAGAGGCAATACTTACCTCTAATACAAGAAAATAGATATCAGCAAACATAGAAGTATGCTTTTTTAGTCGATTAGATTTCCCTCCATCTTGAGGGTGAACAACATCAGAAGAGACGTTCCTGTCTGTAACTTCTACTTGGGGCACATGGGACCCCTCGTCATCTATTGTTGTGCCATCAACAGAGATGACATCTTCAACTTGGTTTAAAATTTCTAGCAAGGCCTTCAAAAATAAGCAATAATTCAGCACTAGATGTACAGGCAATAATCAATGCAAGTTTAATCACCTACACTCGAAAGGCAATGCACATGTTGTGAAACATAGGAAATAGCAATGCCAAAGTTGTTGTCAGTATTCCGGATTGAGTCTCAAATGATACCTTTTTATGTTGACTGACATCCACAAGTTCAGATACCCTACTGCATGTAATGGTAGAAGGAACCTGAACCCAAAGCAGAGCAATATTATGTAACAAGAAAGAAAGGCAATTACTAATTTCGCAATCATTAAAGAAATTAACCTTGTTATGACAGCATGAGAGTGATGGTGGTGTTTGAAAAGGACTACTTCCATTAGCACAACGGTCACTTGTACTAACATGGTCATAATCCACATCTACAGAAGGTTTCACTCTGACAGCATGAGAGTGATGGTGGTGTTTGAAAAGGACTACTTCCATTAGCACAACGGTCACTTGTACTAACATGGTCATAATCCACATCTACAGAAGGTTTCGCTCTTTCCACAACAATGCTATTCACCAGGAACGATGATCTCTCAGAATCTTTCTTTGCTGGCGAAGAAAGCCATTGCTCAAGTTTGGAAGTTGTACCAGGGGTGGGATAAACTTTCTGCGCAAGATGCCGATCATTTATAATGGGAAAATAAAGCAGATGAAGAATGGGCAGTAAATGAAGAGAGAACTGGAAAAGTGCCTTGTCCAGGGAGCAATGACGAATGCCAGAAGAGTTAACCCTGGTGGGATTGTCTGACAATTCTGCCATCTTAGGAATTTGCTTAGCAGTTGCCCGAAGTTTTTCATTCATAGGAGAGATTTTCCAAGTTATCTCTTCATTTCCATCGTCCTGGCTTTGCATTATCAGCTATTAGAAAAGAATTGAACGCATTAAAATTCCAGAACAGATAAGGGACTAAAGCTACGAGATCCAATAAGGTAAATATGGAAACTAATTGAAAGAGGGATAGCAGAAGCAATCACCGTTCCAGGAGAGAATTTGAAATGTTTGAAGGTTTTTGAGACCTCAGGCGAGGACTCTTCCACATTATCAGCTTGCCGATCCAGCATGTCGGGAGGGTTTTGAGGCGCCAAAACTTCATTTCCAGAAGCAATACTGGAGCTAGGAGATGAGGATGTGGATTGGGAGTTTTGAAAATGACGAAGGAACAACTGCTGGATGCCGAACTTTGAAGGTTGCGACGAATGATCAGCTGAAGAAACTTTGCTTGATTTCGAGGCCAAAGACTTTAACTTTTTTCTTGGTGGCATTTCCAGTCGCGGTCTGCAACACCCGGCCTAAAGAAATATATAGACATCATGAAAAGATTTTAAAACAAAAATCTGACATCAATGTCGAATAGACAAACCCAGAAGAATCTGAGAAACATTCTCGAAGGGAAGAAAACATGCAGAAAGTGGCGGCCTTAAACTACACTCCAACTCCAGGATTAATTGATTCGACTATGTCTTGGTCACTTTCCTATATCTATCCATATAATAGGTAAGCTACTCTCTAAACTAAAACCCATCAACTCCAGTATCGTTCCAACATCGGTCTTCCACCGTGCCCAGAATGAAAAGATCAAAGCGACATGTTCCGCAATGTCTTCCATAGACACTGCTCTGATTTCCAGAAACACCGAGTGAAATTGATCGAAACGTAGAACAATTGAGATAAGATACGATCGAAATTCCGAAAGTTCTTAGATGGAGTTTCGAATCCCAAATCGGGTTTGGGAGAATCGTCGCCGGAATTTGGTCGGCGAACACAAAACCCTCAGCGGGAGCGCGATGCCAAAGTGAAGGGAAGAAAGAGAAGAAGAGGACAATGGAGAACGGTAACTTACCGGCGATCTTCGGTTCTTCACAGCACGAGAAACGGCTGGGAAAAAGGCTGTAGGCGCGGTTTAGGGAAGTAGAAAAGTTGCAGGGAGAGGATTTTCCCGCCTAAATCAGTGCGTGTGAATTGTCAAAGAAGAGGGAAAATTTTTATTAAAAAAAAATAGATAAATTCGTCTCTGAGGACCAAAAAGCGAAAATGTTCGGGAAATAATGTATTTTTAAGTTTTTAACCAAAGTTTTCCTCTCTTCGTCCTCAGCGGACTCGCCGTCGCGACTCGTCCTCCACCATCTGCTACCACCGTATCAAGGAGAAGCATTATTATTTTCTGGCTTTATCTATCTGGTACAATGGCAGCTACAGGAGACACCTTTTCCCTTACATGTTTCTAGGGTACTCGTAGTCTGATGTACTTGTACTAGGTTTGTTGCAAGTGTAAATCATTTTTATTACCTTCTTTATTATTCTTTTACAAGTGTATATATACATTGCCAAGGGCATAATGAAAAGAACAAGGAGGAATTTTTCTGAATCTCTTTTCTGGAGTCTCTCGGTTTGTTATGGTATCAGAGCTCCATCAATAGCTCCGCTCTTGCTCTTTCTCCTATTCTTCATACCTTTCTTTTTCATCATGGCTGATTCCACCGCTTCCAACGCTTCCATTGATTCCGATCCTCCTCTTCCAAATATCCCAGCATCAACCCCTGTTTCCAATCCTGTTTCAGATCCCTACTCCAGCCCCTTATACCTCCATGTTGCCGATTCCTCCAACTTGCAGCTTGTACCTGAAAAACTGCAAGGCGAGGCAAACTACAACGTTTGGTCTCGTGCCTTTCTCAAGGCTTTGAACGCCAAAAACAAAATGGGTTTTGTCTTTGGCTCTGTTCCGAAGCCACCTCCTGATCATCCTGATGCTGGCCTATGGTCTCGCACCAATGACATGGTCTGTACCTGGCTTAACAACGCTGTGAGTACCGACATCGCTGGTCTCATCGTCTACCTTGACGATGCCCATCTCATCTGGAATGCCTTGGCAACTCGGTTCAAACAGCAGAACGTCTCCAAAGTTTACAATATCCAGCATCAGCTAGACACCCTGCATCAAGGTTCGTTAGATCTGAACTCATATTTTACCAAGCTTAACTCTCTATGGGAGGAACTGCGCAACTTCGAACCTTTTCCGGCTTGCACCTGTGGAGGATGCACTTGTGGTGGCTGCACTTGTGGAGGTTGTTCCTGTAACCTTCCGGATCAGTGGACTCAGCTGTTCGAACGCACAAACGTCGTGAAATTTCTCATGCGCCTCAATGACTCATACACTGCTGTTCGACGTCAGATTCTCATGCTCGACTCATTGCCTAATCTATCAAAGGCCTATAACTTGATCTCCCAGGAGGAACAGCAGCGACTCACCTTCGGCTCGCCGTCGGACCACGCAGCCTTCCAGATCTCTACCCCTTTCCGAGCGCCACCTCAGTTTCCTCCTCCATTACAAAACCCTAGACACAAGCCCAAACACTTTTCCCAAGCCCATGAGAAACCAAGGCCCGTTTGCACGCATTGTGGGATGTTGGGCCATACAGTCTCTCGTTGTTATTATCTACATGGGTTTCCACAAGGATACAAGTCCCCTGCTCCCCTTTTACCTACTCCGCGACATTTGCCCAAATTCTCTCCTCACAATCGAAACCCTAGCTCTGATTACTCTCAAAAATCAGTGAATATGGTGAGATCTGGAAGCACCAACCCTTCGATGAGCTCCTCTGAAGCTGTTGACATGAGGACTCAGCTGGCGCAGGCTAAGGAACTGTTGGCTCAGTACACCTCACAGTTGAAGCACCATGGCTCTTCTCCTTCGGATTCAGGTTTCGCTACTGCTCTTTCCTCCTCTCCTCCACCCTCACCAGGTATTACATCAACCTTTCTTCTTTCTGCATTACAACCTACCCTTTTATATTCCCTTGTCATATGGATTTTAGATAGTGGGGCGAGTACTCATATCTGCTGTGATCGAACATTATTCTCTGATATTCATGTTGTTCCACCGATCTCTATCTCCTTACCGACTGGTGACACGATCACTGTTTCGGAATCCGGTTCAGTTCTACTTTTCCCAAACTTAACCCTTACTTCTGTTCTGTATATCCCTACTTTCAAATATAACTTATTGAGTGTCAGCTCCCTCACTAAAAACACCTCTCTATCTGTATCCTTTAATGATACTTCTTATGTCATTCAGGACCATTCTCTGGCCTCGACAATTGGCACGGGTAAACTGGTGCAAAACCTCTATGTTTTGGAAATCCCGAAGCCATCTTTTGTTTCCAATCGTCTGTCCTCTCCTCTAAGCACAGCTTTTGCGGCTTCGTCTGTCGATCTTTGGCATTTTCGTATGGGTCATCCCTCCAACTTGAAGATTAAAGCATTAGGGTGTTCTGATATTAGCTTTACTAAGACTTCTGTTTCACAACATTGTACTGTTTGCCCTTTGGCAAAACAGAAAACTTTACCATTTCCTACATCTACTCATATAGATAAGTCCCTTTTGAACTTGTTCATGTCGATATCTGGGGTCCTTTTCATGAACCCACTATTGATGGTTTTAAATATTTTTTAACTCTAGTTGATAATTTTAGTCGCGTAACATGGATTTATTTGCTTCATTGCAAATCTGAAGTCTCCTCCAAGTTTTCAGCCTTTTATCAAATGGTTAAAACACAATATAATCAGAAAATTAAATCCATTCGAAGTGATAATGCCCCAGAACTCAATTTTTCCGGTTTTCTCACAACACAAGGTATTTTCCACTATAAATCTTGCCCATATACCCCACAACAAAACTCTGTAGTTGAGAGGAAACACCAACATCTTTTGAATGTGGCACGAGCCTTATATTTTCAATCTAAAGTGCCCATATGTTATTGGGGTGACTGTATTTTGACAGCAGTTTACTTAGTAAACAGAACACCTACATCAGCCCTGAATAATAAAACCCCTTTTGAGTGTTTACAAAATCAAAAACCTGATTATTCTCATCTTCGAGTCTTCGGATGCCTATGTTATGTTTCCACATATTCCAAAGATCGACATAAATTTAGCCCTCGAGCTGTGCCTTCTGTTTTTCTTGGCTACCCTGCTGGTTTCAAAGGTTATAAGGTGTTAAACCTTGAAACTCAAACCATTTCTATTTCTAGAAATGTCATTTTTCATGAAACAGTTTTTCCCTTCCACAATGAAACCACTTCTGCCTGTTATCCAGACATCTTTATTCAACAGCCATCACCATACTACTTATATGATGACTCATCCTCTTCTCCTATTCCTTCTCAACCTTCTTCTTCACATTCTCCTAACTCTTCAGATTCTGTCGACATTCCTCCTATTCTTCATACCTTTCTTTTTCATCATGGCTGATTCCACCGCTTCCTTCTCTTCCTTACGGGAGTAGATCGGAAG
>NW_010964598.1:1654729-1667437 GCF_000463585.1 Tarenaya hassleriana
ATTCCTGCTTCTTCCTCTTCTTTGAAAATCATTCCCCCTTCCCAAATAGAGATCTTGGAACAACATGATACTTCAGAAAACAATGTTCGACCACACAGAACTGTTTCTCGACCTGCTTATCTGAAAGACTATCACTGTTTTCTTCTATCAAACCAATCACCTTGTCTTTCTAACACTAAACATACCACTCCTTACCCTATTTCTAATTATCTAACCTATGCCAAACTTGAACCTTCTTACAAAACCTTTGTTCTCAACATTACTACCACCCAAGATCCCAAAACCTTTTCCCAAGCAGTGAAATCTGATCCATGGCGGAAAGCTATGGAACTTGAACTCGAGGCACTGATGCAAACAAACACTTGGTCTGTTTGTCCACTACCTTCTGGCAAGAAATCAATTGGCTGCAAATGGGTGTACAGAACAAAGTTTCATGCTGATGGTTCCATTGATAAGCATAAAGCACGTTTGGTTGCTAAGGGTTATACCCAGCAGGAGGGTATAGACTATCTTGAGACTTTTAGCCCTGTGGCTAAAATGACTACTGTAAGACTCCTCTTAGCCCTTGCTGCTTCTCAAAAATGGTTTTTGCACCAACTTGATGTCTCTAACGCTTTCCTCAATGGTGATCTCGATGAGGAGATATACATGGATTTGCCTCCAGGTTATGCTCAGCTTAAGGGGGAGTCTTTTTCTACTCCAGTTGTCTGCAAATTAAATCGATCTTTATATGGCTTGAAGCAAGCTTCTCGCCAATGGAATCAAAAGCTTTGCCAGGTACTTATCACTGCTGGTTATCATCAATCTGCAGCAGATTCTTCTCTGTTTTTGAAGAAAACTGGATCTTTGTTTGTGGCTGCCTTGATCTATGTTGATGATATCTTAGTCACCGGCAATGACATGGATATGATCACTGAGCTTAAACTGCTTTTAAGCTCCAACTTTCAGATCAAAGATATGGCTGATCTAAAATATTTCTTGGGTCTTGAAGTTGCTAGGTCTGAGCAAGACATATACATTTGCCAGCGCAAATATACTCTGGAATTACTTGATGATTATGGCATGTTAGGCTGCAAAACAGTTGGTTCTCCTATGGAACTAAACCTCAGACTTAGTCAAGAATCAGGGGAATTACTTCCTGATGCTTCTGTATACAGGAAGTTAATTGGCAGATTGATTTACCTCTCGATTACCAGACCTGACATTGGTTTCTCGGTAAACAAACTGAGCCAATACCTATCTCAGCCTCGTACAGCTCATCTCCAAGCAGCCATGAGGGTGTTACGCTATCTGAAATCAGATCCTGCTCAGGGACTTCTCTATTCCTCGCATTCCAGTCTGTCACTTAGTGGTTTTTGTGACGCAGATTGGGCAAGCTGCCCAGATTCCCGCAGATCTGTCACTGGATATTGCATCTTCCTTGGTTCCTCTTTGATTTCCTGGCGTGTCAAAAAGCAACATACCATCTCTCGCAGTTCAGCAGAAGCTGAGTATAGAGCGATGGCACAGACCTGTTGCGAATTGGTTTGGTTAGCCTCTTTACTTTCTGATTTAAAGCTTCGTCTTCCTGCTCCAGTAACCTTGTTCTGTGACAGCAAATCGGCTATACACATAGCCAATAACCCTGTCTACCATGAGCGCACCAAACACATTGAATTGGACTGCCATTATGTACGAGAGCAAATCAAGACTGGTTTTCTTAAACCATTGCATGTTTCTGGTTCTGAACAAGTGGCAGATTTGTTAACAAAACCTCTTGTTGTTGACAGATTTCGTTACCTTCTCTCCAAGATGGGGATCCACCATTTGTACTCCCCATCTTGAGGGGGAGTATCAAGGAGAAGCATTATTATTTTCTGGCTTTATCTATCTGGTACAATGGCAGCTACAGGAGACACCTTTTCCCTTACATGTTTCTAGGGTACTCGTAGTCTAATGTACTTGTACTAGGTTTGTTGCAAGTGTAAATCATTTTTATTACCTTCTTTATTATTCTTTTACAAGTGTATATATACATTGCCAAGGGCATAATGAAAAGAACAAGGAGGAATTTTTCTGAATCTCTTTTCTGGAGTCTCTCGATTTGTTACACCGCTCCATGTCTGCTTCGACCGCCCACATCTCATCTCTCCCGTCACCGCTTCGTCGGCTACTTGTTTACACCTCTGTCTCACTTTCATCGTTCTCGGCCGAAAATCAAGCCCTAACTCTGTCACAGCTAAGGTATTGCTACTCCCATCGTTCTTCAATTTCTGTCTTTGGGATTACCAGCAGGTTTGTCTGTGATTACAAGTTCTTCGATTTTTGTCTGTACGTGATTTGATTTGTGTTCTCCTGCCTCGTTATTTCCTAAAACAGGTAGACAAACTATGCTCCCGGGTTTCTATGGAAGCACGGCCAAGAAAGGAACGCATCTCACCGGATAGCTTGGGGACAAATCTGCTTGCCAAGACACGAGGGGTGGGCTCGGTTTGCACAAGATAGAAGAGAGAAACACAGTCTTCCGCTTGAAGCTGATATGGCTGCTTATGACAACGGCGAGTTCATTATGGGTAGCATGGGTAAGAAGAAACATCTTAAACCAAGGGACTTACTGGAGCTGCAGATTTCTATCGAATATATCGTGGAACCTAAAGAAGCTTTTCAAGATGAGAGACACAGCAAGACTGTTTGTTCAGACCAAACTTGGTAATGGGAAGAAAGCATCTTTTTGGTATGACAATTGGACCACTGGGACCGCGTCAGCTGCAACTGTCGAGCTTAGCATCAGTCAGCGATGCAATCATCGGGAGTGCATGCATGGCGTTTACCGGGTGCCCGAACAGAGAAGATCGAAGAACTGCATATAGCGTTGCTGTCCATCCAGCCACCCAAGACGACGGCAAAGATACCGCTCTATGGAAGCACAAGACCCGGGAGTATAGACCTTGTTTCCAAACTTCATCTACCTGGGCACAGATTCGACAATCACAGGAAAGTGTACAATGGAGCAGATTGGTATGGTTTATGGAAGGAAGTCCGAGATACTCCTTCGTCCAATGGCAAGCAATCCAGGCTATGTTACCAACGAAGGATCGATTGGTAAGATGGGGCTTACAAATCCAAGCAACGTGTGTTTTATGCGGAGAAGAAGACGAGACGCATCGACACCTTTTCTACTCCTGTCCATTTAGTGCAGCAGTATGGATGTTTTATGCAGGGAAATGCTGGCCCAACCATCTTGAGGGTGACCAGGCCGGGAAACAACCCGGAACATGGAAGAGTGGTGATTGCGAAGCTGATCTCCCAAGCGGCTACATACAAGTTATGGCGCGAAAGGAACAACAGGATCTTCCGAGGGGAAACACGTACGATCGGCGAAGTCCGCTCGAAGATAGACCGCATAATCCGTACGAGGCTCTTATCCGTCAAACTGACCGGTGGTAATCCAGCAAGGAATCTTCTACTTGAGCATTGGTACAGGCTAACATTGTTCTGAAAACTTAAGATCAAAAGTCAGCATTTTGCCCGCTTGTGCATGGGATATCCCCTTTATTTTGTAACCTTGGCACCATCAGGGTGAACTTTTGTACATTTTTTGACTAATATACGAACCACATTCATACAAAAAAAAAGATTTGTTTTCCAATGTCGACTGGAAATTAGTTGCGTTTTAGAGATTGCTCTGGTGACTGCGATCGCGGTGTTGTTCCTCTTGGTATAATCTGATCGATGTTTGTTTATAAGTTCTTGAAGGTTGTTTACTTTTGTATTGTATGTGAGCTCTGCTTGAAGTTTGATTGTCCTATGCACTTGAGCTACAGTTTTTTGTCCGCATGGCCGGGGATTTCAGGAACCCCGGTGACAGAACCAAAGGTGACTGACTTTCGGTTAAACCGGAAACATAAGGGTCCTAGCCATCGAATCCATAGACGCCGAACAAGAAACAAGACTCAAACTCTAGGCGAAATTGAAATCAAAATTCAAAATTCAAGAAACCGTAGATTCGAAATCGAAACCCTAAAAACATGGACCTGAGGAGTGAGGAGGACCCTAACGTCACGGGTTTAGCTTCGAGTTATGGAACTCCGTCGGCAGAAGGGTTCTCGGTGCGAAGAATCGGCGCAATTCCGTCTTGAACTGCAACCATGTATCCACATGTCGGCCTCCTCGCTCTCGATCGGCTAAGAGACGTCTCCACCATAATATCGCCACGTCCCGGAGATATAGTGGGGCGTATCGGATGCGTGTCTGATCATCGGTAACACCGTGTGCATCAAAATACTGTTCCATTTCGAATAGAAACGCTTCCACGACCGGAGCACTTCGGGTTCCGTTGTATGTTGCCGGTAAAGGAACCCAAAGAGCTTGAGTGTTTGGGGTCGGGATTGCAGCTGATCCGTTCCTGTGCAAGGTACACTCGAGCTTTAGATCATTAATCAATTTACGAAGATCGGATAGCTCACGGTCGTAGTCTTCTCGCAAGAGCCGGATTTTTTCGTCCATGGACTCCCGATTGGTCTGCACTCTTCGATTGAGGTCTGAGATCATCTCCTTGGCCGTGACTCTAACTGCATATATCTTCTGCTCAAGGTCATCCATCCGGCTCTCTCGTGAACCGAGAAACTCCTCCAAGTCTTGCACTCGGTTGCCAAGGCACTCGGAGTTATTCTCGTCGACTCGAGAACGAGCTCTCGTCGTGGGCCCGTGCTCAGACCCTCGTCCCTGAGGATTCTCGGTCGCGGCATGCTGGTCTGAGATTGGTGCATTGGTCTCGTTCGTGTGTGGCATGTTTTTCTCGGTTTCTCAATTTCTCGGCAATTACGGGTTGCGAAGTGGACTGCGTATCTGGTTCGTTTATGAGCGAACCAGTTTCTGATACCAAATATCACGCCTTTAGCTTCAAGCTATGGAATTCCGTGTGACAGAAGGGTTTGGTGTGGAAAAGAAACGAGTCGGCGCACAAAAAGAGAGAACTTGGGACTTGAGGAAAATTTAGGGTTGGCCAAGATGCCTCTCACAAATGGCGAGCTAGTTTTATTGAGATTGACTAAACGCCATTTATGAAAAGTTCACAAATTCGGCTCCCACATAATCACAAATTCGATCAGTTGTGCTGATACACTGGATCCTGTCTCATGCGCTCTGGCCGTAAAACGCGGGATATCGTGCAGGTTTTGTTTACCTTTTCGCTCTATCGTTTTGCGGATATTCTGTTTTTGGCTGACGTGCCCTAGTCTTACCAAAATTCATTTGTGATTGGTAGGGGTGGGTATTCGGTTCGGGTATTTCGGTTATTAACCGAACCGATCGATATATATCCGAACCGAACCGAACCGAATAAAATTAAATAACCGTTTGGTTATGATTTTTTAAAACCCGAAATAACCGAATCCGAACCGAACCGAACCGAACCGAACCGTTTATATATCTTCATTTATATATATTTATATATATATATATATGAATATTTATATTTTTTATTTAATTATTGTTTAATATATTTTAAACGAATTTTATCATTTATTTTTTAAATATTATAACTGAACCGAACCGAACCGAATATTTATTTGGTTATAGTTTGGTTATAGTTTTAAATAGACAAAACCGAGCCGAACCGAATCGAACCGAACCGAATAAAATTAATTAACCGTTTGGTTATGAGTTTTAATAACCCGAAATAACCGAATCTGAAATAACCGTAATCGATTAACCCGTAACCGATCGTTCGCCCACCCATAGTGATTGGGATCTAAGCATGTAGGCGCTCTTTTATGTGTGGGCTTTATGTTGAAAATATCCCATTACCATATATTTTATTGTGGAGGACATTTTACTCAGATGACCGAGTAGAGTCGTACGAATTTCAAAGGTACACCTCCGAAAACATAACGTATTAAATTCTTTTTGAAAAGACTATAATACCCTTAATGAATCCATATAA
The DNA here is from genome assembly GCF_000463585.1 of Tarenaya hassleriana. Taxonomy (NCBI): domain Eukaryota; kingdom Viridiplantae; phylum Streptophyta; class Magnoliopsida; order Brassicales; family Cleomaceae; genus Tarenaya; species Tarenaya hassleriana. Next base: position 1,660,653 of record NW_010964598.1, read on the forward strand.
TTTGTTCGGTCGAAAACAACTTTGTTATTACGACTTCATAATTAATTCTAAATATAATTACAATTGATTCTAAATAAGATGACAAAAAATTCATCTGTTAAATTTTAAAAATAACTACGTTTTTTTACCACTTTCATATTCATTAAATCATAACTATTTATTTTAGTTGTAAATTAGTTATATGTTAATTGTAACAAAGTCGTAAAAAAATGAAAATAAAATATTTCGAATCTAAAGTTGAAATTTTTTTTTATCTTGTACCAGTGAAATTTTTACCACCCAAATGGATCATTTGAGTAAAATGCCTACTATGGATGCCCTATTTGAGTAAAGCTTGTTTGTTTTTAAGAACACTAGTTTTTTTTTTTTTTGGTTGAAAGGAACACTAGTTTTTATTTTTTGTGTTTAGATGTTACAAAGTTTCTGGTCGAGCACTGCAAAAGTTGATGGTGACCAAGTGATGGGTTGATTCAATTTCATCCAAATAATAGTTTTTTTCTGTGATACTTCGTTTTCCTGGATGTTTTGAAGCATCGTCCTTCGAGCACAATCTGTTGTTAGTTTCATCTGGACGCATGTGAACTGTTCGATCAAATGCGTGAAAGAATTGAACGCATTAAAATTCCAGAACCAATAAGGGACTAAAGCTACGATATCCAATAAGGTAAATACGGAAACTAATTGAAAGTGGGATAGCAGAAGCAATCACCGTTCCAGGAGAGAATTTGAAATGTTTGAAGGTTTTTGAGACCTCATGCGATGACTCTTCCACATTATCAGCTTGCCGATCCAGCATGTCGGGAGGGTTTTGCGGTGCCAAAACTTCATTTCCAGAAGCAATACTGGAGCTAGGAAATGAGGATGTGGATTGGGAGTTTTTAAAATGACGAAGGAACAACTGCTGGATGCCAAACTTTGAAGGTTGCGACGGATGATCAGCTGAAGAAACTTTGCTTGATTTCGAGGCTGAAGACTTCCAACTTTTTTCTTGGTGGCATTTCCAGTCGCAGTCTGCAACACCCTAAAGAAATATCTAGACATCATGAAAGGATTTTCAAACAAAAATCTGACGTCAATGTCGAATAGACAAACCTAGAAGAGTATGAGAAATGCAGAAAGTGGCTGTCTTAAACAACACTCCAGCTCCAGGATTAATTGATTTGACAAATCTCTTGGTCACTTTCCTATATCTATCCATAGCTAAGTCATACCCACTGGTAACATCATATAATAGGAAAAAGAGAGGCACTTACAGCTATAGAAGTCTCAGAATGTCCCCAACCTCCCAGTTGCTGCCTGAACCAATAACGGTTACTTGTTAACAATGGATCCCAAATTGCTTGTCAATTTATTCAGTCTATCAAAATACACCGTTTATTGATATTGATTAAGACGATGTTGATGTTGATCCAAACACACCCTTTGTTAGAATGCGGAGACGAAACTACATAAGTTGCTAATACGAACTAAATTGCAATAGAACTATCTTATCAAATTTAAGAACCCATTTCCCAATATAATTAAAGCTTGCAACCAAGTTCAATCAAGTCAAGTAACTTTTCACTGCAAAGCTTCATCGTCCCCACAACAGTCCATTGATTCCATTTCATTCGAACATACCAAAAACTACCAATTCTGTTTCCTACCACTCAATCCATCAGAAATTTACTCTCTAAACTACAACCCATCAACTCAAGTATCGTTCAAACATCGGTCTTCCAACGTGCCCAGGATGAAAAGATCAAAGCGACATGTTTCGCAATGCCTTCCATAGACACTCTTTTGATTTCCAGAAACACCGAGTGAAATTGATCGAAACATAGACCTATTGAGATAAAATACGATCGAAATTCCGAAAGTTCCTTGCTAGAGTTTCGAATCCCAAATTGGGTTTGGGAGAATCGCCGCGGAATTTGGTCGGCGAACACAAAACCCTCAGCCGGAGCGCGATGCCAAAGTCAATGGAAGGAAGAGAAGAAGACGACAACGGAGAACGATTACTTACCGGCGATGTTCGGTTCTTCACAGCACGAGAAACGGCGGCGAGAAAGGCTCTATGCGCGGTTTAGGGAAGTAGAAAAGTTGAGGGGAGAGGATTTTCCCGCCTAAATCAGTGCTTGATTTGTCAAAGAAGAGGGAAAACTTTTTTTATTAAAAAAAAAGTAAAATCCGAAAAACCTTGAACTTGAAAAAAAAAACTTAAACTTGTAATACCAAATTTACAACTTGCAATTAGAAAAAACCTCCAACATATAGTCTATAAAATCATTGACCACTTTGACCAATTTTTCACACGAACTCAAATTGTTGTTGTCAGCACATATAGGTCAGCAATTTAAATTAAAATTTTGACACGTCAGCAATTTTTTTAAACGAAAACCGGTCCAAAACCGGTCTAAATCGCGGTTTAATAAACCGATACAAAACGAAAAAATCCCTAAAAATCTAAAGATGGAAAAATCGAAACAGAAAAAATCAAAATACAAAAACGCGAAACCCTAATTTCATCCTTTTCCCGATAGAAATCATCCAAAAAAACCTTAAAATCAAATAAACCAAAATTTTCAACCAAAAAAAAAAAAAACCAAAATGGCTCCCCCACATCACTCTTCATCATCTTCTTCTCCTTTGATAATTCTCAAAACCATATTCGTTATCCTTCTTCAATCACCTAAAGGGACTAGATCCCAATCAAGCCTATGTATAAATTATAGTGGAAATATTCCCATAAATTATCCATTTGGGATCAACGACGGTTGTGGAAGCCCTTATTACAAACACATGTTGGCTTGTTCCGACAACGCCAAACTGAGAACTCCATCTGGAAGATACCCAGTTAAATCCATAAGCTACTCCTATCTTCACATCCTTGTCTCAGACCCTTTCATGTGGAGTTGCGACAATAGAGAGAATTTTCGACCCACCTTTGAATTTTCGACAAAGGATGAAACACTAGGTTTGGAAAGAGGATGAAATTAGGGCTTCGCGTTTTTTTGTTTTGATTTTCTCTCTTTCGATTTTTCCATCTTTAAAATTTTAGGGATTTTTTCGTTTCGTACCGGTTTATTAAACCGGGGTTAGATCGGTTTTGGACCGTTTTCGTTTAAAAAAATTGTTGATGTGTCAAACTTTTAAATAAAATCGCTGACGTATCAACAATCCGACAATATATAAATTTCCATTCGTCTGAAAAATTGATCAAAGTGATCAACGGTTTTATAGACTTCGAAGTTTTTTTCCAGTTACAAATTACAAGTCTGAATATTAATTGACAGTTTTTCAAATTTAAAAGTTTTTTTTTTATATTTTAACAAGTTCGAAAGTTTTTGGTGATTTTATCCTTAAAAAAAAAAAGATAAATTTGTTTACGAGGACCAAAAAGCGGAAATGTTCGGGAAATAATGTCATTTCCAACCTAAGTTTTCCTCTCTTCGTTCCCACGCAGACTCGCCATCCATCGTTGTTGTCTTCTACCACCGCGTTGTCTCTGCTTCGACCGTCCACATCTCATCTCTCCCGTCACTGCTTCGTCGGCTACTTGTTTACACCTCTGTCTCACTTTCATCGCACTCGGCCGAAAATCGAGCCCTAACTTTGTCTCAGTTAAGGTACTATTACTCCCATCGTTTTTCAATTTCTGTTTTTGCGATTACTGTTGAATTTTCCGCCTGATGAAGCCAAAGCAGCCGTATGGTGGCAGTGAAAATTTCTTCCTTGGGCCCCATATGTCTTTTGTTTTGTTAGGCAAAACTTGCCTATAAATGAAGGCTTCGCAACAAGGGGGAGAGACAACACAGAGCGAGCGAGAGCAAGAAGCAGAAGGAAAAAAAAAAGTTGGGAGAGTGAAAAAAGTGAGAAAAATAGTGTGGGTATTTGGGAAGAGATTCGATCTAGATGTTTTATCTGATCGATCTAAAATTGTGAGGAGAGTTTTACACTCATACAAAGGTTTTTCAGAAGCTGTTCTCTACAGACCTAGTCTGCATAGTTCTGATCGTCGGGATATATGACGGTGGTTTTTCGTCTCCAGTTGAGTTGCAAATCGGTATAATTGTTCCTGACCCTTTTGTCTTTGATTTTTACGGTTTGAGTTGTTGACGAAATCAGAAGTCACGGGTTGATTTGCAGTTTTGTTACTACTTGTGGTCGGGTAATATTCTCTCGGGTTACTGAGATTAGAATATTGGAGTTAATATTTTGTAATCTCAGTATGTTGCTGTGTGAATGTTGTAATCTAATTATAATGAATTTTTGGGTGGACTATACAGTCTTGTGGTTTTTAGTCTCACACCGATGGGGTTTTCCACGTTAAAAATCGTTGTCCCTTTTATTTCGGTACCGTTGCACTAGATATTGTCATGCTCGCAGGTTTACACAAGTAAGGGGTTTGTCTTACTGATTCATAACAAACAATCGAAGTAACGTAAAACCCCCAACAATTACCAGCAGTGTATATTGTTTGTCTGTGATTATCAGTTCTTCGATTTTTGTCTGCACGTGATTTGATTTGTTTTCCAATGTCGTCTGGAACTTATTTTAGAGATTGCACTGGTGACTGAATGCATTGGTTACTGCGATCGCGGTGTTGTTCCTCTTGGGTATAAGCTGATCGATGTTTGGCTATCAGATCATTCCGTTCTTGAAGGTTGTTTACTTGTTTGTATATGAGCTCTGCTTGAAGCTTAATTTGTTCTCCTTGTATTTTCTGGAGTCATTGAGGCAACCCTAATGGATTTATGGTTTACATTTGGTTTTCTGGTTGGAAAATGTTAACAAGAATGAGGATTTCCAAACATGTTAAAAATGAAATTAATGGTATTAAGAATGACCGATTTTACTACAAGAGATCTTGTTGAAAACAAACTTCAGACTACATTTTGTTATTACGACCAAATCCATCCACAAATGTAACTATTATAGCTTGATTCTCAGTATCCTATGCACTTAAGCTACATTTTTGGTTCGCATGGTCAGGGATTTCAAGAACTCTGGTGACAGAGCGACCAAAGGTGACTGATTTTCAGTTAAACCATAAATATAAGTTCCTAACAATTGAATCCCTGAAAGGGACGTTTCGGTATTCATTTTGGATTCGGTTCTATTCTTTCGGTTCTACAAAAATATGTATCAATCGGTTATTTTTTCATAATCGGTTCGGATTGGTTCACTTTTTATTAAGAAAATTTTAGATTTTCTTAATAAATTTTTGGTTTTTCGAACTTTTTAAAAATTTGATTCGGTTTCGATAAATTCGATTTTCTAAAGAAAATATCGTTCGAAAATTGTAGGTTCAGGTCTAAGGTACGGTACCAAAATGTCCACCCCTAGACGAAATTGAAATTTCAAAATTCCAGAAACTGAAATCCTGGCCACCGAGTCGAAATGGAAACCCCATCGTGCGGACTAAAAATACGTACAATTTTTTAAAAAATTTATTATTATTTTTAAAATTAAATATAACATATTTTCTTTTTGATTTTATATTTTTAATAGTGTTGTGTATATAATTCAAAATTTGTAAAAAAATATATATTTTTTTTCAAAATATGCTTTCTGTAAATTTGAAAAATTTGAAACCAAATCGAACCGTATCGATTAAAAAAATAACAAAAAAAAACGATAATTTTTTTGGTAACTTCAAACCATTTTGCTCACTCACTTTATATCATCGACCAACTCTTTTTGTTGAATCTATTCACTGTTTTGTTGAAATCCTTATCATTTGACCGGGTTTTTCGTTTCTTATACAAAAAACATAATTAGATTGATGCTTCAAACCATTTATAGATACATCATCATTCACTGTATATAAAATTACTTGTTTCTTTGACTGAGTGCTCTGAGAGCTGTATGTCTTCTTCTCCACCCGATCACTTATTAGACTTTAATAAAATTTGTTCGGATAACTTTTCACTGTTAATATACACGTCAAGACTGATTCGATAAGTTTATGAAATATCTTCAAAATAAAAATCCAGTGACACCTAGAAAATCATTTTCCAACGAAACAAATATTTTATATTATATCTCATTAAATCTTAATAGTTTTTATGGTATTCATTATATCTATTTCAAATTCATAAGAATTGATACAAATATTAGTAAAAAATTATTTATCATATTTTGATGATATTTGTCAAAAATAAAAAATTAGTAGCTATAATAGAATTTATGTTTTTATTTGATATTTTAAAGTTGAAATATTTTTTATGTTAATATTATATAAATCCTAGATAAATATCTGAACTATAAAATTTATATATAAATTGATATATTTTTATGTAGTTTTTGTAATTATAATATTTTTGTCGTTATATTACACTGTCACATGACCATCGACATATTTATATTTATTTTTGTAGAGGGTTCAACCTCTCGAAACCTCACCGATTCCCTCTGAATCACTCGTTCCAACAAGAAACGAAAGAACACAGCGAAATACGAGTTCAGTACCGAGCTCTAACGCTCGGTACCTACGTCTTGGGAAGAGGAACAACGTTTGCTAGGGTTACATAAAAAAGACCGCCGGGGATCGAACGAGTCACCCCGGGGAATGACTCACCCCGGGGGAATGACTCAGTCGAGACTCGAACGAGTCACGGCCGAGATTCGCCCTAAAACACCGGTTTTCACCGGTTTTCCCCCCAGAACCTAGACCTAACGCAGGACCAAGTGAAATCTTACCTCCTCGGGCTCCGAACTCGGCTGAATAACTCAACCGAGTCAGATCTGAAACCCTACCTAGAATTTGCCGCCGATTTGAGCTCCTCCGCCTGTGGCTAACC
>NW_010964598.1:1667520-1675748 GCF_000463585.1 Tarenaya hassleriana
ACCGCCGATTTCTCCTCGAAATGGCTTCTGTTTCGTTGTCTCACCATCGATTTGCTGCCTAAAACACGAAATACCACAAATCAGAACTCAGATTGAAACTAGGTTTCAGATCTTACCTCAACACCGAGATTTTGCCGCCGATTCGCTGAGATTTGCCGTCAACGAGGCTCTGATACCACTTGTAGAGGATTCAACCTCTCGAAACCTCACCGATTCCCTCCGAGTCACTCGTTCGAACAAGAAATGAAAGAATACAGCGGAATACGAGTTCATTACCGAGTTCTAACGCTCGGTACCTACGTCTCGGGAAGAGGAACAACGTTTGCTAGGGTTACAGAAAAAAGACCGTCGGAGATCGACCGGAAAATCGACCCCGAACCACGGAGAACACACGTCCACCGAAAGAGAGAGAGAGAGAAAACCTAAAACCCGAAATCGCCCAGTCTGAGACACAAACACGAATTAGGGTTTCATTTACCCCAACAAACCAAATGACCGAATTGCCCCTCCGCGTTTTGGAATCCGACCGAAACTGAAGCTTCGAAACCTTCTACTCCGCTAAGAGAATTTGTTGAAGACTCAACAATATTTTTCAATATAGTATTGTGATGTGTTGATTTAGTTAATTTGTTATTAAAAAATAAAATGTTAGATATTACCATGGCTATTTGTATGGGAATATTACTCAAATAACCTACTTTGGTCGCAGCAATTTCAGTGTACACCACCCAAAAAAAAAAAAATTTTTTTTTCAATTTTAACCCACTTTTCGGTTGAAAAAGTCCGAAATACCCTTTTCGTTTTATTTTTTGCGACCTTATTACGACTAACATATAACTGATATACAACTAAAATAAGACAGATGATTTTTTTGCCACCTTTTTTGGAATCAATTGTAACTATATTTAGAATTAATTACGAAGTCGTAATAACGAAGTTGTTTTCGAACGGATAAAAATCGCATATTCATTAAGGGTAATTTCGTCTTTTCAACAAAAAAAAGTGTTATGTTTTTTCTGGTGTACACGTGAAATAGGTGCGACCGAAGTCGGTCATTTGAGTAAAATTCCCTATTTGTATAGGTTTGGATATTAATATAAATGAAACAATTTTAAAATACTAAAATGTAACAAAAAGTGGTGACAAAAACTGATATTACTTCCATCATAATTTAGATCATGAAAAAAACAATAATCTTCAAATTGTTTAACAATAAAAAAATATCACTGCAAATAAAAACCTAATAGATAATGTCGTTATGTAAAAGTATAGTATTAGAGTCTTTTTTAAGGAGATTTTTTATTTATTTTCACAATGATAATAATCATGTAAACATTAAAAAATCTGCGGTTTTTGCTACATGATTTTTTTGTAACGATAATTATCTCACGTGATCAAAATTATGTCAACTTGCCAATTATTTGACATTAATTTTTTCCATAAGTGATTATATTTCCACATTAAAATAGAGGTAATTGAGTAATTTAACATATTGCATCCCCTTATCACATCCTTCGCGAATATAATTCCTATAAGCATCTTTTTTTTCTTGTCCCTCTCCAAAAATTACATTTATTCTCTGTTTTGCCAAATCTCCTATCTTTTAATTGCTTTAATCCAGAAAACCATCGAAAAGATTTGATCTTTCTGTAAAAAATTCCATAACCCAATTTACAAAATTTGACATTTCCCATGAAAATTTCCAAATTTTTTTTCCTGGGGACAATAGGTTTTCATCGGCATGTTATGGTTTGAATTTCCATCCAAAACCCATCATCTTTATCATATTCTCCTTCGTTTCGCTTTTTGATTTTGACTCAATCGCTTCTTCTAATCCCGCGATCGAAAAACCCGACCCGACAACCATGAGAATCCATCATTTGCCCAGGAAGCGGAACAACATCCTGATCCATTACCATTCCCGCTATCCGAGTATCCGAGAACCGTCAAGAAGCTCCGGCGATTGGCCCACATCTTCAACCGGGTCCTGGAGCTTCCGCTCAGGTTCTGCGTCGATGTTGTGGTGGAGGAGATGCCCGACTGCTTTATGTTCTCGACGGAGATCGACGGATTATCCGCTGAAAATGGCGAAGGGAGGGCCCACATGGTGGAGATCCATCCCGGTGTGATGAAGATAGTTGTCAGAGCAAATGGGTCGTCGTCGACGTCTTCTCTAGGGGAAAATCACTCAAATGACCCACTTGGGTCGCATATATTTCACGTGTACATCACCAAAAACATAACACATTTTTTTTCTTTGAAAAGACGAAATTACCCTTAATGAATACACGATATTTATCCGTTCGAAAACAACTTTGTTATTACGACTTCGTAATTAATTCTAAATATAGTTACAATTGATTCTAAAAAAGGTGACAAAAAAATCATCTGTCTTATTTTAGTTGTATATCAGTTATATGTTAGTCGTAATAAGGTCGCAAAAAATAAAACGAAAATGGTATTTCGGATTTTTTCAACCGAAAAGTGGGTTAAAATTGAAATTTTTTTTTTCCGGTGGTGTACGCTGAAATAGCTGCGACCCAAGTGGGTTATTTGGGTAAAAACCCCCTTCTCTAGGTCCGCCATTGTTGGACAAAAGATTATTGTGTGCCGTTTACGTTTTGTTGATTACACTCATTTATAGGTAACTTAAAAATAAATACATTTAACTTAGTAAGACATTAAAATTAATTCTATACATTTAACTTACCGAAAATAATCATTGATTAAAATTGATAGATGAAAATGAACTGAATCGGATTAAAATTAAATGAATCAGCATGAATATCAATTACTTTTATTGTAAAGTTAATTAACATAATGTTAGTATTAATGTATGGAGAATTAATCTTCCGCATTAGAATGGTTGAATGAATGTATCTCTATTATATCAACTAATCGAGTACCCGCGCGATGCTCAGGTTATTCTGGTTTTTTATTTATTTTTTTTTATAAATTTTAATGATATTAATATTATGAAAATGAGATAAACAATTTATTTGATATAAAATATATATATTTATAAAATTAAATATTATAACTTCACATTTGAATAAAAAGGTTGAAAGAATATGATAGTCGTTATGTAAACAAAGCTTAGATTCAATGTCAATGATTTATTCTGATTATACTCAATATCGATCTTTGTTTTTTTCGGTCTATACTAAATATTTAGTTACATGGTAAAAATATAAATAAAATAATTATTTTTAAACATTGATAAGTTTGAAAAAAAATTCGATCGGATAATAATAATGTATATATAAAATATAAAAAAAAACTAATAAACTATATAATCACTCTAAAATGGATGGTGTCTAATTGATTGCTAACACTATTTAATTTCTTTGGTCTCCTGATGACCATTTGATTTCGGTTTTTATTATTATTTTTCTAATACGTATATATATAGATATATGTATATATAGATATTTAATTTTTTTTGTTTTTAATTTTTTATGTCGAATACATATATTTTTAAATATCCATGATTTTTATGGATATTTTAAATTACGAATATTCGAAAACTATGAATAGAAATATAAATGAGAATATCTGTATCCGATATGTGTCAACCTCTATTATAATAATATAATATACCTTTCTAATATACATTTCATAACTCAATATATGATTAGAAATAAAATAAATAAATAAATAAATATTTAATAAGTAAATAATCAAATACAAAAATAAATATTAAAATTAATAAACAAATCTATATATAAGTGCGATGTGTATAATAAAAGACAAACTTTGATAAAAGTATAATAATTAATTGACTATAATAATATTGCTATCTATATAAGAAAATCGTTATCATGATCACGTTAAAAACTTGTATAAATATAATTAGTAAAAAATATAAATATTTTAATTAATTTATTTATTTATCTATTTTATAAACAATTTATCATGATTATTTATTTTTGAAATATATTTTAATTTTATGCCTTTAACTCGTTAATTTTTTGTTTGTAATTTTTATATTTGATATACTATTTCACTAATTTGTATGATTTGCTACTTCAATTATTTTATGTTTTGTTTATATTTTTATTGGTAATTTAATTGAATCGATAATAAAACAATTAATTTATAAGTATAGTTTGGTAATTCAGATCGATCAAACATTTATTTATTTCAAAATCATAAAAAACATTATTAAAAAAATTAAATTCTTAATAGTAATTCTTTATAGATTAGTTAAAACAACTCGTGCAACTAAAAATATCGGGTCTATAATACAAATAGACAATTTGATATATATTTTTATTATCTTTTTAATATACGTTCGCTCCATTTGTTTCTTTATCTGTTAATGGTTTTTTTGTTAGTTTGTATAATTAAAAGAGTTAAATAATGAATTTCAAATATGAGATTTAATTTTAGTAAGCTGTAAAGTTTTACTTTTTTTTAGGTTTGTGTCATTTTTATTTTTTAAATTTTTTATATATATATTTAATTTAAACTTAAAATTTATTACATCATAAAATATTCATTTATTTTGTATTAAAAATAGGAAAACAAATTTATTACATCATAAAATATTCATAAAATATTCATTTATTTTGTATTAAAAATTGATTTAAAATAAATTTAATTTTTATTACATGTAAAAACTTATTTTATTTTTAAAATAATAATAATAAATTATATAAAAAATGATTAAATTTATCATACTTTTTCGCAACTATATCTCGTCTAAATCCATTTGAAAATATGACTAAATAAAAAAATCTATCAACTATTAAAAAATTTAATTTTAAATTCATTATAAAAAGAGTAAATTAAAAAATTTTGAATTTTTTAATTTTAATTGGAAAAACATTATATTTATGTTTTTATGAAATAAATATTAAACTTTTGAAGTGAGTTTAAAAAAAACTAAATTTTTTAATTGATTCTAAAAAATACATGCACTTTTATATGATTGTCAAAAAAATACTAAACATTTTTATCATATTCAGTTTTAAAGATATATTTATTTTTTCATTTAATCTGTACTAAAAATAATAAATAAAATAATAGTAAATCAAAGTTATATAAAATATTAGTTAACTTAATATAATAATGATATTATTTTTAATTCTATATATATTTATATTGAGAAAATAGCTTAAAAATTCACAGATTTTTAAAAAAAGTTCTATATAATTTTGGAATTTATAAATTTGATAGTAAATCACTATATTATCATCAATTCTACAAAGGTATATAAAATAAAATAAAATAAATACGATATATAATACTAATGAGTACAATACTAACACGAATGACTTAAATGAATAATTATATATTTATTATCTGTAAAATGAAAATACAAATTTTATTATCATTTAATTTATATTTGTTGTTATGTATATATATACATAAAATAATATATACATGCATACATAGATACATACATATATATATATATATCCATGCATATGTAAATTTTATGTATTGCATATTATTTGACAATTTTATTTTAGTATGTCGTGTAGTTTTTATATATTAATTATTTTTAATATATTTCGTATAAATAATTTGAATATGAGTGTTTTTATTGAATTGATCTTATGGTTTGGTAGTCCGTTGATCTCATAAATAAAATTTATTCATAATTATATTTTTCAGTATATCAATTATTGTGGTACAAATCAATAAATCTTATTTAAAATTAAAATAAATTTAATTTAGAATAAATATAATTTGATAAATTTCTCATATTGTTTCATTTATGGTTATTCAATTTTTAATTTTAAAAAGTTCGTGTTAAATAGTTAAATATATATATATATATATGTAAGTTGAATGTTATTATTACCAAAGCGATATAACCATCCAGTCAATGACCAATGAGATTCTATTTGAGTCTGTAAGCATCCAGTCAATGACCAATGAGATTCTATTTGAGTCTGTACAGTGTTCACCTCTCCAATTGTCTTTATCCTTTTCTTTCGGGAGCATGTAAATATATCTGATCTCTGACAAAGATGTCATGTAACATCCGAAACCCGCACCCCACAATACGAGTTGCGTCACATGGACAACTAAAATAAAAACTCAATTTCTGAAAATCCGCGGGAATTTAAAACTTTTATTTTCAAAGTTAGCGGAAGGAAAACATTCATACATACATATACGGTACATTATCCTAGAGATAATTATACATAACCAGTGGTAGTGATGAAATTATTACAAACCGTAAAAGTCCACCACCGACATAACACAAAACCGTTTTTCCCCGAAAGTGTAAATGTACCATAGGAAATAATTATACATGATCAAACGGCAGGTCGCCCAAGTCTCTGATGTCCGCTCCTCGACTACGGCTGCTCGCGACCTGAAACGTTGCGTAACAACGTCCTAAGATAATTGCTTAGAGAGTGAACTCGGACGTAATCCGGAGTTCTATTCTCATGGTACCAGGGAAAACAAATACATATATATATATATACTAGTATTCTAACAAACAGGAATGAAACATGGAATCACGATAAGCATGCAACAATCACAATCAAGTCCGTACAACAAGTCGCAGGACAGAGTCCGTCAAATCGTCTCTACGCGCACCATGCGTAGGTAATGTACTCCCCATGTGCATAGCACAACCACTCTCTCCTCGGAATCCATCTACTCCGCAACCACTCGGATCCGGCATAAATATATTTTTCTCCTCCCGAACACATCACCCCACCCTAGCATCGATGTCACCTCTCGATACTAGGCGTGTCACCCAACTTCGGCATTGTTGTTGTTGGTTTAGTGCTCTATGATGTACTGTTATGCGAGCTTTATTATGATACATTTGATGTATTGACACTTTCTATGGTTTTATGGATTAGTGTTTGATTCATTACGTATTGTGCATGCTTTAATATGTTGTGAAATCCATGTATTGTTATGAACAATACTAAACTCCCTAGTCATGTATCATTGTGGGAATAATGATATAACAAGACTAGTATGATGTGTGATTGATGATCATAAAGATGATCATAGGTATTGGATACGATCACAGTCATAGGTATTCGTTGGAGAACGGAATACTGGATTGATCCGCATGAGATTGTCACATGGACTAGCGTCATGACTTGAATCTCAAATGGCAGTTCCATGATTGGATCCTACGACCTGAGATATCTACGGAATCCAACATGAGGAGTTGCGTGCTTTGAATACGTCAAACGTCCTGCGTAACAGGAGGACTATAAAGGCATGTATCAGGTACGAAACGAATCATGTGCTGGATTGTAGATAGTCAAGACAAGATTTGTACTTCTCGTAAAAGAGAGAGATATCGTTGGGCCCCTTGTGTGAGCGAGACTGTAGGAAGGTGGCCGCACTATAGACGAGCATCGTCTATTTCGGACAGTCGGACTCAGTGAACGAGAAAGCAGTCGAATCAGATAAGGTGGCTTGTCCATGCCTTATGTTCGACATATGATCTCGCGATACAAAAGGATCATCAGCCTGAATCATCATTGGCGTTCATAAGATCACGAACTAACTTTATTCGAGATAGGTAGTCATAGTGTCTTGCTAGAAACTGCCTATGACTTGTAAATCCGGAATAGAGATTTCGGGTTATACTGCTATATCGAATGAGCCTACAGGATCACACACTCAGGGAAGTGTTGGGTTTTTCCGGGATCTCAAGAGCGAATCTAATTCCTAAGAGATCAGTTCTAGGGTTTGCGCAGCGGATATAAAACAAAATTTTTGATGAAACCCTAAAACCTATCATGCATGATCTTGTAGAAACGTTAGAACGCTTACCTCAATCGATCCGGGGCCTGTATCAATTGATGTGTTCGTCCGATCACTGTAGGCAGGAAGAATACCTTGCCCTCTACACGTATCCACACGGCGGAAAGGATTCCAACGGTTGGAACTTGTCTGCTAGGACTGAAGAACGCTTTCTTCTTTGCGCAAGGGTTTCAGGGATCTTTCTCTTAGTTTTTCACTCTCAAAACCTCTCAATAGGGTCTGAAAAAATCGTTCAAGAGAGTTGGGAGGCGTTCTCCAAAGTTAATCCCACTTAAAACCCTAATTAGAGCGAGTTTAGGAAATCCCGACGTCTGGACCGATCGGTCTAGACCTGGACCGATCGGTCTGGAGCTTTTTACGTCTGGACCGATCGGTCCATAGGTCCAGACCGATCGGTCTGGAACACTTTCCAGACCGTGTGACTGTCACACGTTATTTGCGGACCGACCGGTCCACGTGTCTGGACCGAT
>NW_010964598.1:1676770-1677329 GCF_000463585.1 Tarenaya hassleriana
CCAACAAACTTTCTGATCCAAACAGCTTCCTTTGTTGCGTCCGACGCTGCAATATACTCAGCTTCTGTAGTAGAATCTGCAACAGTCGCTTGCTTGGAACTCTTCCAGCTAACAGCGCCTCCGTTCAAGCAAAAAATATAGCCAGACTGCGATCTGTAGTCATCCGGGTCTGACTGGAAACTAGCATCGGTGTAACCTTTTACAGCGAGCTCGTCTTCCGACCCACCGTACACCAAGAACACATCCTTAGTCCTTCTCAAGTACTTAAGGATGTTCTTGATGGCGATCCAGTGCGACTCACCTGGATCTGACTGGTATCTACTCGTAATGCTCAATGCATAGGTTACATCCGGTCGAGTACAAAGCATGACATACATGATGGATCCAATTGCCGAAGCATATGGAATCCTATCCATGCGTTCTCGCTCATCAGGTGTCGTAGGACACTGACTCTTGCAGAGAACTGTGCCACTGCTCATCGGTAAGGCTCCTTTCTTGGAATCTTGCATCTGGAACCGTTTCAAGACCTTATCGATGTAAGTACTCTGACACAATCCTA
>NW_010964598.1:1678097-1680885 GCF_000463585.1 Tarenaya hassleriana
GCCATTTCTCGGAATCCGGACTCGCCATAGCCTCTGGGTATGTGGTAGGTTCATCATGTTCCAATAACATGAGCTCCTCATTCCCAGTGACGAGAAATCCGTATCTCACAGGCTCTTGGCGAATCCTGCCTGATCTCCGAGGTTCACTCGTCGAAGGTTGAGTCACAACCGGCAGTGAAACAGGTTGAACTTCTTCAACTTGTTCACTCGGCTCAGCGTCTACTTGTAGCTGTCGAACTTCCTCAAATTCGATCCTGCTCCCACTGACTCTTTTGGAGATGAACTCTCGCTCCATAAAAGTCACATTCCTGGCAATGAACACTTTGTTCTCTACCGGAATATAGAAGTAGTAACCCTTAGTTTCCTTAGGGTAGCCTACAAATAAACACTTATCAGACTTGGAGGATAACTTATCAGTCATCTGACGCTTCACGTAAGCGTCGCAACCCCAAATTCTGACAAACGACAACGTGGGACGCTTTCCCGTCCATATCTCATATGGCGTCGTTTCAGCCGACTTTGTTGGACTCCTGTTCAGCATCGTTTCAGCCGACTTCGTTGGACTCCTGTTCAGTAGGTATGCAGCGGTCTCTAAAGCATAGCCCCTGAAGGACTTCGGAAGATCTGTCTGACTCATCATGGATCGAACCATGTCTAACAGTGTTCGGTTCCTCCGTTCAGACACGCCGTTCCACTGTGGCGTTCCAGGAGGAGTGAACTCTTGGCTCATATACTCGCCACCACGATCGGATCGAAGTGTCTTGATCGTCTTGCCAAGCTGGTTCTGTACTTCGTTTCTGAAAGCCTTGAACATTTCAAGTGTTTCAGACTTATGTCTTATCAAATAGACATAACCGTATCGAGTGAAATCATCAGTGAACGTAACAAAATACAAATAACCTCCTCTAGCTGGACAACTCATTGGTCCGCATACATCACTATGTATCAGATCCAATAACTCTGTCACTCTCTGTCCTTTCCCCTTGAAAGGATGCTTTGTCATTTTGTCCATCAAACAAGACTCGCAAGATTCAAGAGACTCAAAGTCAAATGAATCCAGAAGACCTTCAGAATGAAGTTTCTTAATGCGCTTCTCGTTTATATGGCCTAGACGACAATGCCAGAGGAAGGTTGGGTTTAAGTCGTTCGGCTTAAATCGTTTCGTACTCACGCTATAGATGAATGATGTTGAGTTTGAAGCCTGATCATTCAAGACGTATAAACCATTAACTAGATAACCATTACCATAGTAAATATCGTCTCGATAAATCATCAAACTCGAGTTATCAATCACAAATCGAAAACCATCCAAATCCAGACAAGAAATAGAAATAATGTTTCTGCTAATCGCAGGAACATAGTAACAATTACTCAATTCTAAAACAAGTCCAGAAGGAAGATGCAAATCATAAACGCCAACACACAATGCACAACTCTTGCTCCATTTCTGACGCGTAGATCCGCTTCTCCCTTAGCCAGCATCCTACTTCTTCTTAGTCCCTGCACATTTCCACAAATGTGTGAGGCACTTCCGGTATCCAATACCCACGAAGATGTAGTACAGATGTTAGCCTCTATAACGTGGATACCTGAGGCAGAAGCTTCGCCAAGCTTCTTGTCCTTCAGATCCTCCAAGTAAAGGTGACAATTACGCTTCCAGTGTCCAGACACTCCGCAGTAATGACAGTCACCCTTATCGGGCTTAGGCTTAGGCGTAGAGGCAACTTTTGCCTTCTTCGCCGCCTTCTTTTTGGCTTTGCCCCGCCGCTTCTTGCTGGAGTTGTTCTCGACAGCAAGCACAGTCTTGGGCACCACGATATCCTGGTCGGCCGATTTCAGCATCCCATGCAGTTCGGCTAAGCTCTTAGTTATCCCGTGCATATGGTACTGCATAACGAACTGATTATAGTCCTCGGGCAATGACATCAGGATCAAGTCTGCAACCAAGTCACCATCAAAGTTCACTCCCATACGCTCAAGTTCCTCAACATGAGCTCGCATGTTGAGGACGTGGGTGTTGACAGAGCTACCTCTCGGCATCTCCGTCTTCACCAGAGCTTTCAGCGTCTTGTACTTTTCAGTACGCGCTAGCTCCTCAAACATGGTCTTGAGCTGATTGATCATATCAAACACATGTAATAACCCGTAAATTCGACCTTCAAACCGAATTTTAGGAAATCAGAGATGAGCCATAAAAATATCCCTAAAATATTGAATTGGACACTAACCAAGTTGACCCGAAGAATTGGACGAAACGAGCGAGAAAAACGGACGAAAACGGGCCAGAACGTGCGGTCTGACAAGCAGACCGTCCGTTCCAGGCCAAGCGGAACGTCCGTTCCGCTTGTGCAGACCGTCCGTTCCGGCGGTCTTGGCCAGGTCCCGCGCCGCCTCTTCCTTTCTGCTGAGTCACCGCCGAAATTTCGGCCTCCCTCCGGCGTGTGCCACCTCCTGCTTCTTCTGGGACGCGAGAACTGCTCTAGGTCCACCCATTTCACAGTTCTTCGCCTCTCACTTCGCCCTCTCACTCCTCCACAAACTCTCTCAAAAGTCCGAAACTTCAACCCCGATTGGAGTCCCGATTTCGATCGAAATCAACAAATAAACACAGCAATCAACCCTACAGAACATCCCCAACGAAACCCCGAGCTCGAATTTGAGCTAAGTGAGTGTTTCGGATTATGCCTGAAAATGATAATCAAATTGAAAATGGAGATTTGATTGCTTTGAGTGGAAATTGCACGAAATTGGTGTTAGATTTGGATTCCTGATGTTCTAGGGATCATTT
>NW_010964598.1:1681069-1682067 GCF_000463585.1 Tarenaya hassleriana
TGGTGCGCCTAGACCGAACGTTCCAGGCATGGACCATCCGTTCTAGGGTTTGCAGGGTTTCGGGGGAAGAAGACGAGACCAGACCGTCCGTTCTGGACCTGGACCATCCGTTCTGACCTAGAACGTCCGTTCCACCTTTCGCGGAACGTCCGTTCCAGCTTCGGCCAGACCGAAGGGACCAAGCCACCAGACCGTCCGTTCTAGATGGGTAGACCGTCCGTTCTGGACCCCTTTCTCCCCGTTTTGGTTCGTTCTTCCGGACCGAACGGAATCCGATGCAACCGACCCCTATACGTGACCTACCTACACCCGTTTCCCACCCGAACCACATGAAACTTGAATGAAACCGACTTACGGTAAATAAAACCTTCGGAACGAGCTGAATTGGTAATCCGAAATGGTCGGAACCCAATTTGATCGGATCGGAGGATAAAAGAGTAAAATGAATATAAAGGAACGAGATAACCAAAATGTCAAGTAAAGACGGGTGTATATCCGATTAAAGTATAATAATATATGAATGCATGTGATTGGGGAATCGGGTAGTTGGCATGGCGTGAGACCTTATTCCGGAGGGCCGGGATATGGTTGAGCGTGTGATTGTAGCGGGTTTGAGGTGATATCCCGATGGTTGCATTGTTGGGATCTCCTCTTTATGATCTCTGACCCGGGTCGGGTTTCATATTGAGGAGGCATGATTGTGATTGATTGCCCACGGGCAGAGCTTGGAGCCGATGATACACGTGATAGTCTTGAGTGATTCGCCTATCACGGGATCAGGATTGAGTGATTCTCCCGGCAGAGACTGGCAATACATTTACCCGTGACTCGGGATTGAGCGATTCTCCCGACGAGGTTATGCGAAGAAACTCAGAAAGACCTGAGCTCGGGTCCGATGAGTTTCTCCGTGGCGGACGGCCGGCGAGAGGTTGTCAGTTGTGTACTGACTTCGCTCGACATAGTCGGTGGTGGCCTGGAGGAGGCACCTGGCGCTCTGG
>NW_010964598.1:1683061-1683696 GCF_000463585.1 Tarenaya hassleriana
GAGGAGGCACCTGGCGCTCTGGTATCGAGAGGTGACATCGGTATCAGAAGGGATGGTTGATGTATTATGTTTTATGGAGTAGGGATTCGGATGACGTGTTTTATTGTTCCGGCAATTGCCGAGGAGAGTGGGGGATGTGCGTTGCACATGGAGCGTCCTTACCCATGTGTGTGATGCACACGTGGAGATGATTTGACGGTACGGTTATTACTGAGAGACCCGATGGGTTAAGCTATGACTTGTGTACATATGTCCTGGACTGGTGATACCAGATCCGGTGTGGTGTCCTATGTGTGCGATGCACATAGAGATGATTTGACGGTTATGTCCGATGATACATTATGCGGACTGAGTGTGTGTGATAAGTGAATTACTTGTGCGATTGAGTGAATTGTGTTTCATGGCATGAAGTGTGTATATATGTATACACTTATATCTAGTGTGTGTATAATATTGATTGTGTTTGGCCATTTGCCATTTGAGTATGATCTTCGGGTTTAACCCGAAGTACTCACTAAGCATGTAGCTTAGGACGTTGTTATGCAACGTTTCAGCTCGAGATAGCGCAAAGAGGAGCGTTGGATGGACATAGTAGCGCCAAGAGTGTGAGGAGGAAGACCGAGAAGATTTAGGTT
>NW_010964598.1:1683865-1684239 GCF_000463585.1 Tarenaya hassleriana
TGTGACACAACTCGTGAGCGGGAGACGGGTTACGGGTGTCACAGCTTGTGGTATCAGAGCAGTTCTTTTCACCGGAAGTAATTGCTTGAAACCCCCAGCAACACTGTTTATGATTTCAAACGATTTTTGAAAGAAAGGTTTTCAAACGTATTTATACATGATCCTGAAGTCACCAGAACTGAAATTTTCTCCCTTGTCTGCAGTGTACCGATGCCTCCGAGACGTGGTAGACCTGCCCGTTTGCCGGTGAGGGAAGAACCCCCTCCACCCGAGCATGCACCACCAGAGTTCCAACAGTAGTTCTTTGATACGATGTGGCGTCAGTACCAGATGAACATGCCACATCAGGCTGGAGCTAGACCAGAGGGTATTCC
>NW_010964598.1:1684412-1687261 GCF_000463585.1 Tarenaya hassleriana
TGATCCGCATCTCCAGGGATCTGGATTATGTCAGATGCCCGCTGCTGTACCGGGCAGAGATCGCGAGCCACCATCTATATGGAGAAGCACTTCATTGGTGGGAGGAAGTAGTTCGTGAGGCTGCACCCGGATATCAGTTTACTTGGGAGGAGTTCCGGGCACGTTTTGAAGACAAGTATTGTCTGAAGGGAGATCAGGACCACCGTATTGTGGAGTTCCTCCATCTGGAGCAGGGTGATCGCACTTTAGCTGTGTATGAGGCAGAATTCACCCGTCTGTTGCGATATGGGGCACATCTGGTGCCAACTGAGAGGCTTAAGATCCAGAAGTTTGTGACTGGATTACGCCCATATCTGCGCAAGAGGATAGAGATCCAGGAGTATCCTACGCTGAGTAGGTATATTGCGCAGCTGACAAAGCTGGAGAGGACAGAGTATGAGGAGCAGCAAGAGGCAAGGAACCGAGAGAGGAGTCCTATGAGACGAGTTACATTCACTCGTCCCTCGAGTTCCAGACAGATGATGCAGCCCCGGGATAAGGGGAAGGCGCCAGCATTTCGACAGAGTATGAGGAGCAGCAAGAGGCAAGGAACTGAGAGAGGAGTCCTATGAGACGAGTTACATTCACTCGTCCCTCGAGTTCCAGACAGGTGATGCAGCCCCGTGATAAGGGTAAGGCGCCAACATTTCGTCCGGCAGCACCACCGCTACCAGCACTGCCAGGACCGCGCAGATCTTGCCCACGCTGCGGGCGAGATCATGTTGGACCATGCCGTACTGGGTACACTTGTTACCGTTGTGGTCAACCTGGCCACTTCGCTAACCAGTGCACCGGAGACGTAGCTGCTTCTAGTCAGCAGGGAGTCAGACCTCCACGCCCTCAGCCACCACGTAGAGGAGGAGTAGCACCACGGGTATATGCACTTGATGCAGAGGAAGAAGTCCTGGGTGACGAGGCTTACTTTGCTCAGGAGACAGTCACCATTGATGCTGTCGTCGAGGGTGACCCCGAGCAGTTAGGCGCTGCTACCATCACAGGTATCATACATCTTCATGGTACTGCATGCCACGTTTTGTTTGATACGGGAGCTACACATAGCTTCCTAAGTTTGAGTACAGCGGAGGGCTTGGATGTGATGGATATGGATACAGCTGAGAAATATAGAGTGCATACCCCTTCGGGAGAGATCCTGCCAGTGACCGGGGTGTTACGCGGGATCCCTCTAATACTCTGTGGAAGAAATCTCTTAGCTGATCTGATTATAGTACCTATTCAGGGGTATGATTTGATATTGGGAATGGATTGGCTGACCGTGCATCAGGCACACATTGACTGCCGCAGGCGGGTTTTGCAGATGCGGCAGGGAAGTTTGAGTTTATGGGAGACAGAGCACGGAATCCTTTCCCGATCATATCAGCATTTCAGGCCAGCCGAATGATTCAGAAGGGAGATGAGGCGTTTCTCGTGGTAGTGACAGCTATCCAGGAGGCGGAGATGAGGTTGGATGAGACGCTTGTAGTTCGTGATTTTTCCGACGTCTTTCCGGAGGAATTGCCAGGGCTACCACCGGAGAGAGAGGTGGACTTTTGCATTGATGTGATTCCAGGTACGGAACCGGTATCTAAGACTCCGTACCGAATGGCTCCAACAGAGATGGCAGAATTGAAGAAGCAGTTGAATGAGTTGATGGAGAAGGGATTCATTCAGCCGAGTGTTTCGCCTTGGGGAGCGCCCGTGCTATTCGTCAAGAAGAAGGACGGTAGCATGCGATTGTGCATTGACTATCGAGGACTTAATCGGGTAACCATTAAGAATCGGTATCCACTGCCGAGGATTGATGAGTTACTTGATCAGTTGCAGGGTGCACAGTGGTTCTCGAAGATAGATTTGCGCTCGGGATATCATCAGATTGGTGTGAAAGCCGGGGATGTGCAGAAGAGGGCTTTCCGTACACGGTATGGACATTTTGAGTTCGTCGTTATGCCTTTTGGACTGACGAACGCTCCTGCAGTATTTATGCAATTGATGAACCGTGTATTCATGGATTACCTCGACGAGTTTGTCATCATCTTCATTGATGACATATTGATCTACTCACCGGATCGATGCAGCCATGAACAACACTTGCGTCTAGTATTGCAGCGTTTGAGGGAGCAGAAGTTGTATGCGAAGTTCAGCAAGTGTGCTTTCTGGTTGCAGGAAGTTGGATTTCTGGGCCATGTGATTTCGGCTCAGGGTGTACAAGTAGATCCGGCAAAGATTGAGACGGTGATGGAGTGGAAGACGCCTACCAATGCCACAGAGATCCACAGTTTCTTGGGATTGGCCGGGTACTACAGGAGATTTGTCGAGGGTTTTGCCAAGTTGGCAAAACCAATGACGAAGTTAACAGGAAAGAATGTGCGGTTTGATTGGACTTCGGAGTGTGAGACGAGCTTTGTAGAGCTCAAGAGACGACTCACGACCGCACCCATCTTAGCATTACCACAGCCAGGTATTCTCTATGAAGTTTATACTGATGCGTCGAGACAGGGTTTGGGTTGCGTGTTAATGCAGGAAGGGCATGTAATTGCATACTCATCCAGACAGCTGAAGAAACATGAGGAGAATTATCCGACGCATGATTTGGAGCTGGCAGCAGTGGTACATGCGTTGAAGATTTGGAGATCCTATCTATATGGAGAGAAGGTTAAGCTCAACACTGATCACAAGAGCTTAACCTATGTGATATCCCAGAAGGATCTGAATCTTCGACAGCGTAGATGGATTGAGTTGATAGCTGATTATGACTTGGAAATCGCATATCATCCGGGCAAGGCGAATGTAGTCGCAGATGCCTTGAGTCGGAA
>NW_010964598.1:1688127-1689364 GCF_000463585.1 Tarenaya hassleriana
AGTCGGACTATGAAAACGCGTGGCCACGCTATAGATGAAGTTACATCTATTTTATTAGTCGATTTGCCAAGACGAGAAAGCTGTTGAACTTGAAGAGTGACTCAAACCATGCCCTTGTTCAACTTATGATATCGTGAGACAAAGGATCAGAATTCGAGCTGTTAATGCCTTGGTTAGATCACCTCTCAGCCGGACCAAGCCTTCAAGTCTGGCGGACCGCGTGCTTCGGACTAAGCTTGGTCCGGCGGACCGGGATCCGGAATATTTCCAAAATTCGAATTTTAGGGTTTTCTAATCTTATTTAAGTTTAGGGTTTCGTCTAAACTTAAAGAGAGCCGACCTAAAACTCAGAAAAACACCCTAGAACCCTAGAGAAGCTGTTCTCTTGGATTTCTATTGTCCCGGGATTGGATCTCGTCTCTTGAGTTACCATTTTCTTCACTAATCCTAGCAGATTCGTTCCAAACTGTTTGGAATCCTTCCCGTCGGTGTGGATACGTGTAGAGAAGCTGTACTTTCAGCTCTTGGTGATTTAGAACAGGCCCCGGATCGAAACAAACTTCAAGTCTCATCGAGAACGAGGTAAGTAACGATTCCCTCGGTGATATACAAGATCTTTCGGGTTCTGCGAGTTTGGTTGCGTGTGACGTTTGACTAAGTTTAGATTTTTCTTCCGCTGCATGAAACCTAGTAAACCAAACCCTAGATCGATATGATCGCATGCAAGGAACCCGTAGATTCCCCAACAGTGGTATCAGAGCCTGGTTCTCTGTATATCGCCGTGCCTGTTGCATGATTGCATGATTTAATCGTTAAATTGCATGTAATCATTGAATCTATGCATGTTTAATAATATTGGTGCTTGTTGAATGATGCATGGATGGTATGAAGTCTGGGACGGGTTAACGGTGCGTCGAAACCGGGATAAAACCCTAATTTTCGAAGCCCGAAAAATCTGTTCCGAATCTGATTTGTCCGCGGTCAGCCGGACCAAGAGTTGGTCAGCCGGACCAGCAGACAGACCAGACTCCGGACCGCGTTCTGGTCAGCTCGGAGGACAGGAATCGGACTGACTTGGTCCGGAGCTGACCAAGTGTGGTCAGCCCCGGACCAAGCTCAGTTTTTGAACTAAGTCCGGTTCCAGGTCAGCCTAACTCGGACCAGAAGTGGCGGACTGAGTTGGTCCGGGGCTGACCAAACTCGGTCAGCTCCGGACCAAGCTCAGATTTTATAAAAA
>NW_010964598.1:1690513-1690721 GCF_000463585.1 Tarenaya hassleriana
AAATGTTTCAATTCACTCTAAACATGTGTGGCTGCACTCTAAGTATGTTTCGACGCACTCTAAACGTGTTTGGCCGCACTCTAAACGTGTTTGGACGCATTCTAAATATGTTTGGATGCACTCTTAACATGTTTCGACGCACTCTAAAAATGTTTCGATGCTCTGTAAACATGTTTGGATGCACTCTAAGAATGTTTTGACGCACTCT
>NW_010964598.1:1690846-1691185 GCF_000463585.1 Tarenaya hassleriana
CGAACTCTAAACATCTTTTTTTGCACTCTAAACAAGTTTTGACGCACTCTAAACTTGTTTCTACGCACTTTAAACTTGTTAGGATGCACTCTAAACGTGTTTGGAGGCACTAGATGTGTGTGGACGCACTCTAAACGTGTTTGGACGTACTCTAAACATGTTTTGTAGAATTCTAAACATATCGTAACATGTTTACAGTGTATCGAAACATGTTTAGAGTGCGTCGTAACATGTTTATAGTGTATCGAAACATGTTTAGAGTGCATCGAAACATGTTTTAGAGTGCATCGAAACATGTTTAGAGTGTGACAAAAGATGTTTAGGGTTTGTCGAAACATA
>NW_010964598.1:1696506-1696829 GCF_000463585.1 Tarenaya hassleriana
CATGCAGCGGAAGAAAAATCTAAACCTAGTCAAACGTCACACGCAACCAAACTCGCAGAACCCGAAAGATCGTGTATATCACCGAGGGAATCGTTACTTACCTCGTTCTCGATGAGACTTGAAGTTTGTTTAGGAACCCGTAGATTCCCCAACATCCGGGGCCCGCTCGCCGTCCAGCCGCCTCCCACACCTCAAGGACGTTGCAGGCTCGCCTATGGGCTTGGGCTTGAGCCCACGAACTCCCTATCTCGCACCATAAACACCTCCCAACCCTTGCACTTAGGCATTTTCGGACAAAAACAGAGGAAGAAAGAAAAGGGGAG
>NW_010964598.1:1699851-1702177 GCF_000463585.1 Tarenaya hassleriana
GAAAGAGTCAGACATGGTAACCTCAAGTGTTTTGAGTTGAGCCGCTAAATCCCTCATTTGCATGATGTGTTCACGCACTCCTTTGGTACTGGTGAGCCTCAAAGTGGAAAACTTCATAATCAGGGTGCTCGCCAATGCCTTATCTGAAGACTCAAATTGTTCATCAATAGCCTTCAGTAGCATGTTACACACTATTCGATACCGGGGCGACCCATAGTTTCGTGAGCGTGGAGGTAGCAGTGAGACTAGAGACAGGGGAGATCGAACCGAGAAGCGATTTCACCGTGCGAGTACCCACGGGAGAGACATTAGCAGTGCATGGGATCCTGCGAGGGGTGCCCCTCGAGGTTTGCGGTCGCTTATTAGCCGCAGATTTTATCGTGGTACCCATCGGGGGATTCGACATTATATTAGGTATGGATTGGCTGATGAGATATCAGGCCTACATTGATTGTCCCAAGAGGACGATCTGGTTCGCGGACGGTTTCGGAGGGGTTGAGTTCAGGGGTAGAGGAGCGCCAGCAGCAGACCCGATCATCTCGGCACTGAAGGCCGAGAAGATGATCAGGAAGGGCAATGAGGCTTTCCTAGTAGTTATTACGGCTACACAGGAGTCAGAGAGGAGACTGGAGGATACGCCGGTTGCCCGGGAATTCCCAGACGTCTTTCCCGATGACCTTCCGGGATTACCACCGGGTCGAGAGGTTGACTTCGGCATAGACGTGCTACCTGGTACTGAGCCTATCTCCAAGGCCCCGTACCGGATGGCACCTACGGAGATGGCCGAGCTGAAGAAACAGCTGAATGAGTTGGTGGAGCAGGGTTTCATCCGCCCTAGCGTTTCACCGTGGGGAGCACCAGTACTCTTCGTGAAGAAGAAGGACGGGAGTATGCGATTATGCATTGATTACCGGGGGCTCAACCAGGTAACCATCAAGAATCGGTACCCGTTACCGAGGATTGATGAGTTACTGGACCAGTTACAGGGAGCCCAGTGATTCTCGAAGATAGATTTGCGATCCGGATATCATCAGATTCGGGTCAAGGAGGATGACGTGCAGAGAAGACAGCGTTCCGGACGAGATATGGACACTTTGAGTTCGTGGTTATGCCTTTCGGGCTCACGAACGCGCCTGCGGTTTTCATGCAGCTTATGAACCGCGTGTTCATGGACTATCTAGATGAGTTTGTCATCATCTTCATCGCTAACCTTCTCATCTACTCACCGGATCTGCAGACGCATGAGGAGCATCTGCGGAAGATACTGTGGAGGCTGCGAGAGAATCGGCTGTACGCTAAGTTCAGCAAGTGCAGCTTTTGGCTACAGGAGATTGGGTTCCTGGGACATGTGGTATCAGCCCAGGGTATTCAGGTCGATCCAGCCAAGATCGAGGCCGTCATGGAGTGGCAGTCTCCGACTTCTGCGACGGAAGTCAGGAGTTTTCTGGGACTAGCTGGCTATTATCGGCGATTCGTTGAGGGGTTCGCCAAGATAGCTCGGCCTTTGACGAAGCTGACGGGGAAGAACGTCAGGTTTGACTGGACGACTGAGTGCGAGGAGAGCTTCAGAGAGTTGAAGCAGAGGTTGACATCAGCTCCGATCCTGGCACTGCCACGACCGGGTATGCTCTATGAGGTATACACTGACGCGTCCAAACACAGACTCGGTTGCGTGTTGATGCAGGAGGGACACGTAATCGCTTACGCGTCGAGGCAGCTGAAGAAGCATGAGGAGAACTACCCGACTCATGACATGGAGTTAGCAGCAGTAGTTCACGCGCTGAAGATTTGGAGATCATATCTGTACGGGGAGAAGGTTAAGCTCAACACGGACCATAAGAGCTTGACCTACGTGATATCTCAGAAGGATCTGAATCTGAGACAGCAGAGGTGGTTGGAGTTGATTGCAGATTATGACCTAGAGATAGCCTATCATCCGGGGAAAGCTAACGTAGTGGCCGACGCCCTTAGTAGGAAGAAGATCTTAGCGGCCATACGCATTGTCACCTCATCTCGCAGCAACGCCGCAGAGTTGACTGCGATGTTGTGATACACGCACGGAGGAGGATGGGAGCAAGTTTGATCGCAATCACCGGCTCGCGTCTAGCGGCACTCGAATTCACGAACAAACGGGGATAATCGAAGGGGATTTACGGGAAACTCTCTCAATCACCGGCTCACTCAAGTGGCACTCGAATTCAAGAGAGAATCAGATTATGGATGGCGGAAACGAAGGGATAGGAGCATCGGACACACCGAGTGCAAACCCGCGGACACACCGACGGTAAGAACTCGGACAAACCGAGTGTTGGCTTTTGGGCACACC
>NW_010964598.1:1704451-1704950 GCF_000463585.1 Tarenaya hassleriana
TTTGTGCAATCTCGTTTTCAATGTTTAATGGTGCATTCGAGATTTTCCTTGCGTGTTTGAGCTATAGAACATGTTTAGGGTTGTTAAACTGTGTTTAATTAGTGTTTAGAAGCCACCCCGAATCGATTCGGGTGAGAAAAATCGAGTTGAAATCGGAGAAAATCGCGAGGAAGAAGAAGGTTCCAGTCCCGGTCCGCCGGACCATCCGTGGTTAGCTCCGGACCAGGACTGGAAAACACGTGCAGTCCGCCGAGCCACGGGAAGAGAAGGCGGACCGAGGGAAGAGCACGCCCGGTCCGCCGGACCAGACATGTTGAAGGAAGCCGCCCACCGTCGGACCAAGGGAGCGGACCGAGAGAGAAGGATCGGTCTGGTCCGGGGCTGACCAGTCCTGGTCCGCCGGACCAGACTTGTTCTCTCTCGGGCCGACGGACCAAAAATGACGGAGCGGACCAGGGGAAGAAGGAGACCTGGTACGGCTGACCAGAATGCGGCCCGC
>NW_010964598.1:1705236-1712886 GCF_000463585.1 Tarenaya hassleriana
TTGTGTGCCATGTGTGTAGCTTGCTCGTGCGTACGAGTTAAGCGTGATTGTGTTTGTGGATGGTTGTGGACTCAACCATCAAACGTCATGGACTTGACGGGCGTTTGAGACGCATTTTTGTCGTGTGTGACACGACGGCCAACGTCATGGAATTGACGGGCGTGGACTCGCCCCTAGTCATGGATTTGACTAGGGTATATGGCTGGACCCTGTGGTGGACTCCACAGGGATATGATTGTATTTCCGTTGTGTCGTGGACTCGACATCGGTAGTCACGAGAGTGACGGGCGCAGGAGACGCGCACGATCGCATGTGATGCGATGGCCAACGTCACGCGGGTGACGGGCGTGGATTCGCTCCTGGTCATGGATTTGACCAGGGTATATGGCTAAGCCTTATGGTGGATTCCATACGGGCATGTTTGTGTTTGCTATTGATGTGCTACTGTGTGTTACTTATTGCGTGTGTTTTCATGGAAATGTCGACTGTACCGTTCTCGTTGGGAACGGGATTTCCGGGTTCAACCCGGGCTACTCACTAAGCAGTTGTGCTTAGCCCTCGTGGTTTACATTTTTTCAGATCACGAGGATTACGCCTAGCGCATCCGGCAGACGACGACCTGAGAGAGGCAGCATCATGTACAGGATTGACATTTTGGGTGACGAGACTTGTATTTCCCGCATTTTTTTACGGTTAAATTATAACTATTCGGACATGTGTTATTTTGCGATACTGATCGCCCGTTGTATTTCCCGCTGCTTACTCTGGTTTATTGAAAATGTTTTTGGATTTCGTATTTTTGCTTCCGCATTATTATTATTTTATTACTATTGTCCATGTGGCACAACCCGTATACTGCACACGGGTTACGGGTGTCACAACTGATCACAAGAGCTTAACCTATGTGATATCACAGAAGGATCTGAATCTTCGACAGCGTAGATGGATTGAGTTGATAGCTGATTATGACTTGGAGATCGCATATCATCCGGGCAAGGCGAATGTAGTCGCAGATGCCTTGAGTCGGAAGAAGATTCTATCAGCTATTCAGATACTCTCATCTTCGCAGGAGAACATAGTTGAGTTATCGGCTATGTTAGGACATATGGAAATCGAGGAGGATCATGATTTGAGTTTGAGGAGACGTGTGATAGAGGGACAGAGTCATGATCCGGATTTGCAGAAGATTATTGAGGAGATTAGCAGATATGGTGAGAAGGGATATCAGATGGATGAGGAGCATGCATTGAGGCTCCATCAACGACTTTGTGTACCAGCAGACCTTGAGCTGAGACAGAACATCTTGCGAGAGGCACATCAGTCTCGATTGGCCATACATCCGGGAGCCAGCAAGATGTACCAGGGTTTGAGATAGTGGTACACACGGCCAGGGATCAAGAGGGACGTTGCAGAGTTTGTAGCCCATTGCTTGATCTGTCAGCAGGTGAAAGCAGAGCGACAGATGCCCAGTGGGAAGTTACAGCCATTGGAGATTCCGGAATGGAAGTGGAACTCAATTGCGATGGATTTTGTGGTTGGATTACCGACGACCCCAGCGAAGAAGAATGCCATTTGGGTGGTCGTCGATCGATTGACAAAGTCCGCACATTTCATTCCGATTCGACAGGAGTATACAGTGGAGAAGCTGGCACATATTTATATTGATGAGATTGTCCGCTTGCATGGGGTTCCGAGTGAGATCGTTTCAGATCGTGACCCCCGGTTTACCGCGCGACTATGGGGTGCCCTACAGAGCGCGATGAGAACTCAGCTGAGGATGAGTACTGCTTATCATCCTCAGACAGACGGGCAATCGGAGCGAACCATTCAGACGCTCGAGGACATGTTGAGAGCGTGTATTCTGGAATGGGGAGTTCCTTGGGATAGGTACCTGACGTTGTGCGAATTTGCGTACAACAACAGCTATCACGCCAGCATACGTATGCCACCTTACGAGGCTTTATACGGACGACCTTGTAAGACGCCTTTGTGTTGGACGGAGATCGGAGAGCGACGCATCTTTGGACCTGAGATTGTGGAAGAAACGACAGAGGTTATCCGCAAGATCAAGGTCAATCTGAAGGTCGCACAGGATCGCCAGAAGTCTTATGCAGACTGGAGAAGAAGAGACTTTACAGTTGAGGTGGGCGATCTTGTATTTCTCCGAGTACAGGCGATTAGAGGGTATACGCGATTTGGAAAGACGGGGAAACTCAAGCCGCGTTACATTGGGCCGTACCCTGTGATTGCGAAGGTCGGGGCTGTAGCGTACCGGTTGGACCTACCTCCAGAGCTCGGTCGCATCCACGATGTATTCCATGTATCTATGTTGCGGAAGTACATCGCGGATCCTTCGCATATATTGCAGCCACAGGAGATTGACTAGTGATGTCAGAATCCGCGATCAACCACTTCAGATCGTTGATCGGAAAATCAAGAGATTGCGGAACAAGGAAATTCCTTTGGTCAAAGTCATTTGGAGCAGCCAAGGAGTCTCGGACATGACAGGGGAGCCGGAACAAGAGATACGCGACCATTACCCACATCTCTTCGGTATGTATCTTCTCTCAACTCCCTTATTAGAATTCGGGACGAATTCATTTTAAGGGGGGTAGAATGTAATAACCCGTAAATTTCACCATGGAACCGAATTTTAGAAAATTAAATATAAGTCATAAAAATGTCCCTAAAATATTAAGTTAGACCCTAACCAAGTTGACCCGAAGGATTGGACCGAAACGAGCGAGAAAAACGGACGGAAACGGGCCAGAACGTCCGGTCTGACAAGCAGACCGTCCGTTCCAGGCCAAGCGGAACGTCTGTTCCGCTTGTGCAGACCGTCCGTTCCGGCGGTCTTGGCCAGGTCACGCGTCGCCTCTTCCTTTCTGCTGAGTCACCGCCGCAATTTCGGCCTCCCTCCGGCGTGTGCCACCTCCTGCTTCTTCTGGAATGCGAGAACTGCCCTAGGTCCGCCCATTCCACAGTTCTTCGCCTCTCACTTCGCCCTCTCACTCCCCCACAAACTCTCTCAAAAGTCCGAAACTTCAACCCCGATTGGAGTCCCGATTTCGATCGAAATCAACAAATAAACACAACAATCAACCCTACAGAACATCCCCAACGAAACCCCGAGCTCGAATTTGAGCTAAGTGAGTGTTTCGGATTATGCCCGAAAATGATAATCAAATTGAAAATAGAGATTTGATTGCTTTGAGTGGAAATTGCACGAAATTGGTGTTAGATTTGGATTCCTGATGTTCTAGGGATCATTTTTATGTATAACTTGTTGAGTTTGGTGCGAAAATTGGGAACCCGAAGTTCCTGGTGCGCCTAGACCGAACGGTCCAGGCATGGATCGTCCGTTCTAGGGTTTGCAGGGTTTCGGGGGAAGAAGATGAGACCAGACCGTCCGTTCTGGGCCTGGACCGTCCGTTCTGACCTAGAACGTCCGTTCCACCTTTCACGGAACGTCCGTTCCAGCTTCGGCCAGACCGAAGGGACCAAGCCACCAGACCGTCCGTTCCAGACGGGTAGACCGTCCGTTCTGGACCCCTTTCTCCCCGTTTTGGTTCGTTCTTCCGGACCGAACGGAATCCGATGCAACCGACCCCTATACGTGACCTACCTACACCCGTTTCCCACCCGAACCACATGAAACTTGAATGAAACCGACTTACGGTAAGTAAAACCTTCGGAACAAGCTGAATTGGTAATCCGAAATGGTCAGAACCCAATTTGATCGGATCAGAGGATAAAAGAGTAAAATGAATATAAAGGAACGAGATAACCAAAATGTCAAGTAAAGACGGGTGTATATCCGATTAAAGTATAATAATATATGAATGCATGTGATTGGGGAATCGGGTAGTTGGCATGGCGTGAGACTTTATTCCGGAGGGCCGGGATATGGTTGAGCGTGTGATTGTAGCGGGTTTGAGGTGATATCCCGATGGTTGCATTGTTGGGATCTCCTCTTTATGATCTCTGACCCGGGTCGGGTTTCATATTGAGGAGGCATGATTGTGATTGATTGCCCACAAGCAGAGCTTGGAGCCGATGATACACGTGATAGTCTTGAGTGATTCGGCTATCACGGGGTTAAGGAAATCCTACGGTTACACTGTAGCTGCGCCAACGTTCCACTGGCTATGGAACGGGATCGGGATTGAGTGATTCTCCCGGCAGAGACTGGCAATACATTTACCCGTGATTCGGGATTGAGCGATTCTCCCGACGAGGTTATGCGAAGGAACTCAGAAAGACCTGAGCTCGGGTTCAATGAGTTTCTCCGTGGCGGACGGCCGGCGAGAGGTTGTCAGTTGTGTACTGACTTCGCTCGACATAGTCGGTGGTGGCCTGGAGGAGGCACCTGGCGCTCTGGTATCGAGAGGTGACATCAGTATCAGAGGGGATGGTTGATGTATTATGTTTTATGGAGTAGGGTTTCGGATGACGTGTTTTATTGTTCCGGCAATTGCCGAGGAGAGCGGGGGATGTGCGTTGCACATGGAGCGTCCTTACCCATGTGTGTGATGCACACGTGGAGATGATTTGACGGTACGGTTATTACTGAGAGACCCGATGGGTCGAGCTATGACTTGTGTACATATGTCCTGGACTGGTGAGACCAGATCCGGTGTGGTGTCCTATGTGTGCGATGCACATAGAGATGATTTGACGGTTATGTCCGATGATACATTATGCGAACTGAGTGTGTGTGATAAGTGAATTACTTGTGCGATTGAGTGAATTGTGTTTCATGGCATGAAGTGTGTATATATATATACACTTATATCTAGTGTGTGTATAATATTGATTGTGTTTGGCCGTTTGCAATTTGAGTATGATCTTCGGGTCTAACCCGAAGTACTCACTAAGCACGTAGCTTATGGACGTTGTTATGCAACGTTTCAGACACGGAGCAGTATTGGCAGCAGCAGGACGAGGGTACTGGTGACGTGTAAGGAGATATCTGGATCATGTACTTTTCTTTCTTTGGACTTATATTGGTTTGTACGGGCGGTGACTTGACCATGTATTATATTATAGTTACCGTCCTTATGTTGGTGTGTATACTACTACTGTACGTGGGTTTGTAAACATATACTTGTTTTTCCGCTGCGTGTGTAATAAAATAAAATGTTTTTAAATTCCCGCTATTTTATTATATGGTTGAGCGTCCATGTGGCACAACTCGCGAGCGGGAGACGGGTTACGGGTGTCACACATCGCCAAATGGTCAACAATTTGAGCCAAATAACCATCCATGCTCGATGAGTTGATCGAGGTTGATTGATCATATTATTAACTTCATAACTTCCACAAAACGTGTCCAAAAAATTCTTTCTTGATACCATTAGAAAGTTTTTTCTATTAGCTACGCATAAACACCATAATTGCGCAGATCTAATATATGAGCAAAAAGAGTTATGACATTATTTAGACATTATTGACGGAATCCCTACATATTGATAAAAATCGGTATATATCTATCGGTGGATAATCCAATGATTTGAAAATTGACCCAAACTATACTATGCATCATCCGGTAGATGATCTGATAAGTTAGAAGTCAACTCGAATTGCTAGTCATCGCTATATGGTCATCTTAGATCTTTTTATGAGACTATGATATCGAATATCATTGCATACTCATCTCATCTATTCCATTAAGTCTCAAGTCAAACTTGACAACTTAACCTAAGGTAAACCATATTCAAGCTGTGGAAACCACGATTTCCCACCCTGCCTCACAAAGATAATCCGACACGCTCAGCTTTGGCATGACCCGTGTTACGGACGATCGATACCTTGACAGGCACTCTAGTAGTGGGAGGTACACGCTTAGCATTACATAAACAAGGGATTTTTCGAAACCATACTTAGATCAAACATCTACTTTCAAGCTATGAGAACAATCATTTCTCCATCTTGCCTCACCAAGATAATACGGCACACCTAGCTTTGGCATGGCCCATGACACGTACGATCGAGGCCTTGACAAGTGCTTTACTCGTAGAGCTCCTAGATCTAACCGGTTTCTGTACAACGATTGTACATAATCCGAATAGACTATTTATTCGATTATGTAATCTCAATCCCTAAGCTCCCACTCAATCAAGCATATCTAATATCTTGATTAAGTTATATGCATTCATTCACTATGGATCATCCAAATGAACGAACCATGCTATTCTGAATCACAGTTGACCGGTTTAAGCAACGATTGCTCAAAACAGATCCCGAAACGAAAAACCAAATTTTGGTGGAGTCTCGGGACCCAGACCGATCGGTCTAGGCCTAGACCGATCGGTCTACACGGCTCGGTCTCCAGGTCAAGTTCGGTCCAGACCTTTTGGTCCGGAATGGTCCAGACCGATCGGTCTTGGTCCAGACCGATCGGTCTACGCATGCAGACCGTTCAGTCCTGACCTGTCGGTTCAACCGACTTGCGAAACCCTAGACCGATCAGTCCAGAAGACCAGACCGATCGGTCCAGGCGAAAACGTGATCAGATCTCGTTTTCGTCGTTTCTGCCCCGTTTCAGACCCGAATTCGACTCCGTTTTCGCCTGCGAACTCAGAATTCGAAGCTCTTGTACACTATGCAACAATGAACAAAAAATCTACTCTAGATCCACATTCAAATCATGCATAGCATCAAAGCAAACACGGATTCAAACAATTCAAATCCTATAACGTGCGTGATCGGGTTTTAGCAAAATCATGCAGAGCAACCAGGCTCTGATACCACTGTTGGGTTTTCCCGGGATCTCAAGAGCGAATCTAATTCCTAAGAGATCAGTTCTAGGGTTTGCGCAACGGATGTAAAACAAAAATTTTGATGAAACCCTAAAGCCTATCATGCATGATCTTGTAGAAACGTTAGAACGCTTACCTCAATCGATCCGAGGCCTGTATCAATTGATGTGTTCGTCCGATCACTGTAGGCAGGAAGAATACCTTGCCCTCTACACGTATCCACACGGCGGAAAGGATTCCAACGGTTGGAACTTGTCTGCTAGGACTGAAGAACGCTTTCTTCTTTGCGCAAGGGTTTCAGGGATCTTTCTCTTAGTTTTTCACTCTCAAAACCTCTCAATAGGGTCTGAAAAAATTGTGCCAAGAGAGTTGGGAGGCGTTCTCCAAAGTTAATCCCACTTAAAACCCTAATTAGAGCGAGTTTAGGAAATCCCAACGTCTGGACCGATCGGTCCAGGCCTGGACCGATCGGTTTGGAGCTTTTTACGTCTGGACCGATCGATCCATAGATCCGAACCGATCGGTCTGGAACACTTTCCAGACTGTGTGACTGTCACACGTTATCTCCGGACCGACCGGTCCACGTTTCTGGACCGATCGGTCTGGGTTGGCTGGACCGATCGGTCTAGACCTTCTAGACCAGTCGGTCTGACCTCCGCTCCACCGGGATTTTCTCGTCTCTTCTCGTGCATTTGTCCTTTCCTGTGTGTGTGACCCTGCAGGCTCATCCGATATAGCAGTATAACCCGAAATCTCTATTCCGGATGTACAAGTCATAGGTGGTCTCTAGCAAGACACTATGACTACTTATCTCGAATAGAGTTTGTTCGTGATCTTACGAACGCCAGTGATGATTCCGGTTGATGATCCTTTTGTATCATGATATCAT
>NW_010964598.1:1713500-1718557 GCF_000463585.1 Tarenaya hassleriana
TCTCCTTGCAGGGAATGAGAGCATACCAGAAGGTCTAGAACGGACGGTCCACTAAAGGGTAGACCGTCCGTTCTATGTACTGGAACGGACGGTCCACACGCTTTTCTAGACCATCCGTTCCGGGCTTCGTGTTTTTCTGAAATTAAACCGAAATTAGGGTTAAATTACTTTATAAGAAGGAGGTTAAACCCTAATGAAGGTGGGCCGAGTTTAGAACACTTTTGACAGACTTTTGGTGAGATCCAAGAGGTTGAGAGTGTGATCGAAATCCCGCTTTCTCGAAGCACAAAACCGAATAGCAGATTCGAGTCCTAGCAGACAAGTTCCAACCATTGGAATACATCCCGAGGTGTGGATACGTGTAGAGGGCGAGGTATTCTTCCTCCCTTTCGTGATCAGACGAATTCTTCAATTGATACAGGTCCCGGATCGATTGAGGTAAGCGTTCTAATGTTTCTTTGATTCATAGAAGCATGGTTCTAGGGTTTATTAAATTTTTGTTTTACATCCGCTGCGCACCCTAGAATCGATCTCTTAGGAATAGGATTCGCTCTAGAGATCCCAGGAAACCCATCAGATGTCACATCTCAATACCAGAGCTCATCAGACGTCGGCTACAATCGACGCCATCGACTATAACGAGAGAGCCCATCGATGCAACTCTCCCTCGCCGACCATCCGCCGCAGAAATACTTTTCAGGTTCGGACCCGAACCTGGCAGAGTAAGTCCGTACCACCTCCTCAGGAGACCCCAATCTACCCGAATCTCAGGTATGTGTGATGCCCTCATCCTCGGGATACTCATATCCCGGGGTCCGCTTTGTCGCTAACGGAAACGTTGGCGCGGTTCCAAGAACCGTATGTTCCTCGTCACGCAATAGTACCGACTACAATCGGCTATCTACGCAAGTCATCGGGGTGCCCATAACCGTCCTATCGTTCGGACGTTGGTGCGATTATATCATCGCCACATTCACAATCATATCCCATATGGATTCTGGCTAGTGCAGACCGGACAGTCTGGCTAGTGCAGAACGGACGTTCAGGACTGTCCAGAATGGACGGTCTGGACTTCGTTTCTACAGAGCAAGGAGAGCATCACCAAGCTTCCCATTCAACACCCATAGCACGAGCTTAACCCGAGGTGAGTGAATTCGAGTTTAATTCGGAAGTCTGTTGACATGGGGTTTTGGGTTTTGAGTGATTTTGTGCAAAATTGATGTTTGATTCGTGTTCTTCATGAAATTATATGAGTTTTGATGAATTACCCATAGTGAATCGTGCATGTATTAGTGTTTTTTACGAGATCCGAGGACCAGAACGTCCGGTCTGAGGTCAGACCGTCCGTTCTAGGTCTGCAGGAGGACGAAGTCCAGAGGTTGAAGACGAAGTCCAGACCGTCCATTCTGGACAGTCCTGAACGTCCGTTCTGCACTAGCCAGACTATCTGGTCTGCACTAGCCAGAACCCATAGGGGATATGATTGTGAATGTGGCGATGATATAATCGCGCCAACATCCGAACGATAGGACGGTTATGGGCACCCCGATGACTTGCGTACATAGCCGATTGTAGTCGGTACTATTGCGTGACGAGGAACATACGGTTCTTGGAACCACGCCAACGTTTCCGTTAGCGAAGGAGCGGACCCCGGGATATGAGTATCCCGAGGATGAGGGCATCACACATACCTGAGATTCGGGTAGATTGGGGTCTCCCGAGGAGGTGGTATGGACTTACTCTGCCAGGTTCGGGCCTGAACCTGACAAGTATTTTCGCGGCGGATGGTCGACGAGGGAGAGTTGCAGCGATGGGCTCTCTCGTTATAGTCGATGGCGTCGATTGTAGCCGACGTCTGATGAACTCCGGTATTGAGAGGTGACATCGATGCTAGGATGGGGTGATGTGTTCGGGAGGAGAAAAATATATTTATGCCGGATCCGAGTGGTTGCGGAGTAGATGGATTCCGAGGAGAGGGGTGGTTGTGCTATGCACATGGGGAGTACATTACCTACGCATGATGCGCGTAGAGACGATTTGACGGACTCTGTCCTGCGACTTGTCGTACGGACTTGATTGTGATTGTTGCATGCTTATCGTGATTCTCTGTTTTCGACCGAGTTCCTCATGTTGCAACAGGGAGACATGACGGTCAGTGAGTACGAGGCGGAGTTCACCCGCCTACTGATGTACGGAGGGCATCTGAGGTATTCTCGAGGACATCCCATTGAAAGTCGGGGATTATTATGTTCCCGTTGATTTTATTGTTTTAGACATGGACGAGGACTCGAAGATACCTATCATACTAGGCCGACCATTCTTAAACACGGCCGATGCGGTGGTTCATGTTCGTGCCGGTCGTCTTACGATGAAGATAGGTGACGGGATTGTTGAGTTCACCTTAGATCACAACATGAAACAGCCATCCACCACCGATTCAGCATGCTATGTCGATGTGCATGAGATCCTCACTCAAGAAGTCTTCGATCAGTTTCAGGAAGTCGATCCTTTAGAGATATCTCTCCTTGCAGTGAATGAGAGCATATACATCAATTGGGAGGATATCCGGGAGCTTACGCGAGCATTGAATGAAGGATCGGACGAAGACGAATTTTTACAGAAGGCGGATCCAGACCGATTCCAACTGGACGCAGACCGAATCCAAATACAGCCTTCCGAAGACAAAGTGGATTCGGGCCGATTCCAACTGGAATCGGACCGGATCCAGTCTCTGAGCAAATCGGATGTTTTTCACATCGACACGCCCGATTCTTCTACGAACGTCTCCGAACCCTCCACGACGATTACTAAAGACGTTCTAGAGACCAGAGAGCCATCACTTAGCATGGGGACGCTGAATAAAGCGGATTGGAGTTTAGAGAATGCCCTGAAGGTGAAACTAAAGTCCTTACCTCAAGGGCTTGGGACAAAGGAACACATACACACAGATAGGAACACAGAACTGACATTGGAGAGAGGTACGTATGCCACTCATAATTCTATATCCGTATTTGAACCTTCCATTACAGGTTATCGAATAGGGGTAATGAGCAAGAGAGGATCGAAACGAGCAAAATCTTCGCTCAAACGTCCACAAGATCCACCTCCTTCACATGTTTGGAAACCCAAGGAGGATAGACGGCTCAAGCATCCATGAGGTCCAAAAGATGCGCGTAACGCTCAACATCCAGGGTGGCGAAAGATCGATTATCTTCGCCTCTCAGACCCTCCCATCATTTGAGTAAGATAGGTCGAGCTAATGACGTTAAACAAACGCTTCTCGGGAGGCAACCCGAGCATTAGGTAACTTTTCTTTTTCTTTTTCTTCGTAGCGTAGGTAGTAGAGACCATGATTGTATTTTGGATCTTTCGGAGTGCATTGCTATTATGCTTTTGTTCGGATAACGTTTGTTGTTCTATGAGCGTTTACATCGGCACACGAGAGATGAACATCGATTTTCGAGAGACAACGTTGGATAAGTTCCAATTCACAGAGTGTGTGAGAGCTCTTGCATTTGACGTGAGTTAACTTCATTGCGAGCGAACGAATTTCGCAGAGCTAAGCCTTCTCTATCCCTCTTATTGGTTCTTTTCATGTGTTGTTTTCGATTCTACTTTTCCAGTCGAGAGTCTACACCGTGGACGGTGTATGGTTCAAGTCTGGGTGGTGGATAGATCCTTCATACATTCAGGTCTATCTACTTAGGATTGCATTCAGTTTAGGTACATTTTATCATGACATATAGATTTAGGAAATTTTTTCATCTTTTGCATATCACTTTGCATTAGTTGCATTTACACGTTTTCTTTCTTTTCATATAGATGATTTTTGTTAGGTTTGCATGATTGCATTTGATCATATAGATTTAGGATATATAGGTTCACGTGCATACCTCGAAAACCCGTTTTGAACATCATTTGGAAGATTTGTGGGATGATAGAGTAGAAATATCTTGATGATCTAGTGACTTTGTAGAACGTGGTTGAACCGTGTCGAATTGATAGTTCTCCAGACTTTCTATATAAAGTATGTGGGATAGGGTTGTTATTTGGAACCTACGGAGTTGAAACGACTATATCCAGGTTATATGTTTCTTTTAGAATCTTTTCCGAGTCTTGCAGGTCAATGAAATC
This sequence comes from Tarenaya hassleriana, assembly GCF_000463585.1. Taxonomy (NCBI): domain Eukaryota; kingdom Viridiplantae; phylum Streptophyta; class Magnoliopsida; order Brassicales; family Cleomaceae; genus Tarenaya; species Tarenaya hassleriana. The sequence goes on from NW_010964598.1 coordinate 1,717,635, forward strand.
TAGTTCAACAAATGCCTTGGAAAAATAAAGCATCTCGACACTCCGCTGTCAAAATCTCGTCAACGAAAATCGTTCGAGGACATGAGTGCATGGATTGATGGTTCGGGTCTAAGTTGTGGGTCGGACATCGCATAAAAAGAAAAAAAATACAGAAGAAAAGAAAAAAAAAAAGAGAAAAGAAGAAAAAAAAAAGAGAAGAGAAAAACGATGTCCTTCAACTTCAACGTCCTAGAAACCCAAGGTGCTAGCGTTCAATAGAGAAATTCTACAGAAAGGTAAAAATCCAGGTACGAAGTAGAACTAAGATAGAAGAGGCTAAGTTGAGATAAGGATGGGTTCAGAAATATGCTTGGTGAGTTGTAGAGATTCTAATGGATTCTAGACGGCAATAAAAATCCCATGGCTAGGTAGATTAGTCTTTGGTAGGAAGATCACAGTAGACCGGTTTGGCACTACAAAAATACATCGCATATGCGACGGACATATCCGTCGCACCGCGAACACATATCCGTCGCAACAGATACTTTGCGACGGGTCACGACGGGCACAAATCCGTCGGTACAGAGCTGTCGCAAATTTGTTTCAGTCGGTTTTACCGTCGCAAAGTTACGACGGACATTTCCGTCGGTATATTACCGACGAATATAAACCGTCGTAGACCGTCGCATTTATGTTTGTCGCACACTGCGACGGACTTATCCGTAGCAAGTTACCGGCGGCATATATCCGTCGTGTATGCGTCGCTTTATTAATTTTCGAATTTAACGACGGATTACGACGGAGTAGGTCCGTCGCAAACTTTGTAAAAATAATTAAAAAATAAAAAATTTATTATTAATTTAAAGATTTTAAAAATCAATTATTAAAACAAATTCATAAATAAAAAATACGAATTAATTAAAAACAAAAAAAGATTCATATTT
>NW_010964598.1:1718739-1719637 GCF_000463585.1 Tarenaya hassleriana
TTGTTCGCGTGATTCATCAGTATCACTCAGGGAAATCCTCGCATCCGAGGATCGTCGTACTACGAGACCGCATCTTAGCCCAGAGCGAACCAACGGTACTTTATGGTAAGGAACATTGTAACAATTCATTTCTAAATTTTATATTAACGTTTACAGTTATATAACTAAGTATATTTATATACTCGCATAGGTTCGGTTGTCATGCCGAGATACGGAAGACAATTGTGAGCATCTTCAAGAGTGATTTTCAGGGTCCTTGGTTCAGTATCACTCGTGTCCCTCCAGCGACTCTGGAGCGTTGGTTTTGTGCATTTGCGGTAAGTTTTCAAATTCAAACTATTCTTTTAATTTCATTTATTATTTTATTAACATCAATTTTTTTTATTGCAGCAAGCTTTTTATTGGGAGGAGCGCCACCACGATATGGTTTATGCTGGTTGGAAGGAAGTGCTGGCTAACCGACTCCGGGATACGATCTATCGGTCGGGTCAAAGTCGAAAGAAGCCATTGTGGATAAGCGAGGGGGTTTGGAACCTTCTCCTGGCTCACTGGGACTCAGAGGATGCAGCAGAGAAGAGTCGGGTCGCCTCAGCGAACCGACGGTCTCGATCTGTGGGGGATCGCGCCATATGTACCGTCCGATCGACGGTGTGTGTCCTGAAGAACTCGTAGAACCGACGGTTCTACACCTTCTTTTTGAGCCTACAAACAAAATAATTAAAGTTACAAAATTTTTTAAATAAATATAATTATAAATATAAAAGTTACTTACTATATCCATTGCGACTCTGGTGAAAGATCTTCTACCCGCGGTATGAGTTGCTGGTGCGTGATCCCCCACAGATCGAGACCGTCGGGTCGCTGAGGCGACTTGACTCTTATGGGGATTAGATGCTTG
>NW_010964598.1:1721702-1722534 GCF_000463585.1 Tarenaya hassleriana
TTTGCAGAGATACTTCCGGAACATGTCAACCAAGCTATATCAGGTATGTTTTGTTTCGTAGTAGCGATTTTAATATTACTTAAGATCTTTACACGTGTGCTTTAGTTATATGTTGATATTGTATTTATAACCTCATGTTTTTGAACCGTAGGAATTAGTAACTTTTTCCGGGAAATCTGTAGTCGGACATTGAAAAATGAAGACGTCCAGTTGATGAAGCAAAATATTGTTCTAATTTTGTGCAATTTAGAGAAGATATTCCCACCATCTTTTTTTGATGTGATGGAACATCTGCCAGTTCATCTGCCACGAGAAGCGGAACTTGGCGGTCCGGTTCAGTTTAGGACGTATATACATTAATATTGTCTATATGATTTTAATTATGTATTTGAATGGAAACGTAGATTTATTGTGTAATTGTTGTAGCCTAAACTGAACCGGACCGCCAAGTTCCGCTTCTCGTGGCAGATGAACTGGCAGATGTTCCATCACATCAAAAAAAGATGGTGGGAATATCTTCTCTAGATGAACTGGCAGATGTTCCATCACATCAAAAAAAGATGGTGGGAATATCTTCTCTAAATTGCACAAAATTAGAACAATATTTTGCTTCATCAACTGGACGTCTTCATTTTTCAATGTCCGACTACAGATTTCCCGGAAAAAGTTACTAATTCCTACGGTTCAAAAACATGAGGTTATAAATACAATATCAACATATAACTAAATCACACGTGTAAAGATCTTAAGTAATATTAAAATCGCTACTACGAAACAAAACATACCTGATATAGCTTGGTTGACATGTTCTGGAAGTATCTCTGCAAATGCA
>NW_010964598.1:1722713-1723499 GCF_000463585.1 Tarenaya hassleriana
GAACAAATCAACCCTATATCCTTCCTTGAGTTGATATTGTCTTTTGTTTTCTGAGCAACGTTCAACACTGTATTAATGATGTTATCGAAAAAATTCTTTTCGATATGCATAACATCAAGATTGTGTCGTAATTTATGATGTCTCCAATATGGCAATTCCCAAAATATACTCTTCTTATGCCAGTTGTGATAATCACCATATCCTTCAATCGGTAAATGACCGTTACCGCCAACCACTGATGTAGTAGATAATCCATGTGACCGAACACATTCTTCGATTCGTTCAAGTAAAATTTCATCCCCGGTATGTTCAAGTGGCGCAGAATCAACAACAACTATATTTCTTCGAAAATTCTTCTTGTTGCGTCGTAACACGTGATTTCTTGGTAGAAAACGCCGATGGCTATCAAACCAACTCATTTTTCGTCCGTGCTGCAACCAAAATGCATCAGTTTCATCCATACAATATGGACACGCTAGACGACCATGTGTTGTCCAACCTGACAACATAGAGTAAGCTGGAAAATCACTAATCGTCCATAAAAGAACTGCTCGAAGCAAAAAATTCTGCCTCACCGACACATCGTATGCAGTGACACCTACACTCCACAACTCATTCAACTCTTCTATCAACGGTCTCCTTGAAAAGTAGGAATGTCATTTCCGATGAGCAATATATCATCCACATAAAGTACAAGGAAGACTACTGCGCTCCCACTAACCTTCTTGTAAACACATGGCTCATCTTCGTTTTGCAGGAAGCCAAACGTTTTGACTGCCTCGTCAA
>NW_010964598.1:1723551-1725000 GCF_000463585.1 Tarenaya hassleriana
TGTTTCTTCAACCGTTGATAGAAGAGTTGAATGAGTTGTGGAGTGTAGGTGTCACTGCATACGATGTGTCGGTGAGGCAGAATTTTTTGCTTCGAGCAGTTGTACAATGTTCATCGTGCCACCTCATATGTGATGCGGTTTTCTCAGACTGATATAATCTCTTCAATCGATCTGTAATAGGCATATAAAACATTCTTTTCAATGGAATCAACTTGCCTTTTTTGGATGCTTTTCGTCGTGGCCGATACCGATCCTTCCCACAGAACCGACATTGCATCAATCCTTCGTCATCCTTCCAAAAAATCATGCAGTTGTTTTCGCAAACATCAATCTTTTTATACGGTAGCCCCAACTTCCGCATCAGACTCTTCGTCTCATAATACGATTTTGTTGCAGTATTACCTTCTGGTAGATATTGTTTGAACATCTGACTAAATCTGTCCATACATTTCTCCGGAATATTGTAATCAGTCTTCATGTTCATCAATTGTGACGACAACGACAATCTCGATAGACCTTCAATGCATCCTTCATATATTGGAGTGCTCGATGTATTAAGGATCTCGTAGAACCTTTTAGCCTCGGAATTTGGCTCTTCTTCCTCCCCGTAAGACGGTTGACCGACATTTGGAAACGCATCAAACACCATTTCTGAATACGGATTTCTTTCTCCTTGTTGAAATTCGTTTCGCTGCTCATCGATAATGACTTGATTAACTACACCATATGAAGACGTCGTGTCCAATGTTTCTCCGTGAGCTAGCCAAACAAAATAATTGGACATGAACCCTCTTCGATATAAATGATTCCACACTTGTTGAATATACTGCCATTTCGTATTTTCACACTTCACAAACGGACATGGAAGTTTCGACCCTTCGATATATGACGGTTGAGATGTAACAAACACCGGAAGTCTAGACACATTAGTTTACGATATAGCTATGTGAATGATCTTATAAAAGACGGGGCTATAGTGGTAGATTTTGTGCGTACAAAATAAAACTTGGTTGATGCTCTTACCAAGAGTTTGTCGAGGGACATTTGCATAAATGACAATAGGGATGAGTCTTAAGCTTATTGATTAAATCACATTTAGAGGAATCTCAACTCAACGTCTAATACAATGTTAGATCTTGAGTTCAATGAGTTAAATCCTCTAATATAAGGTTGTAGATGCTTAAAAGTGAATCATCTCGAGGTAAGCATCTTGGTATGCAACATAAAGAGGTTGTTTATACTTAATGAATTCTTTGACAAAGTGCTTAGTTGAAGAGCACAATTTGAGGGAGGGTTATTTTTCGGTGGGGAGGGTTATTTTTCGGTTGCTTGATGGTGGTGATCTGCGCGGGGTTATATTCTTGATAATTGCGACGGCTATGCGACGGACGTGCGACGGATTTGTTGCGACGGATACCGACGGACTACCGAACTCACGACGGAATGCGA
>NW_010964598.1:1726562-1727933 GCF_000463585.1 Tarenaya hassleriana
TAGATTTGGATTTAGCAACCGGTCCTCGTGTTCGACCCCGTGTTACGACGATCCGTATCCTTGCGGTGAGTTGTGAATCGGGTTATATATTTTAGACTCGGTACACACGTATCAAGTTTTTGGCGCCGTTGCCGGGGACTGGTTAGCCTATTTCTAGGTCTTTATTGATTCTAGATCTTAGCTCGTTTTCTTTTTCTTTTTCTTCTTGTTTTTTTTTCTTTTTTTCTTTTTCTTTTTCTTTTTTTTTTCTCTTTCTTTGGTTTTTGCGGATTCACTTGGTTTCGAGTTCTTCTTTTTCTTTGCGATTTGCAGGGTTCTAGTGCATGACAAGGAGCTCTACTCGGAGAGAAGACCTAGTCTATGATCCGGAGATTGAGCGTACTTTGAGAGACATCCGAAATCATCAGGGAAGAGGAGGTATGTCGAGGTCAAGCAGTTCGCACGACCATCAACAAGAGCGTGAGGTTCATGATGAGGAGCATCACGAAAACCACGAGCACATGAACCCGCTCTACGATCAGCATACCGAGGGCGAAGCTACATACGTTGTAGAGGAGACTTTGGGTTCCTACATTGCACCGAAGCACACCCAACTCCTATCATGCATCAACCGTCCGCCCATTGACAGTTTTGAGCTACCGCCACAGTGCATCACGATGTTCAGTCAAGCGAGTTTCAGAGGGCGGCCCACAGAAGATCCCATTGCTCACTTGACTCAGTTCAAGATGCTGTGCAGATCAGTTAGGAAGGCACGAGGAATGACCATCGAGGATGTATATTTGGAGGCCTTTGCTTTTTCACTGATGGACCGGGCAAGAGATTGGCTCTACACTCTTGAGCCGAACTCAATCACGACATGGGAGGAGCTAGAGGAGCAGTTCATGGCGAAATACTACTCCCCAGAGAAGACCCGGGCTGCACAGAGAGCCATACACAGCTTCACTCAAGAGAGTGACGAGAGTCTGTATGACGCATGGGAGAGATTCAAAGGCTACCAACGCCTTTGTCCACACCACGGCATGGATAAGCGGCTGCTGCTTTCCACATTCATCCACGGGCTAAGAGATGATACTAGAGCATGGATGGATGCAGCTTGCGGAGGGAGTGTATACGATATCCCCTTTGACACCCTAGAGATGCAGATTGCCAAGATGGCCAAAGCAAGAGGGATGTCAGAAGATAGCATAGGACGCTCTACAGGACGAGTAGATTTGGGTGAGTCCGCAGCTTTAAAAGCAGTCATGTCTGATTTATCGGCAATCAAACAGCACATGGGACTCAAGAACCCGCAGAAAGTCCAGCCTGGTATGTTTTTGGTTGATCAGACCACATCGGAGGAAGAACCGGTTGAGGACGTCAACTACATTGGCA
>NW_010964598.1:1728643-1730392 GCF_000463585.1 Tarenaya hassleriana
TTGTGTGATTTGGGTGCCAGTGTGAGCTTGCTTCCATTTTCTATCTATAAGAAGCTCAACGTTGGAGATCTTAAGCCGACGAGGATGGCACTACAGCTTGCGGATAGATCCGTCAAGTATCCTGCAGGTATTCTCGAGGATGTCCCATTGAAAGTCGGGGATTATTATGTTCCCGTTGATTTTGTTGTTTTAGACATGGACGAGGACTCGAAGATACCGATTATACTAGGTCGACCGTTCTTGAACACGGCCGATGCGGTGGTTCATGTTCGTGCTGGTCGTCTCACGATGAAGATAGGTGACGAGACTATTGAGTTCACCTTGGATCACAACATGAAAAAGCCATCCACCACCGATTCAGTATGCTACGTCGATGTGCATGAAATCCTCACTCAAGAAGTCTTCGATCAGTTTCGGGAAGTCGATCCTTTAGAGATATCTCTCCTTGCGTCGAATGAGAGCATATACAACAATTGGGAGGATATCCGGGAACTTACACGAGCATTGAACGAAGGATCAGACGAAATTGGAGTTTTACATAAGATAGATCCGGACCGATTCCACCTGGAAACGGACCGGATCCAAACACAACCTTCCGAAGACGGATTTTTACAGAAGGTGGATCCGGACCGATTCCACCTGGAAACGGACCGGATCCAAACACGGTCTTGCGAAGACAAACTGGAAACGGACCGATTCCACCTGGAATCGGACCGGATCCAGTCTCTGAGCAAATCGGACGTTTTTCACATCGACACGCCCGATTCTTCTACGAACGTCTCTGAACCCTCCACGACGATTATTAAAGACGTTCAAGAGACCAGAGAGCCACCACCTAACACGGGGACACTGTATAAAGCAGATTGGAGTTTAGAGAATGCCCTGAAGGTGAAATTGAAGCCCTTACCTCAAAGGCTTAGGACAAAGGAATACATATACGCGGATAGGAACACAGGACCATCATTGGAGAGAGGTACGTATCCTGCTCATAATCCTATATCCGTTGTTGAACCTTCTATTACAGGTTGTCGAGCAGGAGCAATGAGCAGGAGAGGATCGAAACGAGAAAAATCATCGCTCAAACGTCCACAAGATCCACCTTCTTCACAAGTTTGGAAACCCAAGGAGGATAGAAGGCTCAAGCATCCACGAGGTCCAAAAGATGCGCTTAACGCTCAACATCTAGGGTGGCGAAAGATCGATTATCTTCGCCTCTCAGACCCTCCCATCATTTGAGCAAGATAGGTCGAGCTAATGACGTTAAACAAGCGCTTCTCGGGAGGCAACCCGAGCACCAGGTAACTTTTCTTTTTCTTTTTCTTTGTAGCATAGGTAGTAGAGACCATGATTGTATTTTGGACCCTTCGGAATGCATTGCTATTATTATGCTTTTGTCCGGATAACGTTTGTTGTTCTATGAGCGTTTACACCGGCACACGAGAGATGAGCATCGACTTCCGAGAGACAATGTTGGATAGATTTCAGTCTACAGAGTTTGTGAGAACTCTTGCGTTTGACGTGAGTTAACTTCATTGCGAGCGAACGAATTTCGCAGAGCTAAGCCTTCTCTATCCCTCTTATATGGTCTTTTCACACGTTGTTTTGGATTCTACTTTTCTGGGCGAGAGTCTACACCGTGGACGGTGTATGATTCAAGTCTGGGGGGTGGATAGATCCTTCATACATTCAGGTCTATCTACTTAGGATTGCATTTAGTTTAGGTACATTTTATCATGACATATAGACTTA
>NW_010964598.1:1730561-1731944 GCF_000463585.1 Tarenaya hassleriana
AAAAAAAAAGGAGAGAAAACCGATGTCCTTCAACTTCAACGTCCTAGAAACCCGAGATGCGTGCGTTTGACACACAAATCCTACAAAAAGGTAAAAATCCAGGTACGAAGTAGAACTAAGATCGAAAAGGCAAAAGTTGAGATAAGGATAGGTTCAGAAATAGGCTTGCTGAGTTGTAGAGATTCTAACGGGTTCTAGATGACAATAAAAATCCCATGGTTAGGTAGATTAGTCTTTGGTAGGAAGATCATAGTAGACCGGTTTGGGTACGAATCACAGGAAGCTAGCATTGGATGGATGTTTCACTTTTGAGTTTCATGATGATGCTATTTGATGTTCGTCATCCCTGTTTTGCAGATTTTCACCGGCACACGCGAGATGAGCATCGACTTCCGAGAGACAACGTTGGATAGGTTCCAATTCAAGGAGTGTGTGAGAGCTTTTGCGTTTGACGTGAGTTAACTTCGTTGCGAGCGAACGAATTTCGCAGAGCTAAGCCTTCTCTATCCCTCTTATATGGTCCTTTTCATATGTTGTTTTCGATTCTACTTTTCCGGGCGAGAGTCTACACCGTGGACGGTGTATGGTTCAAGTCTGGGGGGGTGGATAGATCCTTCACACATTCAGGTCTATCTACTTAGAATTGCATTTAGTTTAGGTGCATTTTATCATAGCATATAGCTTAGGAAAATTTTGCATTTTTTTTGCATATCACTTTGCATTAGTTGCATTTACACGTTTTCCTTTTTGTTTTTTCATATAGATGATTTTTGTTAGGTTTGCATGATTGCATTCGATCATATAGACTTAGGATCATATAGGTTCATATGCATACCTCGAAAACCCGTTTTGAACATCGTTTGGACGATTTATGGGATGAAAGAATAGGAATATCTTGATGATCTAGTGACTTTGTAGAACGTGGTTGAACCGTGTCGAATTGATAGTTCTCCAGACTTTCTATATATAGTTTGTGGGATGAGGTTGTTGTTTGGAACCTACGGAATTGAAACGACTATATCCAGGTTATATGTTTCGTTTAGAATTTTTTCCGAGTCTTGCAGGTCTATGAAATCTAGTTCAACAATTGCCTTGGAAAAATAAAGCATCTCGACACTCCGCTGTCAAAATCTCGTCAACGAAAATCGTTCGAGGACATGAGTGCATCGATCGGTGGTTCAGGTCTAAGTTGTGGGTCGGACGTCGCATAAAAAGAAAAAAATGTACAGAAGAAAAGGAAAAAAAGAGAGAAAAGAGAAAAACGACGTCCTTCAACTTCAACGTCCTAGAAACCCGAGGTGCTAGCGTTCATTAAAGAAATTCTACAAAAAGGTAAAAATCCAGGTACAGAGTAGAACTAAGATCGAATAGGCTAAGTTGAGA
>NW_010964598.1:1735211-1735856 GCF_000463585.1 Tarenaya hassleriana
TAGTGATTTTCCAGCTTACTCTATGTTGTCAGGTTGGACAACACATGGTCGTCTAGCGTGTCCATATTGCATGGATGAAACTGATGCATTTTGGTTGCAGCACGGACGATATTACAGATCGATTGAAGAGATTATATCAGTCTGAGAAAACCGCATCACATATGAGGTGGCACGACGAACATTGTACTCCAGAAGGGGAAATGCATCATCCATCAGACGGGTTAGCATGGAAACATTTCCAAAAGGTATTTCCTGATTTTGCTCAAGAGGCTAGAAATGTTTATCTAGCGTTATGCACAGATGGGTTTAATCCATTTGGAATGTCGGGTCGGAACTACTCTGTATGGCCGGTGATTCTAACACCGTACAATCTACCACCCGGAATGTGCATGAGTAGAGAGTTTTTGTTCCTCTCAGTACTGGTTCCAGGACCTACACATCCTAGAAGAAGTTTAGACGTGTTTCTTCAACCGTTGAAAGAATGTTTTATATGCCTATTACAGATCGATTGAAGAGATTATATCAGTCTGAGAAAACCGCATCACATATGAGGTGGCACGATGAACATTGTACTCCAGATGGGGAAATGCATCATCCATCAGACGGGTTAGCATGGAAACATTTCCAACAGGTATTTCCTGATTT
>NW_010964598.1:1737331-1742765 GCF_000463585.1 Tarenaya hassleriana
CTCCGGTGTCGGATTTATGCGATTTTGGTGTCTACGAGTGCTCTTTCCAATGGTAAAGTCTCGCAGATTTGGACATCTGTAGAGAAAGTTATTGATATCGCAACGAGTATCTCATCTGGACTTCTCCTTTAACGCTCCAAATAGCTCCTTTTCGAGGCCAATCATCTTCGAAACCTGTAACTCTGCAAAACTAAAGCACAACCGGGTTTTGTGTCCTAACACGCCGAAAAGGAGCTAATTGGAGCGTTAAAGGAGAAGTCTGGATGAGGTACTCATGTTGCGATATCAATAACTTTCTCTACAGAGGTCCAAATCGTGCATCGAAACATGTTTAGAGTTCGTCTAAACATGACTTGTACCATTGGAAAGAGCACTTCAAGAGCTTCGCGTAGACACCAAAATCGCGTAAATCTGACACCGGAGCAGAAAGTTATGAGCGAATTCGTGAATACCATAAAACTACCAGTGCAGGACCGGATCCAACTGGATCCGGTTCGAATCAAGACAGCTGAGCTCAAGCCCAGGAATCTAGATCCGGTCCGGATCCAGTCAAAAACCTTGTTTCGTGATTTTCAGCATCAGAATGGGAATATGACTCTTGGAAGCCGCCCTAGGGTTATAAAAAAGCCCTAGCCACGTCCTAGAAGAACCTTAGAGAACACTTAGATACAGATTTTTGGAGAGCTTTTGGTGAGAGAAGAATAGAAGTTCACGGGATTTCGGGAAGAAGAAGGAAGATTCGATCGTGGAGACTACACATCTACATGAGATTTTCTCTCCTCTCTTTTATCTCTTTTTCTCTGTTCTTTTTATTGTTTTCCATGAACCGTGAGTAGATATATGTCTATGGGTTAGGGATTCGTTTGTGTTTTGGGTATGTTTGAACCCTAACTTGGATTTCGGTTTTGATTTGTTTCGGTTCTATTGATTTGCGCTTTTATTGGATTGATGTTTGCTAATCCCTGGGTCAATTATCTTAGATTCTAAACTAAATAGAGATATGAGTTTGGTTTCAGATCAAAATCAATAGGATAGATCATATTATTTACGTAGAGATATGGTTTAATCGATCTAGGGTTGATGATAACGTTCTTCATGCATCTAGATTTAACTTGAATAGATCGAGAGATTGACGAGTTACTCTGTAGGTAGTGAGTTAGTAGATCGAGAGGTGAATTCTCTATCTTTGTTGCTTGATGATTCCCGAATACAAGTCATAATCGTTATTCTCGCATGCTTAGTATATACCCATACACGCGAATACGATCCCGACACCCGTAGTCATCCTTGTTTGATAGGTCACTCGTTTTTATTGCTTTCTTATCTTAGTTATTATTCTTTTCACATATTTCTACCATCACTTGCTTGCTTTCTTCGATTTAGTTTCGATTAGGATTTAGATTTAGTTACCGGTCCTTGTGTTCGACCCCGTGTTACGACGATCTGTATCCTTGCGGTGAGTTGTGAATCGGGTTATAAATTCTAGACTCGATACACACGTATCAAGTTGTCAATCATGGAGATCGATACAACTACACCTTTTATGGTGTGTACACCTGCGAGACAGACTCTTCCAGTAAAGGAGATTTTGCATTGCATGCCCTTGACTATCTGTGGGAGGATGTTGACTGCAGATCGTATCGTCGTTGTTGGGGTTATCTATGGGTTCGTAGCATGCGATCATATCGATCTAGGGTTTGGTTTACTAGGTTTCATGCAGCGGAAGAAAGATCTAAACCTAGTCAAACGTCACACGCAACCAAACTTGCAAAACCCGAAAGATCGTGTATATCACCGAGGGAATCGTTACTTACCTCGTTCTCGATGAGACTTGAAGTTTATTTCGATCTGGGGCCTGTTCTAAATCACCTAGGACTGAAGTTACAGTCCCTCTACACGTATCCACACCGACGGGAAGGATTCCAAACGATTTGGAACGAATCTGCTAGGATTAGTGAAGAAAAGGGTAACTCAAGAGACGAGATCCAATCCCGGGACAATAGAAATCGAAGAGAACAGGTTCTCTAGGGTTCTAGGATGTTTCTCTGAGTTTTAGGTCGGCCTTTTTTAAGTTTGGACGAAATCCCAAACTTAAATAAGATTAGAAAACCCTAAAATCGAATTATGAAAATTTTCCAGATCCCGGTCCGCCGGACCAGGAGTTTGGTCCGGCGGACCAGGCTTACTCAGCTGCCTTCGGACCGTCTGACCAAGATTGGTCAGCTCCGGACCAAGTCTCCTGGTCTTCTTTCGGTCCGCCTGTTCGCTCCTTGGTCCGTCTGATTCCAGCGCCTCGTCCGGAATGCGACGGAATGCGACGGAATGCGAAAATTTTTATTCCGTCGCAATTAGTCGCAAAATCCGTCGCAAATTTGCGACGGAATACGACGAAAACGTTGTCGTCGCAGAACCAAACATTATTTGCGACAGAAATTTTAAAATTACAGATTTGCGACAGAAATTTCTGTCGCAAATATTAATTTTATTTATTTTTAAATTAAAGTTATTTATTTTTGGAATTTGCGACAGATTTGCGACAGAAATTTCTGTCGCAAATATTAATTTTATTTATTTTTAAATTAAAGTTATTTATTTTTAGAATTTGTGTATGAATGTGTGTTTATGTGTGTTTATGTGTATGTGTATATATATATATATATGTGTATGTAGATTTATATGTATATATATATGTATGAATGTGTGTTTATGTATGTGTTTGTATATGTATATATGTGTGTATGTAAATATATGTATATGAATATATGTGTATGTATATATATGTATATAAATTTATGTGTATATGTATAATTATGTGCATATGTGTAATATATATGTATGTGTATGTAAATTTATGTGTATATATGTGTATGAATATGTGTTTATGTATGTGTATATGTGTATGTATATATATGTCTATATGTAAATGTATATGTGTATGTGTATATATATATATATAAATTTATATGTATATGTGTAATGTATGCGTATATGTGTATGTGAATATACGTATATGTGTGTATATATATAATATATTTTTTATATTTTTTTTAAATTAAAAAAAAATATTTGCGACGGATTTTTCTGTCGCAAATCCGTAGTAAACGTAGATTTTTTTATTTTTTTAAAAATATTAAAAAAGATATTTGCGACAGATTTTTTTATCGCAATTCTGTCGCAAAACTCGGATTTTGTCCGTCGCAACTTTGCGACAGATTAACGACTGGCAAACTTTTGTGACAACAATATACGGACAAAAATGATTCTGTCGCAATCTGTCGCAAATTTATAATTGCGACATATATTCTTTTGTATTTGCGACAGATTTTTCTGTCGCAAATTTTGATGTTTCTTGTAGTGCAAATCTCGTTTCAATTCTTCGGATTCTTCACTATAAGTCCATCCCTAGTGGTGTGTGACCCTGTAGGCCCATTCTAAGTGGTAGTGACTTTAGGAACCTTTCCCGAACCACAAGTCATGGTTAGCCTCTAATAAGACGCCATGACCACCCACTTAGAATTGAGTTAGAGGTGATCTAACCAAGGCATTAACAGCTCGAATTCTGATCATTTGTCTCACGATATCATATGTTGAACAAGGGCATGGTTTGAGCCACCCTTCAAGTTCAACCGCTTTCTCGTCTTGGTAAATCGACTAATAAAATAGATGCAACTTCATCTATAGCGTGGCCACGCGTTTTCATAGTCCGACTTCCACGAGAGGGCCCAGCGATATCTCTCCTGTTAAGGAGGTGACAAGTCCCATATTGCATGTCTACTATCTCCATATGATTCGTGAACGTATCTGATCAACGTCGTTATAATCATCCGGTTAAAGACGACGTTTGACGCAGTCAAGACACGCAACTCCTCATATCAGATACTCTAGACATCTCAGGTATGAGGATCCATAAACGAACCGCTGTATGAGATTCAAGTCATGACTCTGTCCATGTGACAATCTCATGCGGGTCATCCAGTCACTCGTTCACAACGAGTACCCATGATTGTGATCTACATCCAATGCATTGATCACACCTCATGCTAGTCTTGATTCAACATTGTTCCCACAATGATGACTGACTAGGGAGTTTAGAAACATTCTCTAATGATTCAAGGATGTCGAAATACAACAAACATGCTAATCGTATAACGAAAAAATAATGCATTCATAAATCAATGAATCAATACAAAGTAAAATGTGTTGGGTTTCCTGGGATCTCTAGAGCGAATCCTATTCCTAAGAGATCGATTCTAGGGTTTGCGCAGCGGATATAAAACAAAAATTTAATAAACCCTAGAACCATGCTTCTAATGAATCGTAGAAACGTTAGAACGCTTACCTCAATCGATCCGGGGCCTGTATCAATCGAAGAACACGTTTGATCACGAAAGGCAGGAAGAATACCTCGCCCTCTACACGTATCCACACCACGGGATGGATTCCAACGGTTGGAACTTGTCTGCTAGGACTCGAATCTCTATTCGATTTTGTGCTTCGAGAAAACGAGACTCTTCGGTTTTCGAACTCTTTGGATCTCATCCAAAAGCTCTCTCAAACCTCTGAAAGTCGACACCAAAAAGTCTCTCCCGAATTAGGGTTCTAATCTCTTTCTTATAAAGTGATTTAACCCTAATTTCGGTTTAATTTTCGGAAAACCGGAACCTGGAACGGACGGTCCGGAATTGCACGTGGACCGTCCGTTCCAGTAAGGCAGAACGGACGGTCTACGTTTAGTGCGGACCGTCCGTTCTATCATCATAGAACGGACGGTCTGCGTGTTGTCGTGGACCGTCTGTTCTGCTTCCCAGAACGGACGAACCACGCATCCGGACCGTCGGGTCTCGACCCGTCCGACTCGGTTTTCCGTCGTTTTCTCTCGTGCATTTGTCCTTCCCTGCGCGTGTGACCTGTAGGCTCATTCGACATAGTAGTATAACCCGAAATCTCTATTTCGGATATACAAGTCATAGGCGGTCTCTAGCAAGACACTATGACTACCTATCTCGAATAGAGTTTGTTCGTGATCTTTACGAATGCCAGAGATGATTCCGGTTGATGATCCTTTTGTATCACGATATCATATGTCGAACATAAGGCATGGACAAGCCACCTTATCTGATTCGACTGCTTTCTCGTTCACTGAGTTCGACTGTCTGAAATAGACGTTCGTCTATAGTGCGGCCACACATTTCTACAGTCTCGCTCACACGAGGGGCCCAGCGATATCTCTCTCTCTTTTACGAGAGGTACAAATCTTATCTTGACTATCTACAATCCAGTACATGATTCGTTTCGTACCTGATACACGCCTTTATAGTTCTCCTATTACGCAGAACGTTTGATGTATTCAAAGCACGCAACTCCTCATGTTGGATTCTGTAGATATCTCAGGTCTTAGGATCCAATCATGGAACCGCCATATGAGATTCAAGTC
>NW_010964598.1:1744841-1745287 GCF_000463585.1 Tarenaya hassleriana
CTCTGAAGCTTGCACACCATCCTCGGGTTCCTTGGATCGACAAAACCTTCGGGTTGTGTCATGTACACATCCTCGGTCAAATTCCCGTTAAGGAACGCGGTCTTGACATCCATTTGCCATATCTCATAGTCGTAATATGCGGCTATGGCAAGTAGGATACTGATGGACTTCAGCATAACTACAGGCGAAAACGTCTCATCATAGTCAATACCATGAATTTGGCGGAATCCTTTCGCCACAAGTCGTGCCTTATATGTGTGCACGTTGCCATCCATGTCGGTCTTCTTCTTGAAGATCCACTTGCATCCGATGGGTTTTATCCCTTGTGTTCCAGGAGGAGTTAATTGTGATACAATACACAATCAACTAGATAGTCAGTGAACTCTTGGCTCATATACTCGCCACCACGATCGGATCGAAGTGTCTTGATCGTCTTTCCCCACCGG
>NW_010964598.1:1748586-1782647 GCF_000463585.1 Tarenaya hassleriana
TTGGAAAACCGGAACCTGGAACGGACGGTCCGGAATTGCACGTGGACCGTCCGTTCCAGTAAGGCAGAACGGACGGTCTACGTTGTGCGGACCGTCCGTTCTATCCTCATAGAACGGACGGTCTGCGTGTTGTCGTGGCCCGTCCGTTCTGCTTCCCAGAACAGACAGACCACGCATCCGGACCGTCGGGTCTCGACCCGTCCGACTCGATTTTCTGTCGCTTTCTCTCGTGCATTTGTCCTTCCCTGCGTGTGTGACCCTGTAGGCTCATTCGATATAGCAGTATAACCCGAAATCTCTATTTCGGATATACAAGTCATAGGCGGTCTCTAGACAGACACTATGACTACCTATCTCGAATTGAGTTTGTTCGTGATCCTACGAACTCCAGTGATGATTCCAGTTGATGATCCTTTTGTATCACGATATCATATGTCGAACATAAGGCATGGACAAGCCACCTTATCTGATTCGACTGCTTTCTCGTTCACTGAGTTCGACTATCTGAAATAGACGACGTTCGTCTATAGTGCGGCCACACATTTCTACAGTCTCGCTCACACGAGGGGCCCAGCGATATCTCTCTCTTTTACGAGAGGTACAAATCCCGTCTTGACTATCTACAATCCAGTACATGATTCGTTTCGTACCTGATACACGCCTTTATAGTTCTCCTGTTACGCAGAACGTTTGACGTATTCAAAGCACGCAACTCCTCATGTTGGATTCTGTAGATATCTCAGGTCTTAGGATCCAATCATGGAACCGCCATATGAGATTCAAGTCATGACGCTAGTCCATGTGACAATCTCATGCGGGTCAATCCAGTATTCCGTTCTCCAACGAATACCTATGACAGTGATCGTATCCAATACCTATGATCATCTCTATAATCATCAATCACACATCATACTAGTCTTATTATGTCATCATTCCCATAATGACACAAGACTAGGGAGTTTATTATCATTCATAATGATACATGGATTTCATAACAGATCTAGTATGCAAGAACATGTAATGAATCAAATACTCTCATATAAACCATAGAAAGTATCAATACATCGAATGTATCTAAATGAAGCTCATAAACAGTACATCATAGAGCACTAAACCAACAAAATGTCATATCATGGATCATTCTAGAGCATTACAACCAACAGTCGTACCTATCCGGGGTTACGACCTAATACTGGGAATGGATTGGTTATCGAAACATCAAGCCCAGATTGACTGTCGCCAGCGAACTATCTGGTTCCCTGAGGAGGGCGGAGGATTTGAGTTCGTTGGAAACAGATCAAGGAAGGTGTATCCCATTATATGAGCTCTGAAGGCTAACAAGATGATCGAGAAAGGAAATGAAGCCTTCCTGGTTGTAATCACATCAACCGAAGGAGCTGAAGCAAAGTTGGAAGACACTGCTGTGGTTCGGGAATTCTCCGATGTGTTTCTTGATGAACTACCCGGACTACCACCAGAACGGGAGGTGGATTTCTCTATTGAGGTTGTGCCAGGAACGGAGCCAATATCTAAGACTCCCTATCGGATGGCTCCGACCGAGATGGCAGAACTGAAGAAGCAGTTGAATGAACTAATGGAGACAGGGTTTATCCGACCGAGCGTATCACCGTGGGGAGCACCGGTGTTATTTGTGAAGAAGAAGGATGGTAGTATGCGAGTCTGCATTGACTACCGAGGCCTTAACCAAGTGACCATCAAGAACAGGTATCCCTTGCCGAGGATTGATGAGTTGCTTGACCAGTTGCAAGGGGCGAAGTGGTTTTCTAAGATCGACTTACGTTCTGGGTATTATCAGATCCGTGTAAAGACTGAGGATATTCAGAAGACTGCCTTTCGAATGAGGTACGGTCACTTCGAATTCGTGGTCATGCCTTTTGGGTTGACGAATGCCCCAGCCGTCTTCATGCAGTTAATGCACCGGGTGTTCATGAATTATCTCGATGAGTTCGTCATAATCTCCATTGATGATCTCTTGATATATTCACCTGACCAGCAGACGCATGAAGAACACTTGCGGAAAATCTTATGGCGATTGAGAGATAATCAACTATACGCTAAATTCAGCAAGTGTGGGTTTTGATTGCAAGAAATCGGATTCCTTGGTCACGTCGTTTCGGCGCAAGGCATCCAGGTTGATCCGGCAAAGATCGAGGCAGTAATGGATTGGAAGACGCCCACCAATGCGACCGAAATTCGAAGTTTCTTGGGTTTAGCAGGCTATTACCGATGTTTCGTAGAAAGATTCGCTAAATTGGCAAAGCCAATGACGAAGTTGACGGGAAAGAATGTACGCTTCGAATGGACAGAGGATTGTGAGAAGAGTTTCATGGAACTAAAGAAGAGGTCTGCACCCATTTTGGTGTTACCTCGTCCCGGTGTTCCGTATGACGTGTACACGGATGCATCGAGGCAAGGATTGAGCTGTGTTTTAATGCAAGAAGGACATGTGATAGCGTATGCATCCAGACAGTTGAAAAGACACGAGGAGAACTATCTGACTCATGATCTGGAACTAGCCGCGATAATCCACGCTCTAAAAATTGTCTTGTCTTTATGGTGAGAAGGTTAAACTCAACACCGATCACAAGAGTTTAACCCGTCATCTCGCAGAAAGATCTGAATCTCCGACAAAGACGTTGGCTAGAACTGATGGCTGATTATGACCTGGAAATTGCTTACCATCCGAGTAAAGCAAATGTTGTAGCCGATGCATTAAGTCGGAAGAAGATACTGTCTGCTATCAGAGTATTGTCCTCATCACAGGAGAATATAGCAGAGTTGTCGGCTATATTGGGTCATTTGACGGTTGCAGAGGACGAACAATTCCCAGATCTGAGAACGCGGGTAATTTCAGAGCAACACAATGACCCAGAACTCATGAGGTACATACAGGAGATTGAGCGATATCGTGAGAAAGGGTATTAGTTGGATGACGCACAAGCATTAAGACTACATAATCGGCTTTGCGTACCGAGTAATGTTGAGCTGAGATGGAAAATCTTGCAGGAAGCTCATCAGTCCAGATTAGCAATCCATCCAGGAGCTAGCAAGATGTATCGAGGCTTACGACAGTGGTATATTTGGCCCGGTATCAAGAAAGACATCGCAGATTTTGTTGCGTGATATCTGACGTGTCAGCAAGTGAAGGCTGAACGACAAATGTCTGCAGGAAAGTTGCAACCATTAGAGATTCTGGAGTGGAAGTGGGACTCTATAGCAATGGATTTCGTGGTTGGACTACCAACAACTCCGACAAAGAAGAATGCAATTTGGGTGGTTGTAGACCGATTAACTAAATCGGCACATTTCATACCGATCCGACAAGAGTACACAGTTGAGAGATTGACACATATCTATGTGGATGAGATCGTCCGATTACATGGAGTGCCGAGTGAGATTATCTCTGACAGGGATCCTCGCTTTACTTCGAGACTGTGGAATGCTATACATGATGCATTGGGAACGAAGTTGAAGATGAGTACGCATACCACCCACAGACAGTTGGACAGTCAGAACGGACTATTCAAACGCTCCAGGATGTGTTGAGAGCGTGTATTCTAGATTGGGGAATTCCGTGGGACCGACACCTAATGTTGTGCGAATTTGCGTACAACAATAGTTTTCATGCCAGTATCGGTATGCCACCTTACGAGGTACTGTATGGGCGACCTTTTAAGACACCACTATGTTGGACGGAAATGGGAGAACGACGAAACTTTGGGCCTGAAATTGTAGAGGAAACGACTGAAGTTATCCGAAATATCAAGGTTAACCTGAAAGTCGCCCAAGACTGTCAGAAGTCCTATGCAGATGAACGGAGATGGGATTTCCAACTGGAAGTCGCTACAAATCGTGGACTACAAGACGAAGCAGGTGCTGAATAAGGAGATTCCCTTAGTCAAAGTCTTGTGGCGGAGTCAAGGAGTCTCCGACATGACGTGGGAACCCCCATCTATTTGGTACGTAACTTTCAACTTAAGTACGTTTGAATTCGAGGACGAATTCACTTTAAGGGGGATAGATTGTAACAACCCAGTTTTTCAAAAAAAAAAAAAACAGACCGGACGGACCGGTGACGATAGACCGGACGGACCGGAGAAACCAGACCAGACGGACCGCGGGCCAGACAGTCCGGAACGGACGGACCAGATTGTGGCAGCGGCCAAAGTCGCGATTTTCGTCCGGATCCGACCTGAAAGCGACGTGTGCGCACTAATTCCGACCAGAAAACCCAACTTTTTGACCTTAAGCGTAATTTGGTCCACCCTTGGTCGAGATTTCTATCGAAAATCGCCTAATCCGAGCCTTAATTAACCCCTTTTTCCCTCACTTGTTCTTCACCTTCAAACCCGAAATTCTCTCTCAATTCCGAAGGATTCACGCTCAAATTCGTTTCTACAAAGCAAGGAGAGCATGACCAAGCTTCCCATTCAACACCGATAGCACGAGCTTAACCCGAGGTGAGTGAATTCGAGTTTAATTCGGAAGTCTGTTGACATGGGGTTTTGGGTTTTGAGTGATTTCGTGCAAAATTGATGTTTGATTCGTGTTCTCCATGAAATTATATGAGTTTTGATGAATTACCCATAGTGAATCGTGCATGTTTGAGTATTTTTTACGAGATCCGAGGATCAGAACATCCGGACTAAGGTCAGACTGTCCGTTCTAAGTCTGCAGGAGAAAAGGCGAAGTCCAGAGGTTGAAGACGAAGTCCAGACCGTCCGTTCTGGACAGTCCGGAACGTCCGTTCTGGATAGTCCGGAACGTCCGTTCTGCACTAGCCAGACCGTCCGGTCTGCACTAGCCAGAACCCATAGGGGATATGATTGTGAATGTGGCGATGATATAATCGCACCAACGTCCGAACGATAGGACGGTTATGGGCACCCCGATAACTTGCGTAGATAGCCGATTGTAGTCGGTACTATTGCGTGACGAGGAACATACGGTTCTTGGAACCGCGCCAACGTTTCCGTTAGTGACGGAGCGGACCCCAGGATATGAGTATCCCGAGGATGAGGACATCACACATACCTGAGATTCGGGTAGATTGGGATCTCCGAGGAGGTGGTATGGACTTACTCTGCCACGTTCGGGCCCGAACCTGACAAGTATTTCCGCGGCGGATGGTCGGGAGGGAGAGTTGCAGCGATGGACTCTCTCGTTATAGTCGATGGCGTCGGTTGTAGCCGACGTCTGGTGAGCTCCGATATTGAGAGGTGACATCAATGTCGGAGTAGGGCGACACGCCTAGTATCGAGATGTGACATCGATGCTAGGGTGGGGTGATGTGTTCGGGAGGAGAAAAATATATTTATGCCGGATCCGAGTGGTTGTGGAGTAGATGGATTCCGAGGAGAGGGGTGGTTGTGCTATGCACATGGGGAGTATATTACCTACGCATGGTGCGCGTAGAGACGATTTGACGGACTGTTTCCTGCGACTTGTCGTACGGACTTGATTGTGATTGCTGCATGCTTATCGTGATTCTCTGTTTTCGATTCCTATTTATTAGAGTATTAGTATATATATATGTATTTGTTTTCCCTGGTCTCATGAGAATGGAACTCTGGGTTACGCCTGAGTTCACTCTCTAAGCAATTAGCTTATGACGTTATTACGCAACGTTTCAGGTCGTGAGCAGCAGTAGCCGAGGAGTGGACATGGGAGACCTGGGCAGTGTATCACTACCGATCATATATAATTACGTATTTTGATACATTTATATTTTGGGGAACGTTTTGTATTGTGGTAGACTTTTTAAGGTTTGTAATAAGGTTATACTACCACTTGATTATGTATAATTATAACTGGAAATAATGTATCATATATGTATGTACGAGTGTTTTCTTCCGCTAACTCTGAAAAGAAAAGTTTTAAACTCTCGCGGATTTTTGGAAATCGAGTTTTTATTGTCCATGTGACGCAACTCGTATTGCGGGATACGGGTTTCGGGTGTCACAGATATCCAATCACACATAAAATCCTCATTCTTTTATTAGTAATTAGGAGCCAAAATCCATAGACCTTCAACGACCTGCAAACACAGAGAGACAAACTTTATAAAAACCGCAACTGGCCATCCCAATGTTGAATTATTATTATTATTAATTATTATTATTATTATTATTATTATTATTATTATTTATTATTATTATTATTTTCGATAATGTATGCCGATCAAATTCGAGTTTCAGTATAGGAAGCACCGAATAATTTATATTTATGGATATACAAAAATAAGTAATTGCAAAACGGAAAAATATTGTATCATTAAGGATAAGTTAATCGTTATTATTTTTGTTGATAATATAAAAAATTTAAATAACCATGTAATTTTTGCTGTAAAATTATTAATCTATAAAAAAATATAGTTTTACTATAGTAAAGCAAGATATTAGACCCTCAAAATTCACCCCAAAACACTTGTGCTCTCAATCTCAAATTAAATTTTTTGACGATTCTTCCAACTCTCTTGTCTGATGACCTGTCGAGTTTTGTGATCTAAATTTATAAAGTTCCTCATTAAACGTGCTCTTTACTCTAAACAGTGTCTTACTTGCTTCAAAATAATTCAGCCTTTAGTGGAGGACAACACATCAGTAAATATATAATGATGGCGTAGAAAGATTTGGGTATTATAAAGATTTGAATATTTTATACAAAAAAGAGTAGAATTCTAATGGGGGAATTGCTATAATTGAATTTATTTTACTTACATAATCTATTGTGTTGTATCTAATCTTATTCCATACCTATAAAAAAAATAGAACATACAGATAAAACCAAAGAAGTTGAACATATATCTACATACGTTTTTTTACATATATCATTATATATACTTAGAGAAGTGAGTATATACGTTTGAGCATATATCATTAATACGAATGTAATAAATATGATTCTTAGTGGGGTGATTAATAAAACGTTTTGGAAAAATAAACTTCGGTTATTCCAAAGCATCTTGCAAAAGGCAGCTGATAGGATCTTCTATCTACTCTAATAATAATTATGGTTTAGTGGGGTGATGAATAATATTACCGAATAAAAATGAAACATAAACATTTTTTCCTACATATTTATCTCAGCGTAAAGTATTAGTTTCTTTTCTTTCCTTGGTTAATGTAATAAAGGTAGAATATATTAATTAGATATGATACTTTGCTTTTTAATATCATTATTATAAATTTATTTTGTAATATCTTGCTAGACATTTTTAATATAAGATATAATCAATTAAAATTTTTAATAATATATAAAATAAAGTTTCGAATTTCTTTATATTACAGTAGTTTCTTTTCCTATTTTAAACTTAATAAACCTAGATTTTCATTATAAATTATAGTTTTTTCTTTCGAATGGATAAACCTAGATCCAAATAAAAAATTGTTTTGTAATATATATAGATTTTTAGTGTAATAATTTCTTAAAATATTATCATTTTAATGTGTAAAGATAATTTTTTTAAAAATTTATAATATATTTATGTAAGCTTTCCACATGGAAGATGACATGAAGATGATGTGGTTTCGCGGGTTATTCTTTTTATATTTTGATTATTTTTTTAAAAATTTGTTGTTATATATATATATATATATAATTTGAAAAAATTATCCATATTCGTTATATAGTAAGGATACATGTATATTTGTGTACATGATTTATATATGTGATGTTATTTTTTATATGTAAATTTTAGATTACCACCTGTGCAATGCGTGAGTTCTTATTATTTTTATATTTATTTTTTATTGTAAAATTTATTGATATTAATATACATACGTATACATACTTGCAAACACACATACATATATATACATATTTATACATACATATATATACATATTTATACATACATATATATAGAGATATTTTTACATAAATGTATATATATGTATAAATAAATATTTATGTATATATATGCATATATATATGTATTTATATTTCTCTTTGCCAATATTACAAAGAAATGTTTAAATATAACGACCCAAAATCCGGTATTTCAGACCTATTGGATCGTCACTTAGGTTTTAAAAAAGAAAGATTCGGTTTATTCTTAATACCATACTATCATCTCAAAATCTGCAGCGGAAGTCTCAATAATGAAATTCTAACATAAGTCTAAAAATACTGAACTCATAAAGATAAAAATCTAAAGCATCGTGTCTCTTGCAATTACCAAGTCTTACCACTTGATCTGCTTCACCTTTCACCTGTGGGGAAAAGGAAGGGGCGAGCTACGCGAATAACACAGTGAAGTTGCAAGACTATAAACCTCGCATCCGTACCCAACATAGACAATCAAATAGAAAACAAATTCAATCAACATTCAACTCAAGCAAACTCAATCTATTAATTCACGTTCTTCTACTAACTTTTCTTTATTCGATTCTTTAAAACGAGTCCAGACTCTAGGACCATTCAGTACCCCCCAGACTTAGCTTAAAACTCTTTTTATAAAACAAAACCAAAGATATCGTTATAACCCTCTATGGATCGCCACCGTAGTCGAGTTACCAAAACACGACCAATAGTAATAACTATCTATGGATCGCCGCCGTAGTAGGGGTTATCACTCCACATGGATCGCTACCATGTCCGGATCGTTATGCAATCACATACGGATCGCCACCGTACCATGACCTCAAAACTCAACCAATAGCAATAACCCTCTACGGATCGCCGCCGTATACGGGGTTATCACTCCACATGGATCGCTGTCATGCCAGAGTTGTTATCATACCATCACATACGGATCGCCGCCGTACCATGGTCTCAAAACTCACTTTTAAAATATTTTTAGCACAGTCTGAGGTTACATCCTAATCCCTAACTCAATTCTTTACTTCTCTCATCTTTCCAAACTCATGCCAAAGTTTATTTAATATCAAAAGTTCAACTCATTCTAACGGTCTAATGATCTATTAAGAAACGTCATCACATAACATATACATCATAAGCCATAATCACTCATAAATCATCATGCATTATTCATCAATCATCGATTATCAATCATTAATCATCATTCATCAATCATCAATCATCAATCATCAATCATCAATCATCAATCAACATACATTATGAATCCACAAGAAATTTAAGACGTCTATCATAAAGTCCTAACCGCATGATATCTACGTTCCCTATCACCATGTCTAAACGAATAGAAGAAAGAGGAGTTCTGTAGAGTTCCCTCACCTCGTTCTAAATGTTGAACTCTGAAAGATTCGCTCTAATCCTCGATCCCGGGTTCAATAACCTCGAGATTTTCTTCACCTATAATTAATTAATAATTAATAATCCTAATCAATAATCTATCATTCCAAAACAATTACATTATAGTAAAGAAAAAAATTAATTAATCGATAAATTTTTTTCTGATTAAATCTCCCTTTTTTTAAAAAAAAAAATATCACTCAGTTTAAAATTCTCAATAAAAATCTCGATTTTTATGTAATGTATTTCAAAATTGATATTATAAAATTCAAAAGATATGTGGCACCGGAAAGATTTTACTCGTGACGGTATAAAATTCAAAAATCTCGATCTTCATCATGCTTTGCTTTAAGATTGAGCTCCTTATTCTCAAAGTCTTGCTTAATACTAATGATCTGCAGAACATGTGGGCATAAGTTAATTCGCAGAAGTTTATATACATTTTAAGATTGAATCTGTAATTAAATAACTTTCAGTTTATTATTCATGGGCAAATTATATGTTTTCAACATGGAATTTTGTCAAAAAGCTTAAATACATTAAGTACCAATATTCTTCAAATGTAGACAAAACCTTAAACGCAATATATATATATATATATGATTATGTGAGTGCTTATATATATATAAGCTGAATGATACAACTGCAAAAGCTGTAGAAGTAATTCAGTATAAACACTGAGTTTACTGGCAGTGAGATTCTATTTCAGTCGCCACGCTCTCCAACTATCTTACTCTCTATTTCGAAGACCCGTAAATATTTTTTTTATCTTTGAGCCCATTTCCCTTGTATTATTTAGCGGTATGAACGTCCAAACATAAATTTGGTGATAAGCTTCTCTCGACTGCTTATGCTGAAGTAGCACCACACGGTTAGTGATAAAAACTAATGCAGTGTTATGCTGCTTCTATTGGAGAGTGGATTTTTGCTGCTTCAAATGTACACAGATTTCCGTCGATGTTATCTACTTGTTCACCGACTAATCTGAGAAAACCAATTTTGTTCGTAGGTCATTTCTTCGTCTCTGCATATATATAACTTCTGCCCCCGCAAGTTTCTTCTTGTAACCTTCCAATTTTTCGAAATCGTGGTAGCCAACATTAACACAGAATTAAGATTAGAAGGAAAACAAAACGAACTATACATATAACACGAAAGAAATAAATATGAACACAAAATATTCTATAAAAACTTCAAACTCAAGTTTTGAAAGACGTAACGGAAAATCGATAAAGAACGAAGAGTTATACAAAATAGACATTATTGAACCGAGAAAAGAAGAAACTTTATGATTGAAAAGACGTATGTATATATGTATGTATGTATGTATATACCTTGCTGTTTTGTGTGATGGAAGAGATCCAATAAACTGTAGCCAAAAACGCCCAAAGCCTCGGGCTTGATTTCTGAAAATGACAGACTGAACTTAACGTTTAAAACCTAGAAACTATAATCAAAAGGAGACATAAATAAAAAAAATGAAACCGGATGTTATGAAGTTACAGAGATGCTCTCCATAGAAACCCTAAACCCTAAACCCTAAACCCTAAACCCTAAACCATGGTTGGTTGAAAGTTCCATTGCTTGTGGAGTATGTGCTCGTCTTTATACCATCATTTATATCATACTGATGTAACATGGTAGAATTTCTGAGTCAATGTACACCGTGTATATATATATATATATATATATATGTCATTCATTATTTATTCTTTCGTATGAAGTGACTGTCGAATAAATTATTCAGGTATAAGATATTTATATATATATGTATAATGTATATGTCACTCATTATTTATTACTCCAGCATACAGAGGAATCCATTTTTTAAAAAAATAAATTGGACACGTGTTCGTCCTTCAGAGACTAAATATTTATGATTTTACATAATTTTTTGATTAATTTTAAAATTAAATATAATATATTTTGTTTTTAAATTTATAATTTATATTATTCAATTAAAATAATTTTTTTTCAGAATAAGACGATAAAGTTGGATCCAAATGTGATGAAGTGGAGTATTATATCCCACTATATAATTAACAAAATATAATTTATTCATAATTTTTATAAAATTTGTAGATGCACGTAATATTTTTTTCAGTAATCACCATTTTCCTCCTTTTCTATGTTCTTATTTTTTATATTTTATCGATCGTTTTTATTTTTAACCCTTTATTTTTTATCTAGATTCTAATCTGTGCGTATCGTGCGGACTTAAAATCTCAAATCTCAAAATACTTAATAATTTCTTACACCACCTTCAATGACGTTTAATTTTTATGAATTGCGTTAAGTAAACAGATGATATAGCTGGACACATAATTAAAATTTACCACATGAACGTGCCACGTCACTAAACCAAAATTGTATATTCTTTCGGTTCATATTAAATTAATTGTTTTGGTTAATTTGGTAAAGATTTTATGATGCATTTGAGGTGTACATGTATGATATGAAACACTTTGTGTTTATTATAGTATTTAATTTGGTAATATGAATGTAACAAAAACTAAGATAAGTTGTTTGAGTTACATAAAATATAAATAGAAAACTTTAATAATATAAAAATATCATTATATTTTTTGTAAACAAAATTAAATCAATGATAAAATATTAACATCAGTGCATAGATATTTTATCGTTTCAATGTAACCGATTTATTATGATTGCCTTCATTACGAGTGTGACTTTTCTTCAATGTCTGTCAAAAATTTTAGTTGTGAGATAATAATAAAAATTATTTTGGTAAATATTATAAGTATAGATTTTTTCAAGAATGATATAATTTATTTACCTTCGACGAATTTTTTTGATAATGTTCAGTTTTTCATCTATGTAAATCTTTGTAGATGTTGATGTGTTAAGCGATAGAATACTTGATGCATAAAATGTATTAATAAACTCAATATAACAATGATAATGGTTTTAAATATTAATCTGACAGATATTTATGAATTAATTTGTGTTAAATAATTACCGTGGATAATCTTTGGATTTACACTCGTAACGACTATAATACTTTTTCTGACATTCAATCTATGAATTTGTGAACGAAGTTGTGCAGTGAGATCATCTCATACGGAAAGCTTGACAATATTGTTATTGGTTTTTATATTGAAATTATATGTTAGTCGGTATAAAATTAATTAAGTTAAAGTTTATTAAAATGATATTTTGTACAGGGTAAATTAAATTTGAAAACTTAGTCTTCCAATAATAAACGAAGAATAATTTTCTGAGTTGACGACGATATTCGTAAATTTGATCCTTGTATTGCGACTAAAACTCCAATAATATCTGTAACATTAGAGAATATATTAATTATAAAATCCAATATTTCTTTTTGTTTTTTTTATAATGTCACATACCTGGTAGGTCTTGTTTTTTGTTTGCCAACACCAACAAATCGTCGTATAAGCATATTCGAAATTTCTGTTTGGCAATACTATAAACAGTTACAACAACTTTTTTAACAGTAGTATATTCTATAAAATATATACATAATTTGTTGTTCGTTAATTTATATATATTTTTATTTGGTAGAATCTTGAAATATCTGATTAAAAATACATCTCCTCATTTATTATATTTTAAAATTTTTTTGCATGATTCTGAAATATTTTAATTATAAAATCCAATATTTCTTTTTGGTTTTTTTATAATGTCACATACCTGGTAGGCCTTGTTTTTTGTTTGCCAACGCCAACAAATCGTCGTATAAGCATATTCTATAATAAACGAATTAAAAAAATACATATATATATATATAGAGTTTGGGGGTCAAATGATAAAATTAAAAAGTTCTAGAAAAATCTGTTATTTCATGGAGGACCTTTTAGTACGAAATAAAAATTTGGACATATTTTATAAATTCAGAAAATATAGGACTGAACTACAATTCTGCTAGGGTTTCTTCTTATTCGTCTTCCTTCTTCTCCCATGGCCGAACCTAAGTGTTCCCAACACAAACTTTTGCTCCGATTTGGCTTCTTGGACAATGTAGAACGCTGGCCACCGTACTAGTGTCACCTCCCCATCGTCGTTGGTCCGTTTTCCCTCTCTTTCCTTAGTTTTTTATCGTTTTTTCTCCTCCTCCACCACCGAACTTTGTAGAGTTCCGGTGAACGGAAGCTCGGTTTTGACCGAGACTTGAGGGGTTTGGAATCTCTTGGCGAGCTGAATCTTTCTTGGGTAGTGTCATCGCCGGAAAGGTGAACCGTCGCCGAAAAATCTCTGGAAAACATCGGAGAAAAATCAAGTTTTAGAGAATTCTAGTTAGTTTAGGCCAAAATAACTTCGGATTTGGATTCCTTGACTGATTTTACATAAGATACAAAAAAATTAGATGATTTCGGGATATATGACTGCCACCGGCCACCGGCCACCGGCCGCCGACCACGCCATCGGCCATCGTCGCCGGAAAATTTTCCGGTGACATGAGTTGAACCATTTCAATTCCGCGGTTCCAAATCCAAAATCCATTTTACAAAATTCAAAATATTTAGAGACATTCAAACGATTTAAAATAAAACAGTTTAGCCGATAAAAACTTATTATTTGATTAACGTTTTTTTTACTATAGTAAATATTTTTGAAAGATAACTTGTTGATTAAAATTATTATATGATAATTATTTATAGGTGAAGAAAATCTCGAGGTTGCTGAATCCGAGATCGAGGATTAGAGCGAACCTTTCGGGGTTCATCGTTTAGACCAAGGTGAGGGACTTTGACAGAACTCCTCTTTCTTCTATCCGTATAGACATGAAAATAGAGAACGTAAATATCACGCGGTTAGGACTTTAAGTTAGATGCCTTATATTTCTTGTGAAATGGTGATGATTGATGAGTGATAGTTGATGATTGATGGTTGATGGTTGGAAAATTTCTGTTGCTTGATTATAACTTGTGACGTACATGTTAGGTAATGATGGTTACTTTCATGGATTTATTGGACTGATAGAATGAGTTGTATTCATTATGTTGATTGAAACTTTATATGAAATTTGGAAAGATGGAAGAAGAATTAAAGTTAAAGACTATGATGTGACCTCAGACTGTTCTAAAAATATTTCAAAGTGAGTTTTGAGACCATGGTACGGCGGCGATCTGTATGTAATGGTATGATGACAATCCGAGCATGACTGCGATTCATGTGGAGCCATAACCCCAACTACGGCGGCGGTCCGTAGAGGGTTATGACTATTGGTTGAGTTTTGAGGCCGTGGTACGACGGCGATCCGTATGTGATGGCAAGATAGCGATTCATGTGGAGTGATAACCTCGACTACGGCAACAATCCGTAGAAGGTTGGTCGAGTTTTAAAAAGTTAACCCCGACTACGGCGGCGATCCGTAGAGGGTTACAACAAAATTTTGTTTTGTTTTATAATAAAGGTTTTAAGCTCAGTCTGATAGGGACTGAATGGTCGTGAAGTTTAAACTTGTTTTAAAGGATTGAATAAAGAAAAATTATGGAAATAACGTGGATCAATATGTTGAATTCTATTTGAGTTGAATGTTGATTGTGGTTGTTTTCTATTTGATTGTCTATGTTGGGTATGGAGGCGAGGTTTATATTCTTGGAACCTCACTGAGCGATTCGCATAGCTCACCTCTTACTTTTTCTCCACAGGTGAAAGGTGAAGCAGATTGTTTTGGTTGAACTCAGTAGTTACCAAGAAAACGAAGATTTGGGGATTTTATTTTCTTATGACTTTAATATTTTAGACTTATGTGTTTCGAGACTTCCGCTGTAACGTGAGACGATGTTGATTGATGTGGAAAATCCTAGGTTCTCTTTAAAAACCTAAGTGACGATTCGTCCGGCCCAAAATACCGGATTCGGATCGTTACAGATGGTATCAAAGCCTGCTTCTCTCCCAGTACGGTGTGGTTCGAGGACGAACCAGGCGAAGCTAGTGGGCCTGTGACAACCCAGGATACCATAGGAGGACGGGGAGTGATCGCCGGTGCGAAAGGCATAGACAATGGGCGGCTCCTGACGAGCTTCTGGGTAGGGGGTACAGGGATGAATCGGATGCACCGAAATGAGAGGGATCCGAGGGTTATGTAATTATGAGACTATACAGTTTAAGATAATTTAAAGGAATTAATTGGGCTACTCATAATAACAAGATGCATCTACATCTTCGGTTTTCCATCTCGAGAGAACTCCAAAGTTAAGCGTGCTGGCCTTGGAGTAGTCTTAGGATGGGTGACCTCCTGGGAAGTACTTTCCGGGATGTGTGCAAGTGAGGACAAAACACGCAAAAAAGTCCCGTGTTGGTGTGTGGGGACAGTTCTATCATTCCGTAGCGGCCTCGGAGTCCACTCAATCCGTGCTAGGTCACGGATGAGTCAATGGCCAAGACAATGCTGAGAAGCCCTCTCAAGCTTCCAAGCGAATCGCGGACGACTTCGGACGACCAGGCCCAGACTCAAGGACACTCTCCCCTCGACCCAGGATCAGCCCAGATCATGACCATGGCCGGACCAGACCGAAGACTAGCTTTGACCCGAGACTTACCTTCTTGGTCGTGATATGGCCCAAGACGAGTTCTTGTGCGTGTCCGACTAAGTCCTGGGGTTTGGGCTCGGGCCAAGGCCCATTTATCTGTTCTAGAGAGTCTTAGGATATGTTTAGGCAAGTTCTAGAGTGTCCTTTTTCGTTTTAGGCAAGTAGGGACAATAAGGAAAAATAGGGGAACGAAATATGTGAACTTTTCTTTTTCGGTTGCCAATCTCTAATAAATACAAGGGCTGGCTGAAAGGGAAAGGCATCTCGTGTAACCCCAATTCTCTCCTTTGCGTTTCTGAAACCCTAAGTGCACCGACTTGCTTCTTTGTCTTGGTTCTCCGCTACTTGGCTCACAAACCACCGTCGGAGACCAAGCCCCTTTGTACCAAGCCGTACGCCGCATTGTACCTTCATTTTCTGATTAATAAAAGCCCCGCCGTACCGTCGACGTTTCTCTCCTCTCTCGGACCTTCTCTTTCTCTCCCTAAGGCTTAGCCAAGGCCACCGAAGCTCTCCCAAGAACCTACATTGCGTCCGAGACTTCCCAACACCTAGGCGATCTCACGTGGGTTCTTAGTTCGAAAACTAACCCCGTGACATCTTGTATCAGAGCCTGGTTCGCTCACAAATGGACCAGACTCGATTCCTTTCATCGCTTCCGCACCTCACCGAGAAGAGAGAGGAAGACATGGCTCGTAACGGGACCAACCACGACATCAAATGTACCTGGAGCACGGAGGGCTGAGGAGCCCCGCATGACGAGATCTCGTGCCCAGGCCTTAGCAGACGCCCCTTCTGTCACAATTACGCTCGAGAGCTTGGATGAGCGTCTCCGAGCCGTCGAAGGGTTCAACATGGTCAAGATGCACGTGTGGATGACCGGGAACAAGAGATCTTCGATCTGGGTGGAAACACTAAGGAGATGCTCGAGGACTTGGCGCCAACAGCGGATTGACCGGGATATGACCGACGACAATTTTTGGCTCGTGCGCGAAACGCACGACTGTGAGGTAGAAGATTTGCGTAATTTGATTAACGAATTGAAACTTGAGTGTAGGTTGCACAGGAACACGGCTCAACAAGCCCCTGCTCCAGCCCCGGCTCAAGTTCCTCACTACCTAGCCTTCAAAGTTCCCGAGCCAACGCTCTTTAATGGGACCCGAAGTGCCTCGGCGGTTGGAGGTTTCATTTTCGGAATGGAACAATACTTTGATGGCCTTGGAGTCTTGGACGACCACTCACAAGTGAGACATGCTCCCACATACCTCCAAGACCTGGCCCAGCTTAGGTGGAGACGTGTGTTGGCGGACCAAGAGAGAGGCGACCGATGTGTGGACACTTGGGCGCAATGCAAAGCATAATTGCGTCGGCACTTTGTCCCGACCAATGCGATTGACGAGGCTCGGACTAGATTCCGTAGACTTCGCCAAACAGGAAGTATCTCGAACTATATACGTGAATTTTCCTCCTTACTTCTTGAATTGAATGATGTTTCTGACCGTGATGCTCTCTTCCACTTTAAAGACGGTCTAAAGGAGTTTGCTCGTTTGGAAGTGAACATGAGGGATTTTCAAACCTTGAATGATGCAATTGCGGTCGTGGAGAGCCTTCCGGTCTACTCTAATCGACCCAACCAACAAGCTCGACCTAGGGATGGGAATAGACCTCGGCCTTCATACCAAAACCGAGACCAAGCTCAAGGCAACAGGCCAAACAACACCCAAGGCTCCGGACAAACAAGGGGGAAGTCCAAACCACCTAACCCTTGCTACGTGTGCGGAGGCCCCCAATGGGTCTGAGAATGTCCTAAGAGAACCAAGGTGAACGCGATGGAGATGCAAGACGAGCCACGACCCGACAAAGGCAAAAGCAAAAACAAAAACAAAGGCAAAGCCGTCGAGGATGATGCAGCCATTATCGGATCATTGCATCAGTTTGGAACTATGTCCAAACCTAGTCCAACCGAGAATGCAATGGCCTCAGAGTCTCCTAACCGTGGCCTACTCTATGCGGACATCCTCATCTATGGTAAGTCAGTTCCAGCTATGTTTGACACCGGTGCATCTCATAACTTTTTTGACACCGGTTCCACCTAATACTCATCTATTGCAGCTCCCCTCTCGGATATGCTCAAGAAAGATAGGAAGTGGGCTTGGACGGACAAGTGTCAAGCTGCGTTCGACAAGCTCCGAGACATTGTCTCAAGTGAATCGGTCATGGTCTTACCCGACGTGGGTAAACCCTTTGAGGTACATTCCGATGCCTCGGACTTTGCTATTGGTGGTGTCTTGATGCAGGAGAACCATCCCGTGGCGTATGAGAGTCGGAAGCTCAATGAGGCCTGAGAAGAAATACACTGTCCAAGAGAAGGAAATGACGACCATTGTTCATTGTCTTCGGACTTGGCGTCATTACCTCCTCGAAAGCTCGTTCATGATCAAGACAGATAATGTGGCCACGAGTTACTTCCTAACGCAGAAGAAACTCAGTCCAAAGCAAGCAAGATGGTAGGACTTTTTGGCCGAGTTCGACTACACCATGGAGTACAAGCCGGGAAAGGCCAATGTTGTGGCTGGCGCCTTGTCCCGCAAGCCGAAGTTCGCCCTCAACGGGAGCGAGCCTATGACTGACTTCACAAGTCAGATCCGAGAGGCCATGTCCCATGATCCCGCGACCAAACATCTCCTTGAACTCGTCCGGAAACACCAAACCCGAAAGTTTTGGGAGAAAGATGGCATTGTTTTCTCTTGAGTGAGGTGGATCTATGTCCCTAGACACGAGGGCATTCAGAGGGAGACCCTCAAGGAGTCACATGACTCATGGTGGGCTGGACATCCCGGAGAAAAGCGCACCTTGGCCTTAGTAGCCGAAAACTACTATTGGCCTCACATGAGAGCGGACGTGGAAGCTTATGTCGAGACATGCCTTGTGTGCCAGCAAAAAAGATCGAGCAACGACTTTCCGCTGGCCTCCTACAGCCTCTTTCCATCCCAAACAGGCCTTGGGAATCAGTATCCATGGATTTCATCATGAATTTGCCTACGATTAATAAATTTTGTGCTATCTTTGTCATTGTGGACAGATTTAGCAAGTACAACACGTTCATCCCGGTCACGGCCAAATGCCAGCCGACGAGGCAGCTAAGGTCTTCTTCAAGTACATGGTGAAGTATTGGGGTCTACCACGTTCCATCAGTAGTGACCGAGATGAGAGATTTACGAGCAAGTTTTGGCGAGAGTTGTTCCAACTCATGGGAATCGAACTTCGGTTCTCTACCTCCTTTCATCCGGAGACCGATGGTCAAACAGAGCACATCAATGCCTTACTAGAGCTCTATCTCCGACACTACGTCAACGTGCATCAAGGGGATTGGCCGGATCACCTAGACATGACCCAATTTTCACACAACCTCCAAAAGAGTGAGTCCATTGGCAAATCCCCCTTCGAAGTTGTCCTTGAAAGACAACCGACCACTCCAAGTGGTTTGCATCTCCTACAACGGCCCTAGCCCAGCGGCCCATGCCTTTGCTCGTGATTGGCAAGAAGAGACGACCCAAACTTGGCTTTGGCTTCACAAGGCCGCCTATCGCATGAAGAAGTGGGCGGACAAATGAAGACGCCCACAAGAATACAACGTTGGAGACCAAGTGATGGTCAAGATCGTGCTCCATAACTTTCGAGGAATGCAGGCCTTACATCGAGGATTGACACGCAAGTACGATGGGCCATACCCCATCATCGAGAGGATTGGAAAGTTGGCCTACAAGCTACAGTTCCCTAGCCACATCCGGATCGACCCCATCTTCCATGTAAGGGTCCTTAAACCCTACAAAGCTGACCCTGTTGATGATGATAGGAACAGGTCCACGAGAGCCCTCATGCCCGAGACCATTGCCCTCAACAAGGAAGCCGAGATCATACTCGACCACCGCAAGAAGAGAGGCACCAACAAATGCGAATTTTTCATCAAGTAGAAAGGGCTGCCTGACTCCCAAAACACATGGGAAGAGGAGGACCAATGTGGACAGTTCACGGACATGATCCATGAATACCTTGCCAACCTTATCTAAGCAACCGAGAGGGTCGGACCATGGAGACGTGACGAGGAGTCCCGAGTTTGAGTAGGGAGCATGTGAGGGAAAAATGGGTAAATTTTTCGCACTTTTACCCTTGTCCATTTTCCTCGTCCATTAGTTCTTGCAGGTACGGTCACGGACGAGTCAATGGCCAAGACAATGCCGAGAAGCCCTCTCAAGCATCCAAGTGGGTCACGGACCACAGACGACTTCGAACGACTAGACCCCGACTCCAGGACACTCTCCCCTCGACCCAGGATCAGCCCAGATCATGATCATAGCCGGACCAGACCGAAGACCAGCTTTGACCCGAGACTTACCTTCTTGGTCGTGATATGGCCCAAGACGAGTTCTTGTGCGTGTCCGACTAAGTCCTGTGGTTTGGGCTCGGGCCAAAACCCATTTATCTGTTCTAGAGAGTCTTAGGATAGGTCTAGGCAAGTTCTAGAGTGTCCTTTTTCGTTTTAGGCAAGTAGGGACAATAAGGAATAATAGTGGAACGAAATATGTTAACTTTCCTTTTTCGGTTGTTAAGCCAATCTCTAATAAATACAAGGGCTGACTGAAAGGGAAAGGCATCTCGTGCAACCCCAATTCTCTCCTTTGTGTTTCTGAAACCCTAAGTGCGCCGACTTACTTCTTTGTCTTGGTTCTCCACCGCTTGGCTCACAAACCACCGTCGGAGACCAAGCCCCATGTCAGGAGGAAAAATGGGTAATTTTTCATTTTCCCTTTGCCTTTTCTTTTTCGCGTTCATCCGTTCGTGCAGGCTCACTCACGGATAGTCGAAAGAGCGAGGATGCTCGCACGTGTCCGAGAAACTCTGCACCTGTTCGAGAAAGTCTATCACACGCATCCGAGGAAGCCTGGACCAGCTCGGCCCTTCTCGCACCAGCTCGAAGGCCTCCCTCGCACGCGTCCGAGAAAGTCCGCACCAGCCCGAGAAGTTGCGCCCAACCCGACAGACTCCGTTGAACAAGTCCGAGAAACTCTGGCACGGGACAGCTAAGGCCACGGACCACGGACGGACCTGGACCACTCAACCCGACTTCCTGGCAGCTCCCAGCTCATCTCCAAGTCACGGAACAGCCCAGACCACCTCAAGATTCACTTATTTCCGAGAATGGCCCAAAACTTCGGACATGGTCCAAGACAAGTTCATGGACGTGTCCGAGGCTTTGTCTCATGGCCAAATCTCGGTCCAAGGCCCATTGTAGTTTCCTTTTCGATGGCTTTGTATGTTTTAGGCAGGTTCTAGACTTTTCCATTTCGTTTGAGGCAAGTAGGATCAATTGGAGATGATTAGGGAACGAATATGTGAAGTTTCCTTTTTCGGTTGTTAGGCCAAAACCTAATAAAACCTAAGAGCCGGCCGAAAAGGAAACTCAGCTCGTTACTCCTCATCTTTTTTTAGCTCTGAAACCCTCTTTTAGCGCCGCCCACTTTCCCCTTTCTCGGCCAACTCGCCGGCGGTTCTCAAACCACCGTCGATTGGACCAACCTTGTACCAGGGCGCCGTTGTTCTCTTGTTCTCCTTTGATTATTAATAAAACTACCCCGCCGTACCGTCGACGTTTCTCCCCCTCATCTCTCGGATCTCTCCCCCTTGGTAAACCTTCTATCCTCAATCTCTCAGACCCTTTATCCTTGAGAAAGCTTAGTTGGGCTTCCCTTGCGTTCCAACACGTCCCCAACACGTTCGGCCGCTCCCTTTCCTCCTACAAGGTCCAATTGCCTCACAGATCAACCTAGGTCACAGCTAGGCCCGTGACATTTGTGGTATCAGAGTCTGGTTCTCTCACAAACGGACCAGACTCGATTCCATTCATCGCTTCCGCACCACACCGAGATGAGAGAGGAAGATATGGCTCGCAACGGGACCAACCACGACATCACCACCTCAGACTCACAGTCTGAGGGACACGTACCTGGAGCACGGAGGACTGAGGAGCCCCGCATGACGAGATCCCGTGCCCAGGCCTTGGCAGACGCAGCTGCGGACGCCCCTCCTGCCACAATTACGCTCGAGAGCTTGGATGAGCGTCTCCGAGCCGTCGAAGGGTTCAACGATGGTCAAGATGCACGTATGGATGACCTGAACAAGAGATCTCCGCTGTGGGTGGAAACACTGAGGAGATGCTCGAGGATTTGGCATGCCAACAGCGGATTGAACGGGACATGACCGACGTCAATTTTCGGCTCGTGCACGAAACGCACGACCGTGAGGTAGCAGATTTGCGTAATTTGATTAACGAATTGAAACTTGAGTGTAGGTTGCACAGGAACATGGCTCAACAAGCCCCTGCTCCAGCCCCGGCTCAAGTTCCTCACCACCCAGCCTTCAAAGTTCCCGAAGTGCCACGACGGTTGGACGTTTTATTTTCGGAATGGAACAATACTTTGATGGCCTTGGAGTCTTGGACGACCACTCACGAGTGAGACATGCTCCCACATACCTCCGAGACCTAGCCCAGCTTTGGTGGAGACGTGTGTTGGCGGACCAAGAGAGAGGCGACCGACGTGTGGACACTTGGGCGCAATTCAAAGCAGAATTGCGTCGACACTTTGTCCCGACCAATGCGATTGACGAGGCTCGGACTAGATTCCGTAGACTTCGACAAACAGGGAGTATCTCGGACTATATACGTGAATTTTCCTCCTTACTTCTTGAATTGAATGATGTTTCTGACCGTGATGATCTCTTCCACTTTAAAGATGGTCTAAAGGAGTTTGCTCGTTTGGAAGTGAACAGGAGGATTCTCAAACCTTGAATGATGCAATTGCGGTCGTGGAAAGCCTTCCGGACTACTCTAATCGACCCAACCAACAAGCTCGACCTAGGGATGGGAATAGACCTCGGCCTTCATACCAAAACCGAGACCAAGCTCAAGGCAACAGGCCAAACAACACTCAAGGCTCCGGATTAGCAAGGGGGAAGTCCAAACCACCTAACCCTTGCTACGTGCGCGGCCCCCATTGGGTCCGAGAATGTCCTAAGAGAACCAAGGTGAACGCGATGGAGATGCAAGACGAGCCACGACCCGACAAAGGCAAAAGCAAAAATAAAAACAAAGGCAAAGCCGTCGAGTATGATATCTAGTCCAACCGAGAATGCATTGGCCTCGGAGTCTCCTAACCGTGGCCTACTCTATGCGGACATCCTCATCTATGGTAAGTCAGTTCCACCTATGTTTGACACCGGTGCATCTCACAACTTTTTGGATGTAGGTGAAGCCAAGAGGCTCAAGTTGAAGCTAGATGGAGATGGTAGCTCGGTCAAGGCCGTGAACTCCGTAGTTCAATCGGCTGTGGGTGTGGCCCGAGGTGTCCGGATCCAAATTGGAGAGTGGATTGGGAAGACCGACTTCACGGTCTTGCCAATGGATGATTTCCGAGTGGTTCTCGGGGTCACCTTCTTTAGGTCGGTGAGTACTTTCATTCCCGCAGCCACTTCCTCACTTGTGATCGTGGACAAGGACAAGCCAACCATAGTCCCACTAAGACCAGCACCGAGGGACTCGACAACCATCTCGGCCATGCAGTTCAAGAGAGGCGTTAAAAGCTCGGAGTGCTACCTAGCCACTGTCCGAGAGTTGAACGAGGAGGATTCCTCGGATCAACCTCCCATGCCGAACGAGGTACGTTCTTTACTGGATGGTTTTGCAGATGTGATGCCCTCGAAACTCCCCAAGAGACTCCCACCGAGACGTGGAGTGGATCACGCAAACGAGGAGGAATCCTCGGATCAACCTCCCATCGGCAATGGCTCCCTATAGGATAGCTCCTCCCGAGCTAACCGAGCTCAAGAAGCGATTGGAAGACCTCCTAGATGCATGCTATATCAAACCCTCAAAGGCTCCATACGGTGCACCCGTCCTCTTCTAAAAGAAGAAGGATGGCGCCCTTCGGATGTGCATAGACTATCGTGCACTCAACAAGGTAGCGGTAAAGAATCAATACCCTATACATTTGATTGCGGATTTGTTTGATCAGCTTAGGGAGGCTCGGATCTTCTCCAAGCTTGACCTTCGATCCGGTTACTACCAAGTAAGAATCGCCAAGGGAGATGAGGCCAAGACCGCATGTGTCACTAGGTATGGGTCATTCGAGTTCAAGGTAATGCCATTTGGTCTCACCAATGCCCCTGCTACGTTTTGCACTGTGATGAATGAGCTATTTCATCCCTATCTAGATAAATTTGTGGTTATCTATCTAGATGACATTGTCGCGTATAGTAAGTCTTTGAGTGAGATGTAGGTCACCTCAAGGCGGTCTTAGAAGTGCTCCGAGAAAACGAGCTATACATTAAGCTTGAAAAATGTTGCTTTGCTCAACCACAAATCGAGTTCTTAGGCCATTACGTGAAGGACGGACAGCTCCTAATGGATCCTAAGAAGGTCAAGTCAATCCGAGAGTGGAACAAGCCGAAGACAGTCCCGCAATTACGGTCCTTTCTCGGTCTTGTAAACTATTATCGTCGTTTGCAGCTCCTCTCTCGGATATGCTCAAGAAAGATAGGAAGTGGGCTTGGACGGACAAGTGTCAAGCTGCGTTCGACAAGCTCCGAGACATTGTCTCAAGTGAACCGGTCATGGTCTTACCCGACGTTGAGGTACATTCTGATGCCTCGGACTTTGCTATTGGTGGTGTCTTGATGCAGGAGAACCATCCCGTGGCGTACGAGAGTCGGAAGCTCAATGAGGTCGAGAAGAAATATACTGTCCAAGAGAAGGAAATGACGACCATTGTCCATTGTCTTCGGACTTGGCGTCATTACCTCCTCGAAGCTCGTGATCAGGACGAACAATGTGGCCACGAGTTACTTCCAAACGCAGAAGAAACTCAGTCCAAAACAAGCAAGATGGCTGGACTTTTTGGCTGAGTTCGATTACACCATGGAGTACAAGCCGGGAAAGGCCAATGTTGTGGCCGACGCCTTGTCTCGCAAGCCGGAGTTCGCAACCCTCAACAGGAGCAAGCCTAGGACTGACTTCACAAGTCGGATCCGAGAGGCCATGTCCCATGACCCCGCGGCCAAATGTCTCCTTGAACTCGTTCGGAAACACCAAACCCGAAAGTTTTGGGAGAAATATGGCATTGTTTTCTCTAGAGGGAGGCGGATCTATGTCCCTAGACACGAGGGCATTTGGAGGGAGATCCTCAAGGAATCACATGACTCACGGTGGGCTGGACATCCTGGAGAAAAGCGCACATTGGCCTTTGTAGCCGAAAACTATTATTGGCCTCACATGAGAGCGGACGTGGAAGCTTATATCGAGACATGCCTTGTGTGCCAGCAAGACAAGATCGAGCAACGACTTTCCGCTGGCCTCCTACAGCCTCTTCCCATCCCAAACAGGCCTCGGGAATCGGTATCCATGGATTTCATCATGAATTTGCTTACGGTTAACAAATTTGGTGCTATCTTTGTCATTGTGGACAGATTTAGCAAGTACAGCACGTTCATCCCGGTCACGGCCAAATGCCCAGCCGAGGAGGCAGCTAAGACCTTCTTCAAGTACGTAGTGAAGTACTGGGGTCTACCACGTTCCATCATTAGTGACCGAGATGGGAGATTTACGAGCAAGTTTTGGCGAGAGTTATTCCAACTTATGGGAACCGAACTTTGGTTCTCTACCTCCTTTCATCCGAAGACCGATGGTCAAACGGAGTGCATCAATGCCTTACTAGAGCTCTATCTCCGACACTACGTCAACATGCATCAAGGGGATTGGCCGGATCACCTAGACATGGCCCAATTTTCACACAACCTCTAAAAGAGTGAGTCCATTGGCAAATCCCCCTTCGAAGTTGTCCTTGGAAGACAACCGACCACTCCAAATGGTTTGTCCATCTC
Source organism: Tarenaya hassleriana (assembly GCF_000463585.1). Classification (NCBI taxonomy): domain Eukaryota; kingdom Viridiplantae; phylum Streptophyta; class Magnoliopsida; order Brassicales; family Cleomaceae; genus Tarenaya; species Tarenaya hassleriana. The sequence goes on from NW_010964598.1 coordinate 1,774,278, forward strand.
CTACAACGGCCCTAGCCCAGCGGCCCATGCCTTTGCTCGTGAATGGCAAGAAGAGACGAACCAAACTTGGCATTGGCTCCACAAAGCCGCCTATCGCATGAAGAATCCGAGAGAGTAAGGAGATCCGACAGCATGTCAAACCATAAAGGAGCTAGCAACCAGCTCCTGGAACACGCATTCGAGGCTGAGAATGGTCGAGGACGAGCCAAGACCTCGGCCCTATGACCCGAGCCCGAGCACGCACAATCGAGAGCCAACCCGGGACCGTAGAAGCACGTCTACGAGCGCTTGAGGAGGCTGACGCTGAGCAGGACGCACGCACGGATGGTCTGGAGCAGGAGATCTCCGTTGTGAGCGAGTCCGCCAAACATGTCTTGGACAACTTGGAGCAACAGATCCGTGCTGACCGAGACATGAATGATGAGCACTTCCGCATCGTCCGTGAGAACCACGATCGAGAGGTAAGTGACTTGCGTAATTTGATCAATAACTTGACTCGTGAGTGCAGGTCCCTTCGAGACATGGTGCAACAAGCCCCTGTCCAATACCGAGACCACGCACCTCGTGAGCAAATCATCCGATGTCTCGAGCCAAAACCCTACAACAAAGCAAGGAACTCCTCTACGGTAGAATCCTTTCTCTTTAGTATGGAACAATACTTTGATGCTGTAGGTGTTACGGGAGAGTTAGCCAAGGTCAAAGGTGTCGGAAACTACCTCCAAGACCTCGCACAACTATGGTGGGGAAGGACGTTGCTGGACCAAGAACGCTGGGTCACCACATGGGACCAATTCAAGGCCGTCTTGCGACAACAATTCGTTCCTTCCAACGCACGGGACGAGATACGGATGCGATTCCGTAGGCTCCGACAAACAGGGAGTATTGCAGAATATGTCCGAGAATTTTCTTCTCTTTTACTTGAACTTGGTGATGTCAATGACCATGATGCATTGTTTCACGTTTAAGAAGGGTTAAAAGACTTTGCACGTTTAGAAGTGAACAGGAGAGAGGCTCAAACCTTGAATGCAGCCATCTCAATTGTGGAGGGACTCAGGACTATAGTGTCGGATGTCCAAACCATCAAAACAAGTCAAGGGACGGGAACAAGCCTCGGCAAAACCCATCTTACCAAGGACAGCCGCGAACGGACAAGCCAAACCAAGGAGGACACAGCGGACAAAACAAGAAGTTCAAGCCTCCCCCGAGCCCGTGCTTCCTCTGCCAAGGACCACATTGGGTCCACGGCTGTCCAAAGCAAAAGAAGATGAACGCCTGACTAACCAGCCGAACAAGGGCAAGAACAAGGTCACTGAAGACGAAGGCCAGGCCATCGTCGGGTCCATGCACTGCTTTGGGATGCTGTCCAAGCCAGCAACTCCCGAGGGTGACAAGAACACCGAGACCAAGTCTAAGGGACTCCTATACGCAGACGTCGAGATATACGGTAAGGTCGTTCCTGTTATGTTTGACACCAGTGCTTCCCATAACTTTATGGATGCAGGTGAGGCTAAGAGGCTAAGCTCCGAGTTGAGGGGAACGGTGGAACGGTAAAGGCTGTCAACTCTCCGACCCAAAACGCGTCCGGCATCGCTCGCGATGTTCGGATTCAGATTGGTGACTGGGTTGGGAAGACAGACTTCACCATTCTCCCGATTGATGACTTCCGGGTTGTGTTAGGACTTACGTTCTTCCGATATCACATGACTCACGGTGGGCTGGACATCCTGGAGAAACCAACTGTTGTGCCTCTCAAAGCCATACCAACCGCGTCATCAACTCTCACGGCCATGCAGTTCAAACGAGGAGTCAAGAATTCCGAGTGTTACTTGGCCACCGTCCGAGAACTCAACCAAGGAGACGAGACGGATATGCCGGATCAACTGACAATCCCGGCTGAGGTAAGACGTGTTTTGAATGAATTTAAAGATGTCATGCCCGAGGAACTTCCCAAGAAGCTTCCCCCGAGACGTGGTATAGATCACGCCATTGAGCTGATCCCCGGAGCCAAACCACCGGCGATGCCACCCTACCGAATGGCTCCACCCGAATTGGCCGAACTTAAGAGGTAAATCGAAGACCTTCTTGAGGCCGGCTACATACAGCCTTCAAAGGCACCATACGGCGCTCCCGTCCTATTCAAAAAGAAGAAAGACGGATCCCTAAGGATGTGCATCGACTAACGAGCTTTGAACAAGGTAACGGTAAAAAAAAAATGTCTTATTCCACTAATAGCCGACTTGTTTGATCAGCTCAAGGATGCACGAGTGTTCTCTAAGCTCGACTTGAGGTCGGGATACTACCAAGTGCGTATTGCCGAAGGAGATGAGCCCAAGACCGCGTGCACAACAAGGTATGGGTCATTCGAACTCAAGGTAATGCCCTTTGGTCTCACCAATGCTCCGACTACATTTTGTACCATGATGAACCAAATATTTCATAAATATTTGGAAAAATTTGTTGTGGTCTACTTGGATGATATTGTTGTGTATAGCCGAGACTTGAGTGAGCATGTAGGTCATCTATGGACTGTCTTGAACGTCCTCCGAGAAAATGAGTTGTACATCAAGCTCAAAAAGTGCAGCTTTGCCCAACCCGAGGTGGAGTTCCTAGGTCACTACATCAAGGAGGGTCGGCTCTTGATGGACCCGAAGAAGATCAAGTCTATCCAAGAGTGGGCTGTTCCGAGGACCCTCCCACAGTTACGGTCCTTCCTAGGATTGGTTAACTATTACCGAAGGTTCATCCTCGGTTATTCCTCGATCGCAACCCCTCTTTCGGATATGTTGAAGAAAGATCGCAAGTGGCAATGGACAGACAAGTGTCAAGCCGCATTCGACAAGCTTCGTGCCCTAGTGTCCGAGGAGCCCATCATGGTTTTGCCCGACATCGGCAAACCATTCGAGGTGCATTCCGATGCTTCCGATTTTGCAATTGGTGGTGTTCTTATGCAGGATGGACATCCAATAGCATACGAGAGCCAAAAATTGAATGAAGCCGAGAAGAAGTATACGGTTCAAGAGAAAGAGATGACAGCCATCATCCATTGTCTCCGCACATGGAGGCACTACCTTCTCGGATCAACGTTCGTGATCAAGACGGACAATGTGGCGACGAGTTATATTCAAACACAGAAAAAGCTCAGCCCCAAGCAAGCTCGGTGGCAAGATTTCCTCGCGGAGTTCGACTATACCCTAGAGTACAAGCCGGGCAAAGCAAACGTGGTCGCCGACGCACTCTTCCGCAAGATCGAGTTGGCCACACTCACGGGAAATGAGCCTAGGACCGATTTTACAGATAGGATCCGACAGGCCATGACCCAAGATCCGACGGCCAACCACCTCCTCCAACTTGTCCGACAACATGAAACCCGTAAGTTCTGGGAAAGAGATGGCATTGTTTATTCTTGTGGACACAGGATTTACGTACCAAAGAGCGAGGAGCTTAGACGGGAGATTCTCAAAGAGTCCCATGACTCCAAGCGGGTCGGACACCCTGGAGAAAAGTGGACACTAGCCTTAGTAACCGAGAATTACTATTAGCCGAAGATGAAGAAAGACATTGAAGCCTATGTTGAAACGTGCCTTGTGTGCCAACAAGACAAGATCGAGCAAAGACCTCCGGCGGGTCTTCTCAAGCCTCTCCCCATTGCGGACCACCCTTGGCAATCGGTATCTATGGATTTCATTACCAAATTACCTAACTCTAACGGTTTTGGAGCTATCTTTGTAGTTGTGGACTAGTTTAGTAAGTATGGAACGTTCATCCCGCTCTCTAGCCAATGCCCCGCCGACGAAGTAGCCCAAGCCTTCTTCAAACATGTGGTCAAATATTGGGGATTGCCTCGGTCCATCATTAGCGACCGAGACAGACGGTTCACCAGCAAGTTTTGGACAGAATTGTTCAAGCTTATGGGCGCGCAACTTCGGTTTTCCACAGCCTTCCACCCGGAAATTGATGGACAAACCGAGAGGATCAACTCACTCTTGGAGCTCTATCTTCGACACTATGTCTCAGCCCACCAAGAGGATTGGTCCCGACATCTCGACATGGCGCAATTCTCCCACAATCTACACAAGAGCGAGTCGACCGACAAGTCACCGTTCGAGATAGTGATGGGACGACAACCTACAACTTCAAGTGGCTTCTCCCTCACCTATGATGGTTCGAGCCCAACAGATCATACCTTTGCACGAGAGTGGCAAGAGGAGACCGACCAAACATCGATTTGGTTGCACAAGGTCGCCGCACGCATGAAGAAGTGGGCGGACAAGAAGAGAAGGCCCATGGAGTACAATGTAGGAGACCAAGTCATGGTGAAGATCATCCCACACCACTTCCTAAAGATGAGGACTCTTCACCGAGGCTTAACCCGAAAATATGACGGGCCATATCCGATCATTGAGAGGATCGGAAAGATGGCCTACAAACTACAACTTCCGGAGCGGATCAAGATTCATCCCATGTTCCACGTAAGTCTCCTAAAACCTTATAAAGCTGACCCTTCGGATGTTGATAGAAACAGGTCCAAGAGAGCTCCCATTCCTTCCACGGCCAAATACACCACAGAGGCCGAGATGATTCTAGACCGTCGACCAATTAGCAAACAGAGAGCCAAGTACCGAGAGTACTACATCAAGTGGAAAGGATTTCCCGACTCTCAAAACTCGTGGGAACGCGAAGACTGATGGATGTGATGCTCTAGGATGATCATACGATATGAGAACTATGTATGATACAATGTATTTATTGGATGAATGCATTATTTGTTCATTACTTATTTTGCATATTTGATAAATAATGATATCCATGGATCGTTAAGAACGATCCTAAATTCTTTAGTCGCTTGTCATTGTGGGAGCAATGATGAATTACGACTAACATGAGGCGTGGTGAATGATCATGGTGATGATCATGTGTATTGGACTCGCGTGAGATTGTCGATTGGATTTAACCTATGACTTGAATCTCACATGATGGTTCACTTTGGATCCTCAAACCTGAGATATCTATTGTATCCATCATGAAGAGTAATGTACTTTCACTACGTCAAACGTCGTCTTTAACCGGATGATTATAAAAGTGTGGTTCGGGTACATTAAGAATCATGTAATGGATAGTAGATAGTCAAGATGGAACTTTGTCCCTCTCGAAAGAGAGAGATATAGCTTGGGCCCGTCGTAGGAGTGTGACTGTAGAAATGTGTGGCCGCACTATAGATGAATGTCATCTATCTCTTACAATTTACTCGGGATACGACAAAGTATTCAAACTATGAGTTCGATTATGATATCGTGAGACAAAGAGGATCATCGTTAGAACTATCTCTGGCTTTACGGTTAGATCACATCTAACTCTTTCCGATACGGATAATCATAGTCTTGCTAGAGACTACTTATGATTTGTAAAGCGAAATTGGACCTCGTGTTTACTGCCGTATTCGGAGGAGCCTAAAGGGTCACACACATATGAGATGGACGTAAAAGTACGTGATCGAGCGAACGAGAAAAATCAGATTTTTCTCCGTCTTTGAGGTCTGGTCCGGAGCTGACCAAGAGTTGGTCAGCCGGACCAGACAGACTTGGGAGAAGTGAACTAATTGCGTGAAAAACTGGTCTGGTCCGGAGCTGACCAAATGTTGGTCCGGCAGACCAGACCAGTCAGACGGACTAGAACGCGACGCTCGGAGCATGGTTGGTCCAGCAGACCGAACTCTTGGTCCGGCGGACCAACAAGTCAGATGGACTGAAGTTTTGCTCTGGAGCACGCTTGGTCCGGCGGACCAAGATTCTGGTCCGCCGGATCGGGCTTCTGTTCGAACTGTCGGCAAGTCTGAGCTTGGTCCGGCTGACCAAGAGTTGGTCAGCTTCGGACCAAGTCTCTGACTAAGCAATTCCGCGAGTTTTTACACGCCTGGTCCGGCGGACCAAGCGTCAGAAACTCCAAATTGCTTTTTTCTCGCCTTTTCTCGCATGGAAAGCAGGTGGGGAAGGCTTGGCTCATCATTATCTCGTCCCTTGTCCTTCATAAAGGTTGAGGTTGATATGGAGAAACTCTCTCATGCCCAAGAGAGTGTTCTTGGATCCAAAACAAGAGAATTGTTCTCTTCAAGCTCTAGCAAGCAAGTTTCCAAGTGTTGAAAACCATCCCAAGGGTGTGGACTGCTCAAGAGGGTGTTGGCTCATTCAACACCCAGGCTGGATCATCTAACCGCAATCAAAAGGTTAGTTTTTCGGTTCAGGAAAGTTCTTCATCGAAAGATTGGTTCGTGGGCGGTTCAAAACGTTTTTGAACGTCAATTCCGCTGCTAAGCCCGCGGACCAGATCCTAGCACGGTTTTGAACCGGCGGTCTAGGATCCCGTGTGACCCAGCAGTGGTATCAGAGCTCGGTTCTTCGTTTCGATGAAGAACGATCACTCTTGAGCAAGTTTGAAAATTGTTCAAACTTGGTTTTTCCTTGGTTTTGATCTAAGTCAAATCTGTTATATAAATGAATCTGTGGTAGATTGAATTATGTAACAAGACTTAGATGTGTGGAGGCTTGAATCATGAATTAACTCGAGAAAACGGAACGAAAAATGGATTCGAACGGAGCGAGAAAACAGATCAAGATGAAAAATTTTCGTCTGTTTTCTACCCAGAATCCCGTGGTCCGGCGGACCAAAGGTTGGTCAGCGTCGGACCACAGGGTCGGACTTAGTCAGACGAGTTCGGCGGACCAGAGGAAGAAGAGCGGACCAAAGACTGTCTTGGTCCGGCGGACCAGACGTCAGTTGGTCCGACGAGATTTTTCTTGGTCCGAGGATGCTCCGATACGTCTGGTCCGGCTGACCAAGCGTTGGACAGCCCCGGACCAGGACGTTTCAGATCAGATGGACCAATAGTTGGTCCGAGAGAGGAACGGAGTGGCGGATTATGTGTTTGGTCCGGCGGACCAAATTTGGTCAGCTCCAGACCAACACTTCAGTCCGCGCGTTTCTGAGTCTGGTCCGACTGAGAGAGAGAGACGGAGTGGACTTGGTCCGGAGCTGACCAAAAGTTGGTCAGCCCCGGCCAACCTAGCTTACTCCGCCTTCTCTTGCTCTGGTCCGAGCTGAGTCCGAGAACTAAGTTGGGTTTGGTTCGGCGGACCAAAATTTGGTCAACCCCGGACCAACCAACTGTTTTCGGAATTTTCGCGTTTTCTGAATTCGATTCGGTTAAGTAATGGTTACTTGACTGAGTTAATTATGATTGTTTTGTTTTATGACTTATTTATGTAGAGGGTCTACATAGATTAAGTGCATAAAACTTAATCAAGTATAGCAGTTACTTGATTGAGTGGGAGTTTCGGGACTTAGTTTACTAAGTCGAATAGATGATCTATTTGGGCTAAGTAACAAAGTCGGATCAAAATATAATTGTTATATTTTGATCAATCGAGAATAAAGCTATTACAAGTAGAGTTCTTGTCAATACCTTGGTAATTCGTGTATCGGACATGTCAAAGCTGTGCATACCGAATTATTTAAGTGAGACAAGAATTGAGAAATTGTGCTTCTCATTTCTCGAAAGTAATAAGCTGCTTCTTGATAACGATAAAAACCCTCGTTATAATTTCAAGCTTATACCGCCCATATTTCGAGCACTTGTCAAGACTTCGATCGTCTGTGTATGGGTCATGCCAAAGCTGAGCATAATGGACAATCTTTGTGAGACAAGATGGAGAAATGGTGATTCTCATATGCTCGAAAATGGTTTGGCTTGAGTTAGGTTATCAAGTTGGACTTGGACCTAACGGTATAGATGGGACTAGAAATATGCGGTAGTATAATGATACTATCTTCCCATAAACGATCTAAGAGTCACATTGGATGTGATTTACATTGGATGTCTACCTAAATAGCATATGCTTGAGCGTCATGCCAAAGCTGACTCAAGTCTATGTGAAATATGGATCTTAGCCTGCTAAGAAAATTATTAGAGGGTTATTTTTCTTAGTGGAAGTTTTTCTCATATTTGCATCATGTCATCCGTGATAGTTATTGTACTATAATTAGTATTGTACTAATTGATATTGCATATTGTATTGTTCCGTTTATCTCTGTAGGACATGGCGACAGGTGGTAGTATACCAATCGTGTCATTGCGATCTATCCTTGAGAAGGATAAGCTGATCGGGAAGAAGATGTACGTCCTGGAAGGGGCCCTTCCTGCCATCCAATGTAAATCACATCCAATGTGACTCTTAGATCGTTTATGGGAAGATAGTATCATTATACTACCGCATATTTCTAGTCCCATCTATACCGTTAGGTCCAAGTCCAACTTGATAACCTAACTCAAGCCAAACCATTTTCGAGCATATGAGAATCACCATTTCTCCATCTTGT
>NW_010964598.1:1783996-1784291 GCF_000463585.1 Tarenaya hassleriana
ATTATTTAAGTGAGACAAGAATTGAGAAATTGTGCTTCTCATTTCTCGAAAGTAATAAGCTGCTTCTTGATAACGATAAAAACCCTCGTTATAATTTCAAGCTTATACCGCCCATATTTCGAGCACTTGTCAAGACTTCGATCGTCTGTGTATGGGTCATGCCAAAGCTGAGCATAATGGACAATCTTTGTGAGACAAGATGGAGAAATGGTGATTCTCATATGCTCGAAAATGGTTTGGCTTGAGTTAGGTTATCAAGTTGGACTTGGACCTAACGGTATAGATGGGACTAGAA
>NW_010964598.1:1784503-1786416 GCF_000463585.1 Tarenaya hassleriana
ACTATAATTAGTATTGTACTAATGGATATTGCATATTGTGTTGTTCTGTTTATCTCTGTAGGACATGGCGACAGGTGGTAGTATACCAATCGTGTCATTGCGATCTATCCTTGAGAAGGATAAGCTGATCGGGAAGAAGATGTACGTCCTGGAAGGGGCTCTTCCTGATGAGCCCCCGGCCAACGCCGCGAGAGCCGTTCGTGATGCTTGGTTGAAGCATCAGAACGACGACCTGGAGGTCTCTTGCCTCATGCTCGGGATAATGTCTCCTGGACTGCAGCGACAGTTTGAGGGCGTCAACGCCTTTGATTTGCTCGAGCAGTTGAAGACTATGTTTCAAGAGCATGCGCGTGTTGAGAAATACAACACGTTGAAGAACCTGCTTGCATGTCGTATGACGACAGGGCAATCGGTTAATGCTCATGTTCTTAAGATGAAGGATCATCTTGAAGAACTTGAGCGTTATGGCTTGAGGATTGACAGGAGTTGGCTGCTGACCTTGTGCTCCAGTCTCTTCCAGATTGCTATGATCAGTTCATCATGAGCTATCATATGCATGGCATGGATAAGATCTTGACCGAACTGCATGGGATGCTGAAAACGGCCGAGACGAGCCTTAAGGTTGAAAAGAAAGTGCTCGTTATTTCGAAGAGTTCGAAAAAGCGGAAACGTTCCAAGGAAAAGGGCAAAGGCAAGGCAAGTGGGGAAAATGTTGCCAACAAGGCCAAGCCTAAACCCGAGAAAGGAGAGTGCCATTTCTGTCATGAAATTCGTCATTGGAAAAGAAATTGCAAACTCTTCTTGGAAGATCTGAAGAAGAAGAAGAAGCTTGCTGAAGCTTCTACTTCAGGTATTTACGTTATCGAAGCTAACGTATTCACTTCTTCATCCTGGGTATTGGATACCAGGTGTGCCTCACATATTTGTGGAAATGTGTAGGATCTCAGAAGAAGTAGGACGTTGGCTCGAGGTGAAGTGGATCTACGGTCGGGAATTGAGCAAAGGTTGCTGCATTGGCTGTCGGTGTTTATGATTCATCTTTACCGTCTGGACTGGTTATAAAACTAAGTAATTGTTACTTTATGCCTGCTATAAGCAGAAACATCATTTCTATTTCCTGTTTGGATTTGGATGGTTTCTGGTTTGTTATTGAGAATAAGAACCTGATGATGTTCAAAGACGATATCTATTATGGTAATGGTTACCTTGTGAATGGATTGTATGTCTTGAATGATCAACCTTCCGATTCCATATCCGTATATAACGTAAATGCAAAGAGGTTTAAGCCGAACAACTTAAACCCGACCTATCTCTGACATTGCCGTTTGGGCCACATCAACAAGAAACGCATACAAAAACTCCTCTCCGAAGGATTTCTGGATTCTTTCGATTATGAATCGATTGAAGCATTCGAATCTTGTCTGATGGGTAAAATGGCAAAGTCTCCTTTTAGTGGAAAAGGAGAACGGGCGTTGGAGTTATTGGACCTAATACATAGTGATGTATGTGGGCCCATGAGATTACCCGCTAGAGGAGATTATTTGTATTTCGTCACATTTACTGATGACTTCAGTAGATTTGGTTGTCTATTTAATAAGACATAAATCTGAAACTCTTGAAATGTTCAAGGCTTTCAGAAACGAAGTACAAAACCAGCTTGGCAAGACTATTAAGTCATTGCGATCGGATCGCGGTGACGAATATATGAGTCAAGAGTTCACTGACTATCTAGTAGACTGTGGAATTGTTTCACAGTTGACCCCTCCTGGAACGCCACAGTGGAATGGCGTGTCTGAACGGAGGAACCGCACCTTATTAGATATGGTACGTTCTATGATGAGTCAGGTTGATCTTCCAAAGTCTTTCTGGGGTTACGCCTTAGAGACTGCTGCTTTCATACTGAACAGGAGTCC
>NW_010964598.1:1793475-1794415 GCF_000463585.1 Tarenaya hassleriana
CTGATCTTCCAAAATCTTTCTGGGGTTACGCCTTAGAGACTGCTGCTTTCATATTGAACAGGAGTCCGACGAAATCGGTTCAGAAGACACCATATGAGATATGGACTGGGAAACGTCCCAGTTTGTCTTTCTTGAAGATTTGGGGATGTGACGTTTACGTGAAACGTCAGGCTTCTGATAAGCTATCCGCCAAATCGGACAAGTGTTTGTTTGTAGGGTACCCTAAGGAAACTAAAGGGTACTACTTCTACAACCCGGTCGAGAATAAAGTGTTTATTGCTCGGAACGGGAAATTCCTGGAAAGAGAGTTCGTCTATAAGGGAATTAGTGGGAGTAGAGTTGATCTCGAAGAAGTTCGAGAACTACAGACAGATGCTGGACCGAGTGAGCAAGTTGAAGATGTTCAACCTGCATCACAAGGACTTGAGACTCCGCCTGATACTTGTGAACCTCGCAGATCAGGGAGAGTTCGCCTAGAGCCTACGAGATTTGGATTTCTCGTGACTGGTAATGATGAACTCATGTTAGTGGAACATGACGAGCCTACATCATATCCAGAGGCTATGGCGAGTTTCGACTCTGGAAAAATGGCACGAGGCTATGAAGTCTGAAATGCAATCCATGTACGACAACACAGTATGGACTTTGGTCGATGCATCCGAAGGGGTAAAACCCATAGGATGTAAGTGGGTTTTCAAGAAGAAAACCGACATGGATGGCAACGTGCATACCTATAAGGCACGATTGGTGGCGAAAGGGTTTCGGCAAATTCATGGTATTGACTATGATGAAACCTTCTCGCCCGTCGTGATGCTTAAATCCATCAGGATTCTGCTTGCCATAGCTGCATATTATGACTATGAGATATGACAAATGGATATCAAGACTGCGTTCCTTAACGGGAACCTACTCGAGGATGTATATATGATACAACCCGAGG
>NW_010964598.1:1796597-1800981 GCF_000463585.1 Tarenaya hassleriana
GATCTAGAGAGTCCGGGGAAGGTGTGCAAGCTTCAGAGGTTCATTTATGGATTGAAGCAGGCTTCAAGAAGTTGGAATCTTCGATTTGATGAGACAATCAAACAGTTTGGTTTCTCTCAAAACGAGGATGAGCCATGTGTTTACAAGAAGGCCAGTGGGAGCATGGTTATTTTCCTGGTGCTATACGTAGATGATATCCTGCTCATAGGAAACGATGTTCCTACCTTGCAAGACGTTAAGTCTTGGCTAGGAACACAGTTCTCTATGAAGGACTTAGGGGAAGCTGCCTATGTCCTAGGCATCAAGATCTATAGAGATAGATCTCGAAAGCTTCTTGCCCTGAGTCAGAGTACATACATCGACAAAGTTCTGAATCGGTTCAGAATGCAAGAGTCGAAGAGAGGACTCTTGCCGATGTGTCATGGTGTTGTTCTCAGCAAGACAGTGTCCTAAGACACGTGATGAGAGAGAACGTATGGATAGGATCCCATATGCCTCGGCAATAGGATCTATCATGTATGTCATGTTATTTACTAGGCCGGATGTGTCGTACGCGTTAAGCATTACGAGCAGATGCCAGTCGGATCCAGGAGAGTCACACTGGATCGCAGTCAAGAATATCCTTAAGCACTTGAGAAGGACTAAGGATTTATTCTTGATATATGGTGGGTTGGAAGACGAGCTCGCTGTAAAGGGTTACACCGATGCTAGTTTCCAATCGGACCAAGATTATTACATATCGCAATCAGGCTATGTCTTCTGCTTAAATGAAGGCGTTGTTAGTTGGAAGAGTTCCAAACAGGCCACCATAACAGATTCTACTACAGAGGCTGAGTACATTGCCGCATCGGATGCTGCGAAGGAAGCGTTTGGATCAGGAAGTTTATGGGTGACCTGGGCGTTGTTCCTATCGTTGTGAACCCCATTTTGTTATACTGTGACAACAATGGGACGATTGCACAAGCTAAGGAACCCAGGTCACACCAACGATCCAAACACATACTCAGACGGTTTCACCTCATAAGGAAAATCGTAGACAGAGGCGATGTGCACATATGCAAGATATCGACGGATGACAACATAGTCGATCCCTTGATGAAGCCTCTCCCTTCGTCAAAGCATGAGGGTCATGTTCGGGGAATGGGACTTAGATGCATTGTAGATCATACTTAGAGCAAGTGAGAGACTGATGGATGTGATGCTCTAGGATGATCATACGATATGAGAACTATGTATGATACGATATATTTATTGGATGAATGCATTATTTGTTCATTATTTATTTTGCATATTTGATAAATAATGATGGATAGTTAAGAACGATCCTAAATTCCTTAGTCGCTTGTCATTGTAGGAGCAATGATGAATTAAGTCTAACACGAGGCGTGATGGATGATCATGGTGATGATCATGTGTATTGGATACGGATCACGGTCATGAGTACTTGTTTGGAACAAGTGACTGGATGATTCGTGTGAGATTGTCGATTGGATTTAATCCATGACTTGAATCTCATATGATGGTTCACTTTGGATCCTCAGACCTGAGATATCTATTGTATCCATCATGAAGAGTAATATACTTTGACTGCGTCAAACGTCGTCTTTAATCGGATGATTATAAAGGCGTGGCTCGGGTACATTACGAATCATGTAATGGATAGTAGATAGTCAAGATGGAACTTTGTCCCTCTCGAAAGAGAGAGATATAGCTTGGGCCCGTCGTAGGAGTGAGACTGTAGAAATGTGTGGCCGCACTATAGATGAATGTCATCTATCTCTAACAGTCTACTCGGGATACGACAAAGCATTCGAACTATGAGTTCGATTATGATATCGTGAGACAAAGATGATCATCGTTAGAACTATCTCTGGCTTTACGGTTAGATCACATCTAACTCTTTCCGATACGGATAATCATAATGTCTTGCTAGAGACCGCTTATGATTTGTAAAGCGAGATTGGACCTCGTGTTTACTGTCGTATTTGGAGGTGCCTAAAGGGTCACATACATATGGGATGGACATAAAAGTACGGGATCGAGCGGACAAGAAAAATCGGATTTTTCTCCGTCTTTGAGGTCTAGTTGGGAGCTGACCAAGAGTTGGTCAGCCGGACCAGACGGACTTGGGAGAAGCGGACTAATTGCGTGAAAAACTGGTCTGGTCCAGAGCTGGCCAAATGTTGGTCCGGCGGACCAGACCAGTCAGACGGACCAGAACGCGACGCTCGGAGCATGGTTGCTCCGGCAGACCGAACTCTTGGTCTGGCGGACCAACAAGTCAGACGGACAGAAGTTTTGCTCCGGAGCACGCTTGGTCCGGCGGACCAAGATCCTGGTCCACCGGATCGGGCTTCTGTTCGAACTGTCGGCAAGTCTGAGCTTGGTCCGGCAGACCAAGAGTTGGTCAGCTCCGGACCAAGTCTCTGACAAAGCAATTCCGCGAGTTTTTACACGCCTGGTCCGGTGGACCAAGTGTTGATCCGGCGGATCAAGCGTCAGAAACTCCAAATTGCCTTTTTCTCGCCTTTTCTCGCATGGGAAGCAGGTGGGGAAGGCTTGGCTCATCATTATCTCGTCCCTTGACTTTCAGAAAGGTTTAGTTGATCTGGAGAAACTCTCTCAAGCTCAAGAGAGTGTTCTTGGATCTAAATCAAGAGAATTGTTCTCTTCAAGCTCTAGCAAGCAAGTTTCCAAGTGTTGGAAACCATCCCAAGGGTGTGGACTGCTCAAGAGGGTGTTGGCTCGTTCAACACCTAGGCTGTGATCATCTAACCGCAATCAAAAGGTTAGTTTTTCAGTTCAAGAAAGTTCTTCATCGAAAGATTGGTCCGTGGGCAGTTCAAAACGTTTTTGAACGCCAATTCCGCTGCGTAAGCCCGCGGACCAGATCTTAGCATGGTTTTGAACCGGCGGTCTAAGATCCTGTGTGACCCAGCAAAGACGATCTTTGAAAACTTGTGGACATGGTCCGTGAATTCAATGCCAACCATAACTAGCCTCACAAAAGGCTAAGTACATGATGAGGACGTCCCGAATTCGAGTGGGGGAGCATGTCAGGAGAAAAAAATGGGTAATTTTTCATTTTCCCTTTGCCTTTTCTTTTTCGCGTTCATCCATTCGTGCAGGCTCACTCACGGATAGTCGGAAGACAGAGGATACTCGCACGTGTCCGAGAAACTCCGCACCTGTCCGAGAAATTCTATCGCACGCATCCGAGGAAGCCTGGACCAGCTAGACCCTTCTCGCACCAGCTCGAAGGCCTCCCTCGCACGCGTCCGAAAAAGTCCGCACTAGCTCGGGAAATTGCGCCCAACCCGACAGACTCCGCTGAACAAGTATGAGAAACTTTGGCACGGGACAACTCAGGCCACGGACCACGGACAGACCTGGACCACTCAACCCCAACTTCCTGGCAGCTCCCAGCTCATCTCCAAGTCACGGAACAGTCCAGACTACCTCAAGATTCGCCTATGTCCGAGAATGGTCCAAAACTTCAGACATGGTCCAAGACAAGTTCATGGACATGTCCGAGGCTTTGTCTCATGGCCAAATCTCAGCCCAAGGCCCATTGTAGTTTCCTTTTCGATGGCTTTGTATGTTTTCAGGTTCTAGACTTTTCCATTTCGTTTGAGGCAAGTAGGATCAATTGGAGATGATTAGGGAACGAATATGTGAAGTTTCCTTTTTCGGTTGTTAGGCCAAAACCTAATAAAACCTTAGGGTCGGCCGAACAGGGAACTCAGATCGTTACTCCTCATCTTTTCCTTAGCTTTGAAACCCTCTAGTGCCACCCCGTTCCCCTTTCTCGGCCAACTCGCCGGCGGCTCTCAAACCACTGTCGATTGGACCAACCTTGTACCGGGGCGTCGTTGTTCTCTTGTTCTCCTTTGATTATTAATAAAACTACCCCGTCGTACCGTCGGTGTTTCTCCCCCTCATCTCTCGGATCTCTCCCCCTTGGTGTGTTGGGGTTATCTACCGGTTCCTAGCATGCGATCATATCGATCTAGGGTTTGGTTTACTAGGTTTCATGCAGCGGAAGAAAGATCTAAACCTAGTCAAACGTCACACGCAACCAAACTTGCAAAACCCGAAAGATCGTGTATATCACCGAGGGAATCATTACTTACCTCGTTCTCGATGAGACTTGAAGTTTATTTCGATCCGGGACCTGTTCTAAATCACCTAGGACTCAAGTTACAGTCCCTCTACACGTATCCACACCGACGGGAAGGATTCCAAACGATTTGGAACGAATCTGCTAGGATTAGTGAAGAAAAGGGTAACTCAAGAGACGAGATCCAATCCCGGGACAATAGAAATCGAAGAGAACAGCTTCTCTAGGGTTCTAGGATGTTTCTCTGAGTTTTAGGTCGGCCTT
>NW_010964598.1:1801081-1835494 GCF_000463585.1 Tarenaya hassleriana
CCCAAACTTAAATAAGATTAGAAAACCCTAAAATCGAATTATGGAAATTTTCCGGATCCCGGTCCGCCGGACCAGGAGCTTGGTCCGGCGGACCAGGCTTACTCAGCTGTCCTCGGACCGTCTGACCTAGAGCCTTGGTCCGGCTGACCAAGATTGGTCAGCTCCGGACCAAGTCTCCTGGTCTTCTTTCGGCCCGCCTGTTTGCTCCTCGGTCCGCCTGATTCCAGCGCCTGGTCTGGGGCTGACCAACTCTTGGTCAGCCAGACCAGACCTGGACAGATGACCTCGGACTGAGCTTCCGGACTGCCTGATCTGACCAACTTGGTCCGGAGCTGACCAAACTTGGTCAGCTCCGGACCAACGCACTGAAAACTTCTTTTCGTGCTCGTTTCGGTCAAATCTCGTTTCCATTCTTCGTATTCTTCACGTATAAGTCCATCCCTATTGGTGTGTGACCCTGTAGGCCCATTCTAAGTGGTAGTGACTTTAGGAACCTTTCCCGAACCACAAGTCATGGTTAGCCTCTAGCAAGACGCCATGACCATCCATTTAGAATTGAGTTAGAGGTGATCTAACCAAGGCATTAACAGCTCGAATTCTGATCCTTTGTCTCACGATATACTAAGTTGAACAAGGGCATGATTTGAGCCACCCTTCAAGTTCGACTGCTTTCTCGTCTTGGCAAATCGACTAGTAAAATAGATGCAACTTCATCTATAGCGTGGCCATGCGTTTTCATAGTCCAACTTCCAACCAGCGATATCTCTCCTGTTAAGGAGGTGACAAGTCCCATATTGCATGTCTACTATCTCCATATGATTCGTGAACGTATCTGATCAACGCCGTTATAATCATCCGGTTAAAGACGACGTTTGACGCAGTCAAGACACGCCACTCCTCATATCAGATACTCTAGACATCTCAGGTATGAGGATCCATAAACGAACCGCTGTATGAGATTCAAGTCATGACTCTGTCCATGTGACAATCTCATGCGGGTCATCCAGTTACTCGTTCACAACGAGTACCCATGATTGTGATCTACATCCAATGCGTTGATCACACCTCATGCTAGTCTTGATTCAACATTGTTCCCACAATGATGACTGACTAGGGAGTTTAGAATCATTCTCTAATGATTCAAGGATGTCGAAATACAACAAACATGCTAATCGTATAACGGATAAATAATGCATTCATAAATCAATGAATGAATACAAAGTAAAATGTCATATCATGGATCATCCTAGAGCATTACAACCAACATGGTAGACGTTCTATCCTCAATCTCTCGGACCCTTTGTCCTCGAGAAGGCTTAGTTGGGCTTCCCTTGCGTTCCTACACGTCCCCAGCACGTTCGGACCGCTCCCTTGCTAGGCCGTGACATTTGTGGTATCAGAGCCTGGTTCGCTCACAAATGGACCAGGTCTCATTCCTGCCATCCGAGAATCCGAGAGAGTAAGGAGATCCGACAGCATGTCGAACCATGAATGAGCTAGCAACTAGCCTCTGGAACACGCATCCGAGGTTGAGAATGGTCGAGGCAAGGCACAGACCTCAGCCCTATGACCCGAGCGCGAGCACGCACAGTCGAGAGCCAACCCGGGACTGTAGAAGCACGTCTACGGGCGCTTGAGGAAGCTGACACTGAGCAGGACGCAACACGGATGGTCTTGAGCAGGAGATATCCGCTGTGAGCGAGTCCGCCAAACATGTCTTGGACAACATGGAGCAACAGATCCGTGCTGACCGAGACATGAACAATGAGCACTTTCGCATCGTCCGTGAGAACCACGACCGAGAGGTAAGTGACTTGCATAATTTGATTAATAACTTGACTCGTGAGTGCAGGTCCCTTCGAGACCACGCACCTCGTGAGCAAATCATCCGATGTCCCGAGCCAAAACCCTACAACGGAGCAAGGAACTCATCTACGGTAGAATCCTTTCTCTTTAGTATGGAACAATACTTTGATGGTGCAGGTGTTACGGGAGAGTTAGCCAAGGTCAAAGGTGCCGGAAACTTCCTCCAAGACCTCGCACAACTATGGTGGAGTAGGACGTTGCTGGATCAAGAACGCCGGGTCACCACATGGGACCAATTCAAGGCCGCCTTGCGACAACAATTCGTTCCTTCCAACGCACGGAACGAGATACGGACACGATTCCGTAGGCTCCGACAAACAGGGAGTATTGCGGACTATGTCCGAGAATTTTCTTCTCTTTTACTTGAACTTGGTGATGTCAATGACCATGATGCATTGTTTCACTTTTAAGACGGGTTAAAAGACTTTGCACGTTTAGAAGTGAATAGGAGAGAGGCTCAAACCTTGAATGCAGCCATCTCAATTGTGGAGGGACTCACGGACTACAGTGTCGGACGTCCAAACCATCAAAACAAGTCAAGGGACAGGAAGAAGCCTCGGCACAACCCGTCTTACCAAGGACAGCTGCAAACGGACAAGCCGAGCCAAGGAGGACAACAACGGACAAAACAAGAAGTCCAAGCCTCCCCTGAGCCTGTGCTGCCTCTGCCAAGGACCACATTGGGTCTGGGACTGTCCAAAGCAAAAGAAGATGATCGTCTTGACCAACCAGCCGAACAAGGCAAGAACAAGGTCACGAAGACGAAGGCCAGGCCATCATCGGGTCCATGCACCGCTTTGGGACGTTGTCCAAGCCAGCATGTCCAAGGGTGACAAGAACACCGAGACCAAGTCTAAGGGACTCCTATACGCGGACGTTAAGATATACGGTAAGGTCGTTCCTATTATGTTTGACACCGGTGCTTCCCATAACTTTATGGATGCAGGTAAGGCTAAGAGACTAAAGCTCCGAGTGGAGGGGAACGGTGGAACGGTAAAGGCTGTCAACTCTCTGGCCCAAAACGCATCCGGCGTCGCTCGCGACGTTCGGATTTAGAGGGTTGGGAAGACAGACCTCACCATTCTCCCGATGGAATACTTCCGGGTTGTGTTAGGACTTACATTCTTCCGATTCGCAGCCACAACGACTCTAGTGATCATCGACAAAGATAAACCAACTGTTGTGCCTCTCAAAGCCACACCAACCGCGTCATCAACCCTTACGGCCATGCAGTTCAAATGAGGAGTCAAGAATTCCAAGTGCTACTTGGCCATCGTCCGAGAACTCAACCAAGGAGACGAGACGGATATGTCGGATCAACCGACGATCTCGGCCGAGGTAAGACGTGTTTTAAATGAATTTACAGATGTCATGCCCGAGGAACTTCCCAAGAAGCTTCCCCCCAGACGTGGTATAGATCACGCCATTGAGCTGATCCCCGGAGCCAAACCACTGGCGATGCCACCCTACCGAATGGCTCCACCCGAATTGGCCAAACTTAAGAGGCAAAACGAAGACTTTCTTGAGGTCGGCTACATACAGCCTTCAAAGGCACCATACAGCGCTCCTGTCCTATTCCGAAAGAAGAAAGACAGATCCCTAAGGATGTGCATCGACTACCAAGCTTTGAACAAGGTAACGGTCAAAAACAAATATCCTATTCCACTAATAGCCGACTTGTTTGATCAGCTCAAGGATTCACGAGTGTTCTCTAAGCTCGACTTGAGGTCAGGATACTACCAAGTGCATATTGCCGAAGGAGACGAGCCCAAGACCGCGTGCATAACAAGTATGTGTCATTCGAATTCAAGGTAATGTTCTTTGGTCTCACCAATGCTCTGGCTACTTTTTGTACCATGATGAACCAAATATTTCATGAATATTTGGACAAATTTGTTGTGGTCTACTTGGATGATATTGTTGTGTATAGCCGAGACTTGAGTGAGCATGTAGGTCATCTATGGACTGTCTTGAACGTCCTCCGAGACAATGAGCTGTACATCAAGCTCGAAAAGTGCAGCTTCGCCCAACCCGAGGTGGAGTTCCTAGGTCACTACGTCAAGGAGGGTCGGCTCTGGATGGACCCGAAGAAGATCAAGTCTATCCAAGAGTGGGCTGTTCCGAGGACTCTCCCACAGTTACGGTCCTTCCGAGGATTGGTTAACTATTACCGAAGGTTCATCCTCGGTTATTCCTCTATTGCAGCCCCTCTTTCGGATATGTAGAAGAAAGATCGCAAGTGGCAATGGACAGACAAGTGTCAAGCCGCATTCGACAAGCTCCGGGCCCTAGTGTCCGAGGAGCCCATCATGGTTTTGCTCGACATCAGCAAACCATTCGAGGTACATTCCGATGCTTCCGATTTTGCAATTGGTGGTGTTCTTATGCAGGAGGGACATCCAATAGCATACGAGAGCCGGAAATTGAATGAAGCCGAGAAGAAGTATACAGTTCAAGAGAAAGAGATGACGACCATCATCCATTGTCTTCGCACGTGGAGGCACTATCTTCTCGGATCAACGTTCGTGATTAAGACGGACAATGTGGCGACGAGTTATTTTCAAACACAGAAAAAGCTCAGCCCCAAGCAAGCTCGGTGGCAAGATTTTCTCGCGGAGTTCGACTATACCCTATAGTACAAGCTGAGCAAAGCAAATGTGGTCGTCGACGCACTCTCCTGCAAGATCGAGTTAGCCACACTCATGGGAAGTGAGCCTAGGACCAATTTTACAGATCGGATCCGACAGGCCATGACCCAAGATCCCGCGGCCAACCACCTCCTCCAACTTGTCCGACAACATCAAACCCATAAGTTTTGGGAAAGAGATGGTATTGTTTATTCTCGTGGATGCAGGATTTACGTACAAAGAGCGAGGAGCTTAGACGGGAGATCCTCAAAGAGTCCCATAACTCCAAGTGGGTCGGACATCCCGGAGAAAAGCGGACACTAGCCTTAGTAACCGAGAATTACTATTGGCCGAAGATGAAGAAGGACATTGAAGCCTATGTTGAGACGTGTCTTGTGTGCCAACAAGACAAGATCGAGCAAAGACCTCTGGCGGGACTTCTCAAGCCTCTCCCCATTGCGGACCACCCTTGGCAATCGGTATCAATGGATTTCATTACAAGTTACCTAACTCTAACGGTTTTGGAGCTATCTTTGTAGTTGTGGATAGGTTTAGTAAGTATGGGACGTTCATCCCGCTCTCTAGCCAATGCCCCGCCGACGAAGTAGCCCAAGTCTTCTTCAAACATGTGGTCAAATATTGGGGATTGCCTCGGTCCATCATTATCGACCGAGACAGACGGTTCACCAGCAAGTTTTGGACAGAATTGTTCAAGCTTATGGGCGCGCAACTTCGGTTTTTCATAGCCTTCCACCCGGAAACTGATGGACAAACCGAGAGGATCAACTCACTCTTGGAGCTCTATCTTCGACACTATGTCTCAGCCCACCAAGAGGATTGGTCCCGACACCTCGACATGGCACAATTTTTCCACAATCTCCACAAGAGCGAGTCGATCGGCAAGTCACCGTTCGAGATATTGACGGGACGACAACCTACAACTCCAAGTGGCCTCTCCCTCACCTATGATGGTCCGAGCCCAGCAACTCATACCTTTGCACGAGAGTGGCAAGAGGAGACCGACCAAACATGGATTTGGTTGCACAAGGCCGCCGCACGCATGAAGAAGTGGGCGGACAAGTAGAGAAGGCCCATGGAGTACAATGTAGGAGACCAAGTCATGGTGAAGATCATCCCACACCACTTCCTAAAGATGAGGACTCTTCACCGAGGCTTAACCCGAAAATATGATGGGCCATATCCGATCATTGAGAGGATCGGAAAGATGGCCTACAAACTACAACTTTCCGAGCGGATCAAGATTCATCCTGTGTTCCACGTAAGTCTCCTAAAACCTTATAAAGCTGACCCTTGATGTTGATAGAAACAGGTCCAAGAGAGCTCCCATTCCTTCCACGGCCCAATACACCACAGAGGCCGAGATGATTCTAGACCATCGACCAATTAGCAAACAGGAAGCCAAGTACCGAGAGTACTACATCATGTGGAAAGGACTTCCCGACTCTCAAAACTCGTGGGAACACGAAGACGATCTTTGGCAATTTGCGGACATGGTCCGTGAATTCAATGCCAACCATAATTAGCCTCACAAAAGGCTAAGTACATGACAAGGACGTCCCGAATCCGAGTGGGGGAGCATGTCTGGAGGAAAAATGGGTAATTTTTCATTTTCCCTTTGCCTTTTCTTTTTCGCGTTCATCCGTTCGTGCAGACTCACTCACGGATAGTCGAAAGACCGAGGATGCTCGCACGTGTCCGAGAAACTCCGCTCCTGTCCGAGAAAGTCTATCGCACGCGTCCGAGGAATCCTGGACCAGCTCGGCCCTTCTCGCACCAGCTCGAAGGCCTCCCTCGCACGCGTCTGAGAAAGTCCGCACCAACCCGGGAAGTTGAGCCCAACTCGACAGACTCCGTTGAACAAGTCCAAGAAACTTTGGCACGGGACAGCTCAGGCCACGGACCACGGACGGACCTGAACCACTCAACCCCGACTTCCTGGCAGCTCCTAGCTCATCTCCAAGTCAGGAATAGCCCAAACCACCTCAGGATTCGCCTATGTCCGAGAATGGCCCAAAACTTTGGGCATGGTCCAAGACAAGTTCATGGACGTGTCCGAGGCTTTGTCTCATGGCCAAATCTCAACCCAAGGCCCATTGTAGTTTCCTTTTCGATGGCTTTGTATGTTTTAGGCAGGGTTCTAGACTTTTCCATTTCGTTTGAGATAAGTAGGATCAATTGGAGATGATTAGGGAACGAATATGTGAAGTTTTCTTTTTCGGTTGTTAGGCCAAAACCTAATAAAACCTAAGGGCCGCCCTGTTCCCCTTTCTCGGCCAACTCGCCGGCGACTCTCTAATCACCGTCGATTGGACCAACCTTGTAGCGGGGCACCGTTGTTCTCTTGTTCTCCTTTGATTATTAATAAAACTACCCCGTCGTACCGTCGGCGTTTCTCCCCCTCATCTCTTGGATCTCTCCCCCTTGGTAGACCTTGTATCCTCAATCTCTCGGACCCTTTGTCCTCGAGAAGGCTTAGTTGGGCTTTCCTTGCGTTCCTACACATCCCGAGCACGTTCGGACCGCTCCCTTTCCTCCTACCAGGCCCAGTTGCCTCACGGATCAATCTAGGTCACAGCTAGGCCCGTAACATTTGTGGTATCAGAGTCTGGTTTGCTCACAAACGGACCAGACTCGATTCCTTTCATCGCTTCCGCACCACACCGAGAAGAGAGAGGAAGACATGGCTCGCAACGGGACCAACCACGACATCACCACCTCGGACTCACAGTCTGAGGGACACGTACCTGGAGCACGGAGGGCTGAGGAGCCCCGCATGACGAGATCCCGTGCCCAGGCCTTGGCGGACGCAATTGGAACAAGAGATCTCCGCTGTGGGTGGAAAGACTAAGGAGATGCTCGAGGACTTGGCACGCCAACAGCAGATTGACCGGGACATGACTGATGACAATTTTTGGCTCGTGCGCGAAACGCACGATCGTGAGGTAGCAGATTTGCGTAATTTGATTTACGAATTGAAAGTTGAGTGTACGTTGCACAGGAACACGGCTCAACAAGCCCCTGCTCCAGCCCCGGCTCAAGTTCCTCACCACCCAGCCTTCAAAGTTCCCGAACCAACGCTCTTTAATGGGACCCGAAGTGCCTCGGCGGTTGAATGTTTCATTTTCAGAATGGAACAATACTTTGATGGCCTTGGAGTCTTGGACGACCACTCACGAGTGAGACATGCTCCCACATACCTCCGAGACCTAGCCCAGCTTTGGTGGAGACGTGTGTTGGCGGACCAAGAGAGAGACGACCGACGTGTGGACACTTGGGCGCAATTCAAAGCAGAATTGGGTCGGCACTTTGTCCCGACCAATGCGATTGACGAGACTCGGACTAGATTCCGTAGACTTCGCCAAACAGGGAGTATCTCGGACTGTATATGTGAATTTTCCTCCTTCTTGAATTGAATGATGTTTCTGACCGTGATGCTCTCTTCCACTTTAAGGATGGTCTAAAGGAGTTTGCTCGTTTGGAAGTGAACATGAGGGATTCTCAAACCTTGAATGATGCAATTGCGGTCGTTGAGAGCCTTCCGGACTACTCTAATCGACCCAATCAACAAGCTCGACCTACGGATGGGAATAGACCTCGACCTTCATACCAAAACCGAGACCAAGCTCAAGGCAATAGGCCAAACAATACCCAAGGCTCCGGACAAGCAATGGGGAAGTCCAAACCACCTAACCCTTGCTACGTGTGCGGAGGCCCCCATTGGGTCCGAGAATGTCCTAAGAGAACCAAGGTGAACGCGATGGAGATGCAAGACGAGCCACAACCCGACAAAGGCAAAAGCAAAAACAAAAACAAAGGCAAAGCCATCGAGGATGATGCAGCCATTGTCGGATCATTGCATGAGTTTGGAACTATGTCCAAACCTAGTCCAACCGAGAATGCATTGGCCTCGGAGTCTCCTAACCGTGGCCTACTATATGCGGACATCCTCATCTATGGTAAGTCGGTTCCAGCTATGTTTGAAACCGGTGCATCTCACAACTTTTTGGATGTAGGTGAAGCCAAGAGGCTCAAGTTGAAGCTAGATGGAGATGGTGGCTCGGTCAAGGCCATGAACTCCCCAGCTCAAGCGGCTGTAGGTGTGGCCCGTGGTGTCCGGATCCAAATTGGAGAGTGGATTGGGAAGACCGACTTCACGGTCTTGCCCATGGATGATTTCTGAGTGGTTCTCGGGCTCACCTTCTTTAGATCGGTGAGTACTTTCATTCCCGCAGCCACTTCCTCACTTGTGATCATGGACAAGGACAAGCCAACCATAGTCCTACTAAGACCAGCACCGAGGGACTCGACAACCATCTCGGCCATGCAGTTCAAGAGAGGTGTTAAAAGCTCGGAGTGCTACCTAGCCACTGTCCGAGAGTTGAATGAGGCGGAATCCTCGGATCAACCTCCCATGTCGAGCGAGGTACGTTCTTTACTGGATGGTTTTGCAGATGTGATGCCCTCGAAACTCCCCAAGAGACTCTCACCGAGATGTGGAGTGGATCACGCAATCGAGCTCATCCCCGGGTCAAAGCCATTGGAAGACCTCCTAGATGCAGGCTATATCCAACCCTCAAAGGCTCCATACGGTGCACTCGTTCTCTTCCAAAAGAAGAAGGATGGCTCCCTTCGGATGTGTATAGACTATCGTGCACTCAACAAGGTAACGGTAAAGAATAAATACCCTATACCCTTGATTGCGGATTTGTTTGATCAGCTTAGGGAGGCTCGGATCTTCTCCAAGCTTGACCTTCGATCCGGTTACTACCAAGTAAGAATCGCCAAGGGAGATGAGGCCAAGACCGCATGTGTCACTAGGTATGGGTCATTCGAGTTCAAGGTAATGCCATTTGGTCTCATCAATTCCCCTGCTACGTTTTGCACTATGATGAATGAGCTATTTCATCCCTATCTAGATAAATTTGTGGTTATCTATCTAGATGACATTGTCGTGTATAGCAAGTCTTTGAGTGAGCATGTAGGTCACCTCAAGGTGATCTTAGAAGTGCTCCGAGAAAAAGAGCTATACATTAAGCTTGAAAAATGTTGCTTTGCTCAACTACAAATCGAGTTCTTAGGCCATTATGTGAAGGACAGACAGCTTCTAATGGATCATAACAAGGTCAAGTCAATCCAAGAGTGGAACAAGCTGAAGACAGTCTCACAATTACAGTCCTTTCTCGGTCTTGTAAACTATTATCGTCGTTTTATCCTTGGATACTCATCTATTGTAGCTCCTCTCTCGGATATGCTCAAGAAAGATAGGAAGTGGGCTTGGACGGACAAGTGTCAAGCTGCGTTCGACAAGCTCCGAGACATTGTCTCAAGTGAACCGGTCATGGTCTTACCCGACGTGGGTAAACCCTTTGAGGTACATTCCGATGCCTCGGACTTTGCTATTGGTGGTGTCTTGATGCAGGGTGTCTTGATGCAGGAGAACCTGTTGGTTTAGTACTCTATGATGTACGGATTATGAGCTTTGTTCAGATACATTCGATGTATTGATACTTTCTATATGTTTTTTTATGAGAGTATCTTGTTCATTACATGTTCCTGCATGCTAGATCTGTTATGAAATCTATGTATCATTATGAATGATACTAAACTCCCTAGTCTTGTGTCATTATGGGAATAACGACATAATAAGACTAGTATGATGTGTGATTGATGATCACATAGATGATCATAGGTATTAGATACGATCACAATCATAGGTATTCATTGCAGAACGGAATACTGGACTGACCCGCATGAGATTGTCACATGGACTAGCGTCATGACTTGAATCTCATACGACGATTCCATGATTGGATCCTAAGACCTGAGATATCTACAGAATCCAACATGAGGAGTTGCGTGCTTTGAATACGTCAAACGTTCTGCGTAACAGGAGAACTATAAAGGCGTGTATCAGGTACGAAACGAATCATGTACTGGATTGTAGATAGTCAAGACGGGATTTGTACCTCTCGTAAAAGAGAGAGATATCGCTGGCCCCCTCGTGTGAGCAAGACTGTAGAAATGTGTGGCCGCACTATAGACGAACGTCGTCTATTTCAGACAGTCGAACTCAGTGAACGAGAAAGCAGTCGAATCAGATAAGGTGGCTTGTCCATGCCTTATGTTCGACATATGATATCGCGATACAAAAGGATCATCAGTCGGAATCATCACTGGCTTTCGTATGATCACAAACAAACTCTATTCGAGATAGGTAGTCATAGTGTCTTGCTAGAGACCGCCTATGACTTGTATATCCGGAATAGAGATTTCGGACTATACTGCTATGTCGAATGAGCCTACAGGGTCACACACGCAGGGAAGGACAAAACGCACGAGAAAACGAAGGCGTGTATCAGGTACGAAACGAATCATGTACTGGATTGTAGATAGTCAATACGGGATTTGTACCTCTCGTAAAAGAGAGAGATATCGTTGGGCCCCTCGTGTGAGCAAGACTGTAGAAATGTGTGGCCGCACTATAGACGAACGTCGTCTATTTCAGACAGTCGAACTCAGTGAACGAGAAAGCAGTCGAATCAGATAAGGTGGCTTGTCCATGCCTTATGTTCGACATATGATATCGCGATACAAAAGGATCATCAGTCGGAATCATCACTGGCTTTCGTATGATCACAAACAAACTCTATTCGAGATAGGTAGTCATAGTGTCTTGCTAGAGACCGCCTATGACTTGTATTCCCGGAATGGAGATTCTGTGTTTTACTGCTATTCCGGATGAGCCTACAGGGTCACACACAATAGGGATGGACAAGTACGTGTGCTAAATTATCCCGATTAGGAATCCTAATTGGATTGAGATTCCTAATTGGAATAGGAATCCTAATGGGATTAGGAATCCTATTATGTATAGGAATCCTAATGAGATTAGAATTCTATTACATCTAGGAAACCTAATGAGATTAGAATTCTAATAGGTTTAGGAAACCTAATTAGATTAGGATTCCTAGTAATCTATTCCTTGTCAAATTAGGATTTTTGGAAAGTCTATATAAGGAGAATGTCTTCTAGGGTTTTAGGTGAAGAAAAAAAAAGAAAAAAAAGAAGAAAAAAGAAGAAAAATAAAACCCTAAGCCTCCAAAACCTTGCACACAAGAGAGATCGAGATCTCTAGTCCTAGCAGACAAGTTCCAAGGTGTTGGAATCCATCCCGACGTGTGGATACGTGTAGAGGGCGAGGTATTCTTCCTGCCTAGAGTGATCGGACGAACAGATCAATTGATACAGGCCCCGGATCGATTGAGGTAAGCGTTCTAACGTTTCTATGATTCAATAGTAGCATGGTTCTAGGGTTTCATTAAAATTTTTGTTTTATATCCGCTGCGCAAACCCTAGAATCGATCTCTTAGGAATTAGATTCGCTCATGAGATCCCAGGAAACCCAACAGAACCATCCCGTGGCGTACGAGAGTCGGAAGCTCAATGAGACCGAGAAGAAATACACTGTCCAAGAGAAGGAAATGACGGCCATCGTCCATTGTTTTCGGACTTGGCGTCATTACCTCCTCGGAAGCTCGTTCATGATCAAGACGGACAATGTGGCTACGAGTTACTTCCAAACGCAGAAGAAACTCAGTCCAAAGCAAGCAAGATGGCAGGACTTTTTGGCCGAGTTCGACTACACCATGGAGTACAAGCCAGGAAAGGCCAATGTTGTGGCCGACGCCTTGTTCCGCAAGCCGGAGTTCGCAACCCTCAACAGGAGTGAGCCTAGGACTGACTTCACAAGTCGGATCCGAGAGGCCATGTCCCATGACCCCGCGGCCAAACATCTCCTTGAACTCGTCTGGAAACACCAAACCCGGAAGTTTTGGGAGAAAGATGGCATCGTTTTCTCTAGAGGGAGGCGGATCTATGTCCCTAGACACGAGGGCATTCGGAGGGAGATCCTCAAAGAGTCACATGACTCACGGTAAGTTGGACATCCCGGAGAAAAGTGCACCTTGGCCTTAGTAGCCGAAAACTACTATTGGCCTCACATGAGAGCGGACGTGGGAACTTATGTCAAGACATGCCTTGTGTGCCAGCAAGACAAGATCGAGCAACGACTTCCCGCTGGCCTCCTCTTCCCATCCCAAACATGCCTTGAGAATCGGTATCCGGATTTCATCATGAATTTGCCTACGGTTAACAAATTTGGTGCTATCTTTGTCATTGTGGACAGATTTAGCAAGTACAGCACGTTCATCCCGGTCACGGCCAAATGCCCAGCCGACGAGGCAGCTAAGGCCTTCTTCAAGTACGTGGTGAAGTACTGGGTCTACCACGTTCCATCATTAGTGACCGAGATGGGAGATTTACGAGCAAGTTTTGGCGAGAGTTGTTCCAACTCATGGGAACCGAACTTCGGTTCTCTACCTCCTTTCATCCGGAGACCGATGGTCAAACGGAGCGCATCAATGCCTTATTAGAGCTCTATCTCCGACACTACGTCAAAACGTGCATCAAGGGGATTGGCCGGATCAACTAGACATGGCCCAATTTTCACACAACCTCCAAAAGAGTGAGTCCATTGGCAAATCCCCCTTCGGAGTTGTCCTTGGAACACAACCGACCACTCCAAGTGGTTTGTCCATCTCCTACAACGGCCCTAGCCCAGCGGCCCATGCCTTTCCTCGTGAATGGCAAGAAGAGACGATCCAAACTTGGCTTTGGCTTCACAAGGTCGCCTATCACATGAAGAAGTGGGCAGACAAGCGAAGACGCCCACAAGAATACAACGTTGGAGACCAAGTGATGGTCAAGATCATGCTCCATAACTTTCAAGGAATGCAGGCCTTACATCGAGGATTGACACGCAAGTACGATGGGCTATACCCCATCATCGAGAGGATTGGAAAGTTAGCCTACAAGCTACAGCTCCCTAGCCACATCCGGATCGATCCCGTCTTCCATGTAAGTGTCCTTAAACCCTATAAAGCTGACCCTGTTGATAATGATAGGAACAGGTCCACAAGAGCCCTCATGTCCGACCATTGCCCTCAACAAGGAAGTCGAGATCATACTCGACCACCGCAAGAAGAGAGGCACCAACAAACGCGAATTTTTCATCAAGTGGAAAGGGCTGCCTGACTCCCAAACACGTGGGAAGAGGAGGACCAATGTGGGCAGTTCACGGACATGATCCGTGAATACCTTGCCAACCTTATCTAAGCAACCGAGAGGGCCGGACCATGGAGACATGACGAGGACGTCCCGAGTTTGAGTGGGGGAGCATGTGAGGGAAAAATGGGTAAATGTTTTGCACTTTTACCCTTGTCCATCTTCCTCGTCCATTAGTTCTTGCAGGTATGGTCACGGACGAGTCAATGGCCAAGACAATACCGAGAAGCCCTCTCAAGCTTCCAAGCGGGTCACGGACCACGGACGACTTCGAACGACCAGGCCCTGACTCCAGGACACTCTCCCCTCGACCCAGGATGAGCCCAGATCATGACCATGGCTGGACCAGACCGAAGACCAGCTTTGACCCGAGACTTACCTTCTTGGTCGCGATATGGCCCAAGACGAGTTCTTGTACGTGTCCGACTAAGTCCTGTGGTTTGGGCTCGGGCCAAAACCCATTTGTCTGTTCTAGAGAGTCTTAGGATAGGTTTAGGCAAGTTCTAGAGTGTCCTTTTTCGTTTTAGGCAAGTAGGGACAATAAGGAAGAATAGGGGAACGAAATATGTGAACTTTTCTTTTTCGGTTGTTAAGCCAATCTCTAATAAATACAAGGGCTGGCCGATAGGGAAATGCATCTCGTGCAATCCCAATTCTCTCCTTTGCGTTTCTGAAACCCTAAGTGTGTCGGCTTGCTTCTTTTCTTGGTTCTCCGCCGCTTGGCTCACAAACCACCGTCGGATCGGAAGAACGTAAGTCCTAACACAATCCGGAAGTCATCCATCGGGAGAATGGTGAAGTCTATCTTCCCAACCCAGTCATCAATCTGAATCCGAACGTCGCGAGCGACGCCAGACGCGTTTTGGGCCGGAGAGTTGATAGCCTTTACCGTTTCACCGTTCCCCTCCACTCGGAGCTTTGGCCTCTTAGCCTCACCTGCATCCATAAAGTTATGGGAAGCACCGGTGTCAAACATAATAGGAACGACCTTACCGTATATCTTGACGTCCGCGTATAGGAGTCCCTTAGACTTGGTCTCGGTGTTCTTGTCACCCTTGGACATGCTGGCTTGGACAGCGTCCCAAAGCGGTGCATGGACCCGACGATGGCCTGGCCTTCGTCTTCGGTGACCTTGTTCTTGCCCTTGTTTGGCTGGTTGGTCACGGCATTCATCTTCTTTTGCTTTGGACAGTCGCGAACCCAATGTGGTCCTTGGCAGAGGAAGCACGGGCTCGGGGGAGGCTTGGACTTCTTGTTTCGTCCGTTGTGTCCTCCTTGGCTCGGCTTGTCCGTTCGCGGTTGTCCTTGGTAAGACGGGTTGTGCCGAGGCTTCTTCCCGTCCCTTGACTTGTTTTGATGGTTTGGACGTCCGGCACTGTAGCCCGTGAGTCCTTCCACAATTGAGATGGTTGCATTCAAGGTTTGAGCCTCTCTCCTATTCACTTCTAAACGTGAAAAGTCTTTTAACCCGTCCTTAAAATGAAACAATGCATCATGGTCATTGACATCACCAAGTTCAAGTAAAAGAGAAGAAAATTCTCGGACATAGTCCGCAATACTCCCTGTTTGTCGGAGCCTACGGAATCGTGTCTGTATCTCGTCCCGTGCGTTGGAAGGAACGAATTGTTGTCGCAAGGCGGCCTTGAATTGGTCCCATGTGGTGACCCGACGTTCTTGGTCCAGCAACGTCCTTCTCCACCATAGTTGTGCGAGGTCTTGGAGGTAGTTTCCGACACCTTTGACCTTGACTAACTCTCCCGTAACTCCTGCACCATCAAAGTATTGTTCCATATTAAAGAGAAAGGATTCTACCGTAGAGGAGTTCCTTGCTCCGTTGTAGGGTTTTGGCTCGGGACATCGTATGATTTGCTCACGAGGTGCGTGGTCTCGGTATCAGAGCCCACTCGTTCCATGAGATTTTAATCATTGGTATTAAAAACTCAATTCATGGTAATACTACCATTCTAATATTGTTGTCCTGATGTGAACGTAGGATGGCACCGGGTCGTGGACGAGGACGTCCAGTCCCAGAGGAGGGGAGACGTGGAAATCCTCCTCAGCCTGACCATATGCAAGAGATGAGAAACTTATTGTTGGAGCTCATCACTACTGTGAGACAACAGGGAGCAGCGCCAGCTCCACAACCGGTCCCTGCACCACCTCCACCTTATATTCCACCACCTCCGCCTCCTGTACCACTGGCTGCAGCTCCTGCACCTGCACCGCCTGTAATGAATGCAGAATTTTTCCAGTTTCTTGACCGAGTGGAGCGTCGTACAGCTCCGAGATTTAGTGGTACCTCTGATCCAGCTGTGGCGGAGGATTGGTTGGACAGGATGACTCAGATCTTTGATCTTATTCAGTGTCCTGATCTTTTTAGGACACACATATCCATCTACCATCTGGATGGAGAGGCAAGACACTGGTGGAGAGGCGTCGCCCAACCATTTGGGGCGAACTATCAGTTCACTTGGGGACAGTTCGTCCATGTCTTCCGAGAGAAGTATTACTCGCCTGGAGTTCAAGAGGAGATGACAATGAGATTTATTAGCCTTCAACAGGGTCAAGGATCAGTGAAAGAATATGAACGAGAATTCAATGAGTTATCTAGATATGGAGGTGAGATGTTACAGACAGAGAATTTAAGGATCAAGAAATTCATAAGGGAACTTCGCCCTTCTCTCAAGGCAAAGGTAGAGTTTATGCCAGTATTCCTAGATCATTGGTGCGATGTTACCTTACTAAATTAAGGTTGTTATTCATAGGTGGAACTTCTGAAAATCAATTTGATGTCAGAAATCGTGGATATGGCTGATCGAGTTGAGAGAACTGAACGTGAAATCGAGGCATCCACTAAGAGATCGACTCAATCCAGTCATAGACGGGTTGTCCATGACGATAAAAGTAAAGGAAAGGCTCTTATGCACCCTTATGCAGCAGGAGTTTCGTTGTGCTCACGATGTGGAAGGCGTCATTTTGGTGAGTGTGGGTTGCTCCACATCACTTGTTACCATTGCGGAAAGGTTGGGCATTATAAGAGCGAATGTCCTGAGTTAAAAAGAGAAATACCTAAGAGGATTGAACAAAGACCAGTACAACAACAACCAGCTGCCAAAAGATAAGTGGTGAAACCTAGAGTCTATGCGCTAGCAACTGAGGAGCAAGATGAAGCGGCAGCAATCATAGGTATGTTGATATTTTTTTTTAATGTAACGGAATATCTTAAAATTTTGAATTAACAAATGCATAATTCAAATATAGATGATGACAATTAACTATGGGTATAATTCGACGGCCATATAATATCTTCTATTAGGTATGTTGAGTGTTGGAGGTGAACAAGCACACACCCTTTTTGATATGGGGACGACACATAGTTTTGTTTCACCCACACATGTAGATCGTATGAAGATTGCACCTGATATTAGTGGTGGTATAATATTGGTGCATACTCCTAGTGGAGAGGAAATTGAATCGAAAGGAGTGCTTCGTGATGTTTCAGTGATGATTGGTATACATGACTTACCGGTTGATCTGATCGTGGTACCAATAAGGGGATATGATGTGATTTTGGATATGGACTGGTTATCAGGTCATCGAGCTCACCTTGATTGTAAGAGAGGTAATGTTCATTTTGAACGAGAATGGTCTTTAGTACCAGTGTTTGAAGGTGCAAGAAAGACTTCACGTTTGTCTTTAATTTCAACACTGCGTGAAAATCGACTCCTTCGGCAAGGAAATGAGGCATATTTAGCGATGGTAGAGTTGAACGGATCAGAAACAACGATCAAATTAGAAGATATACCAGTTGTTAAAGATTTTACTGATGTTTTTCCGGAAGACCTACATGGAGTACCTCCTATAAGAGAGATATCTTTTCCTATTGAGTTGAAACCAGGAGTTGAACCTATTTCTAAAGCCCCTTACTGTATGACTGCTTCAGAAATGGCTGAGTTAAAAAGGCAGTTGGTAGAGTTGATTGGAAAACGTTTTATAAGACCTATCACTTCTCCTTGGGGTGCTCCTGTGCTATTTGTTAAAAAGAAAGATGGGAGTATGAGATTATGCATCGATTATCGAGGATTGAATCAGGTCACAGTAAAGAACAGATACCCACTCCCAAGGATTGATGAGTTATTGGATCAACTTCAAGGTGCTAGTTGGTTCTCTAAGATTGATTTATGATCAAGTTATCATCAAATATGTGTTTCTAATGAAGATATCAGGAAAACGGCTTTCAAAACAAGGTATGGTCATTTCGAATTTGTTGTCATGCCGTTTGGACTTACTAATGCACATGCAGTTTTTATGGAGTTGATGAACACCACATTCCGGGATTATTTAGATAAGTTTGTTATCATCTTCATCGACGACATCCTTGTGTACTCTAAGTCCCGCGAAGACCATATGATACACCTGGAAAAGGTGTTAGAACGCTTGAGAAGGGAAAAGTTGTATGCAAAACTAAGCAAGTGTAACTTTTGGATGCGAGAGGTAGGATTCTTGGGTCATGTGGTGTCTGCAGAAGGATTAAAAGTAGATCCACCCAAGGTGTCAAGTATCGTTGATTGGGTGAGACCATCTAATGCCACGGAGATTCGAAGCTTTCTTGGATTGGTTGGGTATTACCGAAAGTTTGTAAAGGGTTTTGCCAACCTATCTAAGCCATTGACAAGATTGACTGAAAAGGGTGTAAAATTTGAATGGGACGAAAAATGTGAGATAAGTTTTGAAGAATTGAAGAAACGATTGAAATCAATTCCTATCTTGGCATTACCAAATCCCGGGCAACCATTTGTTGTTTATAGTGATGCCTCTCACCAATGGTTAGGATGCGTATTGATGCAAGAAGACCGAGTTATTGCTTATGCATCACGTCAACCGCGGAAACATGAAGAAAATTACCCTACTCACGATTTAGAACTTGCAGCTGTGATTTTTGCACTGAAGATTTGGAGATCTTACTTGTACGGGGAAAAGTTCAAGTATACACTGACCATAAAAGTCTCAAGTATGTGTTCTCTCAAAAGGAACTAAATTTGAGACAACGCAGGTGGATGGCCCAAGAAAAAGATGAAAAGACGAAAGAGTTAATGAAAAAGCCGAAAGATTTTATAAAGGCAGGTTATTCCACTTCAAATGATGGGTTGATACTATTGAGAGGTCGTGCTTATGTGCCTAAAGATGAAGAGTTGAGGAAGAAAATATTGAAAGAGGTGCATAATATGCGATATTCTATACATCCGGGTACTACAAAGATGTATCAGAACTTGAAACAGTGCTTTCTTTGGCATAGCATGAAAAAGGTTATTGCAAAGTTTGTTACTCATTGTCTAACGTGTCAACTAGTTAAAGCCGAGCACCAAGTACCTGCAGGAAAACTACAGTCGCTATCGATACCTCAGTGGAAATGGGACTTGGTGACGATAGATTTTGTAGTTGGTTTACCAAGGACACCACGGGGAAATGATGCGATATGGGTTATTGTGGACGTTTAACTAAGTCTGCACATTTTATCGCGATTAAAAAGACATTCTCAATGCCTCGTTTAGCATAGGTCTATATAGAAGAGGTGGTAAGACTTCATGGAGTCCCTACTAGTATTGTGTCGGACAGAGATCCACGATTTATTTCGAGATTTTGGAACAGTTTTCAAGAAGCTATGGGCACTAAGGTGCGATTGAGTACAGCTTATCATCCCCAAACTGACGGACAATCAGAGAGAATGATATAGACGCTAGAGGATATGTTACGTGCATGTGTATTGGATTGGGGAGGAGAATGGGATCGTCACTTACCACTTGTGGAGTTTGCTTACAACAACAGTTTTCATTCAAATATCGGGATGTCACCCTTTGAGGCGTTATATGGGAGATCTTGTAAGACGCCTCTTTGCTGGACAGAAATTGGGGAAAGACGATTGTTGGGTCCTGATATAGTAGATGAAACCACAACAAAGATTAAGATTATTCAGAAACAAATGAAAGCAGCACAGGATAGACAGAAAAGTTACGCGGATAAGCATAGACGTGACTTGACCTTTCAAGAGAATGACGAAGTATTTCTCAAAGTCCAAGCAACCAAAGGAAAGACCCGTTTTGGGATGGTTGGGAAGCTAAAACCCAGATTCATTGGACCTTTCAAGGTATTGAGTAAGATAGGGGCAGTGACTTATAAGGTTGCATTACCCCCAGAATTGGCACAAGTTCATGATGTGTTTAATGTGTCCATACTTCGAAAGTGCCATCCTGACCCTGATCATGTTATTGATTATCAACCGCTTGAGTTAAAACCAGACGAGACTTATGAAGAAGAACCTATCGAGATAGTCGAATGAAAGGCTAAACAACGCGGAGAAGAGAAATACCTCTAGTAAAGGTCGCATGGACACACCACAAAGGAGGAGATGCGACTTGAGAATTGGAGGACGACATGAAAACTCGTTATCCCCACTTTTTTGGTAAGAAATAGTACATACTATAGGTCGTTCTAGAATTCGGGACGAATTCTTCTTTTAAGGGTGGTGAAATTATAATAAACGAATTTAAAATATATATATAGAGAGTTTGGGGTCAAGTGATAAATTAAAAAGTTCTAGAAAAATCTGTTATTTCATGGAGGGCCTTTTAGTACAAAATAAAAGTTTGGACAGAATTTATAAATTTTAGAAAATATAGGACTGGACTGCAATTCTGCTAGGGTTTCTTCTTCTTCTTCTTCCTCCTTCTCCCATGGCCGAACTAAGTGCTCCCAACCCAAACTTTTGCTCCGATTTGGCTTCTTGGACACTGTAGAACGCTGGCCACCGTACTAGTGTCACCTCCCCATCGTCGGTCCGTTTTCCCTCTCTTTCCTTAGTTTTTCGTCGTTTTTTTTCTCCTCCTCCACCACCGAACTTTGTAGAGTTCCGGTGAACGGAAGCTCGGTTTTGGCCGAGACTTGAGGGGTTTGGAAGTTCTTGGCAAGCTGAATCTTTCTTGGGTAGTGTCGTCCCCGGAAATGGTGAACCGTCGCCAGAAAATCTCCGGAAAACATCAGAGAAAAATCAAGTTTTAGAGAATTCTAGTTAGATTTAGGCCAAAATAACTTCGGATTTGGATTCTTTGATTGAT
The DNA here is from genome assembly GCF_000463585.1 of Tarenaya hassleriana. Taxonomy (NCBI): domain Eukaryota; kingdom Viridiplantae; phylum Streptophyta; class Magnoliopsida; order Brassicales; family Cleomaceae; genus Tarenaya; species Tarenaya hassleriana. The sequence continues at coordinate 1,821,831 of NW_010964598.1, forward strand.
TTTACATAAGATACAGAAAAATTAGATGATTCCGGGATATATGACCGCCACTGGCCACCGGCCGTCGACCACCGCCGTCAGCCACCGTCGCCGGAAAATTTTCCGGTGACATGAGTTAAACCATTTCAATTCCGCGGTTCCAAATCCGAAATTCGTTTTACAAAATTCAAAATATTTAGAGACATTCGAACTATTTAAAATAAAACAGTTTAGTCGATAAAAAATTATTATTTGATTAACGTTTTTTTTACTATAGTAAATATTTTTGAAAGATAACTTGTTGATTAAAATTATTATATGATAATTATTTATAGGTGAAGAAAATCTCGAGGTTGTTGAACCCGAGATCGAGGATTAGAGCGAACCTTTCGGGGTTCATTGTTTAGACCAAGGTGAGGGACTTTGATAGAACTCCTATTTCTTCTATCTGTATAGACATGAAAATAGAGAACGTAGATATCATGCGGTTAGGATTTTAAGTTAGATGCCTTATATTTCTTGTAAATTGGTGATGATTGATGAGTGATAGTTGATGATTGATGGTTGATGGTTGACGGTTGGAAAATTTATGTTGCTTGATTATAACTTGTGACGTACATGTTAGGTAATGATGGTTACTTTCATGGATTTATTGGACTGATCATAGAATGAGTTGTATTCATTATGTTGATTGAAACTTTGTATGAAATTTGGAAAGATGGAAGAGGAATTGAGTTAAAGACTATGATGTGACCTCAGACTGTTCTAAAAATATTTCAAAGTGAGTTTTGAGACCATGGTACGGCGGCGATCCGTATGTGATGGTATGATGACAACCCGAGCATGACTGCGATTCATGTGGAGCCATAACCCTGACCACGGCGACGATCCATAGAGGGTTATGACTATTGGTTGAATTTTGAGGCCATGATACGGCGACGATCCGTATGTGATGGCATGATAATGACCAGGGCATGATAGCGATTCATGTGGCATGTAACCTCGACTACGGCAGCGATCCGTAAAAGGTTATTGCTATTGGTCGAGTTTTGAAAAGTTAACTCCGACTACGGCGGCGATCCGTAGAGGGTTACAACGAAATTTTGTTTTGTTTTATAATAAAAGTTTTAAGCTTAGTTTGAGGGGTACTGAATGATCGTGAAGTTTAAACTTGTTTTAAAGGATTGAATAAAGAAAAAATATGGAAATAACATGGATCAATATGTTGAATTCTATTTGAGTTGAATGTTGATTATGGTTGTTTTCTATTTGATTGTCTATGTTGGGTACGGAGGCGATGTTTATAGTCTTGGAACCTCACTGAACTATTCGCGTAGCTCACCCCTTACTTTTTCTCCACGGGTGAAAGGTGAAACGGATTGTTTTGGTTGAACTCGGTAGTTACCAAGAAAACGAAGATTTGGAGATTTTATTTTCTTATGACTTTAATATTTTAGACTTGTGTGTTTTTAGACTTCCGCTGTAACGTGAGACGATGTTGGTTGATGTGGAAAATCCTAGGTTCTATTTAAAAACCTATTTGACGATTCGTCCGGCCCAAAATACCGAATTCGGGTCGTTACATATTCGAAATTTCTCTTTGGCAATACTATAAGCAGTTACAACAACTTTTTTAACAGTAGTATATTCTGTAAAATAAATACGGAATTTGTTGTTCGTTAATTTATATATATTTTTATTTGGTGAAATGCCTGATTAAAAATACATCTCCCTTATTTATTATATTTTTAAATTTTTTTGCATGATTCTGAAATATTTTTCCTTCAACAACATTTTCCTACAAAGTTATAAGTAGAAAAGATTAGATTTTTAATAATCATAACACAAGAAAATAAATGTTAAACAGAATGTACATTTTCATCAATTGATAAGAATCTGATGCCATTGAACTCATTCCTATTGAAAGGATTTTGTTCATTCCATATGCTTAGAAATCTGACCATAATACACCGATAATTATGATGTATACTCATCTGATCCAATCCTACATGGGTTGATATCACTGAGTGTATCTGATTTTTTTTATTCCTATATTGGATTTAATTTGATCAATAACGACATTATTTGCAATATAGTATATTTATTCATTACTTTCATATGAATAAGGCAATCGTTGAATGTAATAATATATATATTTATACATAAAAGTCGTTGGAATGATCCTCCTTAAAAATATTTAAATATTATGTTTTATACACATTAATGAAAATTAAACAAAATACCACCTAGAGTTTTATATACAACGAGATGTTTAGGTGGACCTACCAAATTGCTCTAAATAAAACTTTCATATATATATATATAGATATATATAATCTGTGATTTATTGTTATTAAAGTCCAATCAAAAAATAAAATTAATTATATATATATATATATAACAAACATGTTAAATAGAAATTGGCATAAAAAACAAATTTTTTTACTTCTATGTATAAACATATATTACATACATATGATATTAATATAAAATATATATATATATATGTTTTGGTACCAATGAAATATTATGTTTACTTACATTTAACAAATCGATAACACTAACAAAGTGATATATTTGGCTGATTAATCTTCATTATTAGTAAATTTAAAAAAATACTACTAATCAAATATAAAAAACAAATAGATTAAACAGAAAAAAAAGAAAACAAAAATATAACTTAACTTTCTATAAATAAAGATATGCATTGCATATTACATAGGATATTAATATAACAAAATTTTTAAATAGAAGTTTTGTTCGGAATTACACATTTTTAAAATAATATAAATGTATTGCATCAAATCTACTTTATTCTTCCGTATAAAAAAATATACAAATTAAATAGAAAATGAGAAACAAAAACATAATTTTTTACTTTCTGTTTGTAAACATATATAATATATACATATGATATAAAATCTAAAAAAATTAAAATATATGATTTGGTACCAATAAAATGTTATATTTACTTACATTTAATAAATTGATAACACTAACAAAGTGACATATTTGGTTTATTAAGTTTTCTTATTATCAAAGTAAATTCAAAAAATTATTATTAATCAAATATAACAAAAAAAAATTGTAGAATAAAGAAAAAAAAGATAAGATGTTAAGATGAATTCGTTACGCTCAAGTTTGTCATCTTACAACTATATTATGCGTAACGTTTATCATATTATATATAGTTGGTCCTCAAGCATTACTAATAATGGATAAATCATAATGATATCAAAACAATGCTAAAACTAACAAAAAACAACATACTTTATTCTCAAGTTTGCCACCTACTTCTTGATCAAAACGATCCATAAAACTCATAGTTACAACTGTTCTAATAAACACAAAAAATTATAATACAAACAAATTAAACATTGTGTTTAACAAATTGATAACATTAACAAAATATATTTTGTTGATTGATTCATTGTTATTAAAGTCAATTTAAAAATTAATTCTATTTAAAAAACAATCAGATTAAATAGAAAATGAGAAACAAAAAACATAATTTTTTTCTCTGTATATAAACATATATAATATACACTTATGATATAATAGTATTACAACATATTTAAATAATATTACAACATATTTATGGTACGGTATGTATATCTTTTTGTCAAAAGGTACGTAACTCCAGTCTGTAAAAGACAGAAAAAAACACAGAAGAAGAAGTGAAAGAAAAAACACATGCACACATACGTTACAACAACAACAACAAAAAAAAGAAAGAAAAGCAAGAAGAGATGTGAAACCATGATTGATCACCTGGTTTTCAATTGGTAGAATGATGATATGTTATAAAGTAATGCCTAAATTTCTTAGGGTCGATGATTGTACTAGTTTACAATTTTTTAATTAAAGTTATCATTGTTCAATGAATTCAAACTCATTAAAACTAAAATAATTATAATTAATAAAGATAATTATGAGAAAGAAAAATGTTAATCATTCACATAAATTAACACGTTTACCTATTTACTTATGAAATACTTTTTGCATTAAATTCATTCACAAAAATTAACCGTTTACACAATGATTCGTGAAAGACTTTTTGTATTAAATTTTTAGAAATATACCATTATATTTAATTCTTACAAATATGTTTGTCATCTTCAGGTAAATCTACTTTACTCTTATATATAGATACGGTCGATTTTACGAGAAAATCAGGTGTCCGAAAGTACGTGAACAAATTTTCCAAAATTACCCGAAACAATCCGCGCAGGGCTCTTACGGTTTTGTTTTAGAATTAGACAAAATTACCCAAAATTTTGGATTTTCACCGACTGGAACCGACTTCCGGCCCTAAATAAACCCATCCAAAAGCTCGGGATCTTTTCGAACTGCACGTTATTGCGGCGACCTTCTGGACCCTGCCCTCATGCGCTCTGGTCGCTTGGATCGTAAAAATCGAGTTTCCTCAACCTAAAGGAGCAAAAGCCAGGATTTTGCAGGTTTTTTTTGCCATGCCCTAGTCCTACCCAACTTCATTTTTGATTGGGGTTTAAGCATGTAGGCGCTCCTTTTTATGCGTGTGGGCTTTTGTTGGAAACATCCCAATGGGATTTCCATATGGTAATCTGTTCGCCGAGTACTTTAGTGTGGTTTTTCTCGCTTAGAGACAGTTGTTGCGAAGTTTCTGGTCGAGCGCTGCAAAAGTTTATGGCGACAAACTGATGGGTTGATCTAATTTCATCCAAATAATAGCTTTCTTTCTTCTTGATACTTCGTTTTCCTGGATGTTTTGAATCTCTCATCCGAGTTTTTCCTCTGTTCGTTCACAATCTATTGTTAGTTTCATCTGAATGCATGTAAAGTGTTCGATCAAATGCGTGAACGAACACGTTCCAATGATCCCATTGGGTTCTCGCCTTACAGTTTTCAGTTTTCTGGTGCAGGTATAATGTTGAAACAAGTGATCGACAAGCTTTTGACAGGCAAAGCGATTTCTGGAGCCAATGGAGAAAAGCTTAGACCTTTCTTGTGTTTAGGCAGTCGCGGTGTCCACAATGGCCGGGTAAGTCCATAAACTTCTCGGACAGAGATTTCGGGGAAACAGTTCGGTTTGCAGTAGTTACCATTATTATCGCTTGAAGTAAATCCGGTGAGGTTCATGATGGATCCGGTTACCACTTGTATTCTTGCTGTTGTGTTCTTTGGCTTTGAGTTAATTTCTGCATGTTAGTTAGCTTTTGGCCAGTTCGTGGTAGTAAACTAAAGTCATCATTTACACTTACAAGGAGGAATTATAGCAAGCACAAGTTGCAGTCTTTTTGTCCGAACAAATCAATCCCATAAAGGCATCCTGGTCTACAGTAAAATTTATGTAGTCATTCATGGATCTTTTGACTATCTTTTTAGTTTTTGGTAATCAGCATTAAGAGACCCACGCACCAAAAGAACTCGATGGCTCTTAGTGAGTTAGTGTTACAAAAACTTGCATGTTCTTGACGTTGTGCTATTATTGATCCCATAAGAGAAATTTTATGGTTGATGTTCGGCCATTGTATGTTTTGAGAGGAATAGACACACATGGCTGTGTTATAGCTCTCATATCCATTTTATTTTACCAAATTTGCATCCTTTTTAACAGGTCGTTCATGCACCAAGAAGCTTCTTCGGTGTAGAAGATTACATGGACGACGATACGAGCCGGCCATACACTTACCAGAAAGCGAAAAAATCAAAGAATCCGGACAAACACTTGTCTTTCAAGCAAAGAACAGTCGCGTACATGGAGCCATTCACTCTCGACGTCTTCATCTCCAAACGCTTTGTCTCGGCATCCCTTACACATCGTGTCACTTGTAAGCAAGTCGCTGTTGCGGGAACCAACTCCAAAGACGTCAAAGCCGTGTTGAGGTCACGCTGTGATATTCCGGCTTGTATGGCCATTGGCAGGATGTTGGCCGACCGTGCGAAAGAGGCCGATGTTTATACAGCCTCTTATACGCCGCGTGACAAGGATAAGTTCGAAGGAAAAATCAGAGCTGTTGTTCAGTCCCTCATCGATAACGGTATCGATGTCAAAATCTACCTCGATTGAAAATGTTGGGGGCACTTTTGCAAATGTTGGAAACTTTTGGGGGCAAGACAGCATGTTGTTAAATCCTTTTCTCCTCTAGCTTTCTAAGCAATCTGCTTTTGATGATTTCTTATGTATACCAAATTAAACAAGTCATGACTTATTTGATTATTATTACCATGATGTTTGAGTATATAACAATTTGGTTTGTGTATGAATTTTGCACTTAAAATACGGTCCTATCTCTTTTAAACACTCGGATAGATGTTTCGGTATTTAATTTGGGTTTGGTTCGGAGATGGTTCGGTTTGATTCTTTCGGTTTTATAAAAATATGTACCAATCGGTTATTATATCATTTTCAGTTCTGATTCGGTTCGGTTCGGTTTCAATTTTTATTAAAAAAAATTAGTCTTCTTATGGTTCAATTCGATTGCGAAAAATTCAATTTTCTAAAAATACTACCGTTTAAAAATTTTAAACGGTTCGAATCGAGAAAGATATCATATTTTTTGGTTCGGTGCGATTTGTATTGAAACCTCCATGCTTATGTGATTATGTGATGACGTCATCTGCAAGATCAACGGGGTATTCCATGACGTATACAATACATCATCGTTTGGACCATAATGCGAAACTTTTGTGCAGGGGCATTTATGTTTGGTTACCACGGACATTGCTCTCGTATAAAACCGCATCGATTGTACATGTTTATCGATATATTAACGAATTTATAAAAAAAAAATATTACATTATTGTTTTTTTATTTTTAATCCAAATTTTATAAAATGTTATTATTATAATAATGATTTTAAATTGAGATGAAAGTAGATAAAATCAATGTGTAACTTTTATATTGTTTTTAGCGAAAATCTCAAATAAATTACTAAACTTTGAGATAGCTGTCAGAAAAATACTAAGAACGTCCAAATAAAACACCAATCTATTATATTTCATAATTTTATACTCTGACGTAACATGTGAAGTATACTCTTATGGCACTAATAGGGTTCCATATTATTGTGTGTCGTTATTGATTTTGACGTCGTTTAAGATAAATCTGATATTTGAAAAAAGGGTAACCTTCAACTTGTAAAAATATATACAAATAAACCTTTAACTTGAAAAACTATCATTCAATCCCCGAACTTGTAACTTGTCACTGAATAAAACCTCGAACTTGCAAATTATTGCTCTAATAAACCTTTGACCGGTTTGACCATAATTTCAGGTGATCGGAAATCCACGTATTAACGGATTGTTGATGTTATCTTATATACGTTATCAATTTTAATTTAAAAAATGATATCAGCAAACCGTCAATACCTGCATTTCCGATCGTTTGAAATTGTTGTCAAACCGGTCAAAGGTTTATTAGAACAATAATTTGCAAGTTCGAGGTTTTATTTAGTGACAAGTTACAAGTTCGGGATTGAATGACAATTTTTCAAGTTGAAGGTTTATTTGTATATATTTTTGCAAGTTGGAGGTTTTTTAGGGGTTTTACCCTTGAAAAAAGAATCAAAAGTATAATTTTAAATTTGTCAATATATACAAGTTGGTGTTTTATTTTAAAATTTGAAAAGTTTAGTATTTTTCTAACGGTTATGTCCAAGTTCGATAATTTTTTTGGATTTTTTCATTGTTTTTATTAAATATTAGATCTATAAGAATTATATATATTATTTGAATTTGTTTTTTAAAAAAATTGACATGAATGTAAATAAATTAAAAGTTATACTTTTTTACATGTTTTTATAAATTAATTTTTTTTTGAATAATTTTAAAATCATATTTTTGTATGGATATTTTTTACAATTAAAGTTTTTTAGATATTTGTTTAGAGATGGAGGTTAGTAATGTCAATCGGATCAGTCCATCCCGATCCGAACCTACACTTGATCCGAGGGTTTCAGGTTTAGGTTCGGACCGAGTCGACTTGTTAAATTTGTTTTTTCAAATTTATTTTTTAATTCTTTATTAATTTTTTTGAAAAAACATTGAACTTTCAGATCGGTCCGAAATCCGATCAAAATCCGATCTAAAAGTCTAAAAATTTTCAGATCGAAATATTTATGTTCTAAACCTGTTATATTTTGGATTGGGATGAAGTGGACCAGACTTCGAACTTCATGTAAAAATGGAATTAAATGAGAAATTTCGCGCTAGTAAAATTCTTTATAATTTTTTGTAATTTTTATCGATTATTTTCACGTAATTTTTGGAAACTAAAAAAATTAGGGACAAACAAAAAAAATTCAAACTTTATGACTTACTAAAATTTAATCTCACACTTTAAATTACTTAATTAAAATTGTTAGTTTTAGAGTTCGACTGGTTGTAGCGCAGCGGTTGCGTTGTGGGTGATGACATTTTCAGAGTGTTTGATAGTGATTATGAATGATAAGTACTGATTGGTTGATAAGTTGTTGTTGGCAACGATTGCAGATGGCTACGGTTAGAAGTGAATTTCGTTGCGGTTACAGTTGCGTTTTGATATAAATTATAAAAAAATATTATTTTAAAATAGGTTTTATAATAATTTTAATCAAATTTTTAGTATCATTTGATAAAATTATTTACTAAATTTATAATAATTAAATAATAAATTTAAAATACAAATATTATCAATTTAATTTATTTGAAGTAAAAAAATAATTCTATTATAATTTTTTTTAAATAATCATTATTAAATCTAGGGAGAATCGCCGTAAAATATCTGTACTTTTTTCTGGTCTCAATTTAATATCTATACTTTTTTAATTACTGAATAATACCTGTACAATTGGTTTTTCTCCAAATAAATCCTATATTTTTAAATTATTGGTCAAAAAATACCTACCGTCATATAACCACCACGTAAATAAATGGAAATCCTACGTGGCGGCGAAATTCTCAACCTCTCTCCTAATCATCGCGCCATGTCATCGCTACATCAAAAATTAAATAAAAATTAAATAAAAAATAAATAATAAATAAATTACTTAATAATAATAATTAATTAATTAAATAAAATTCATAAAATAAAGGGTAAAACCCCTAAAAAATCTCAAACTTGTAAAAATATATACAAATAAACCTTCAACTTGAAAAACTATCATTCAATCCCCGAACTTGTAATTTGTCACTGAATAAAACCTCGAACTTGCAAATTATTGCTCTAATAAATCTTTGACCGGTTTGACCACAATTTCAGACGATCGGAAATCTACGTATTAACGGATTGCTGATGTCACCTTATACACATTATCAATTTCAATTTAAAAAATGACATCAGCAATTCGTCAATACGTGAATTTTCGATCGTTTGAAATTGTGGTCAAACCGGTCAAAGGTTTATTAGAACAATAATTTGCAAGTTTGATGTTTTATTCAGTGACAAGTTAGAAGTTCGGGGATTGAATGACAGTTTTTCAAGTTGGTGGTTTATTTGTATATATTTTTGCAAATTGGAGGTTTTTTAGAGGTTTTACCCTAAAATAAATAATAAATATATATATATATACACGTATATAAATATATACATACACATATATACATATATATACATACATATAAACACACACATATATATACCATATATAAATATATATATACATACACATAAATATACATATACATACACATATACACATACACATATATATATATATACACATATACATATACATACATATATAAATATACACATCCACACACATATATATACATATATATACATACATATCGATACACATACATATATATATATATATTAATACATATATATAAACGTACACATATATACATATACATACATCCATATACATTCGCATATATATACATATACATTATACATACACATATATATACATATATACATATGCATACACACATATATATATACATACATATACAACATATACACATACATATATATACATATATATACAACACATACATATACATATAAATACATGTATATACGTATATCTATATATTTATATGTATGTATATATATATTTATATACATATGTATATATATATATTTATATACATATGTATATATACATATATATATACATACACACATATATATACCAATACATATATAAATAATATATATACATATACATGCTACAATAACATACACATACATATATATACATATATATACAACACATACATATACATATATATATACATGTATATACGTATATCTATATATTTATATGTATGTATATATATATTTATATATGTATGTATATATACATATATATACATATATATATATACATACACACATATATATATATATACCAATACATATATAAATAATATATATACATATACATGCTACATATATATATGACGCGATGATTAGGAGAGAGGTTGAGAATTTCGCCGCCACGTAGGATTTCCGTTTGTCTATCTGACGGTATTATTCAGTAATTAAAAAAGTACAGGTATTAAATTGAGACCATGAAAAAGTACATGTATTTTACGGCGATTCTCCCTTAAATCTAAAAAGTATACTATTATATATTGTTTTATTAAAATATAATACTAAAAAATAATATCAAATCATAACTCTAAACAAAATTATTACTATATATATATATATATTAGAGTTTTATATAATTTTTAATGAGGATATTTTAGTTTTTTTGTCAAAACGCTGGAAACCACTAACAAAACGCAAGTTAGATGTTACGATTAGAAAACACAAGTTTGGCTCCGGTTGCAGATGATTGCGGTTCAACCAGTCAGTTTTTCAATTGCATGCAACCGTCGAAAATCGCAATTGCTCCGCTTGCGGGTAGCGACGATGCAAGCAAGAATCTTTTGCCACTCTACAAAATTATATGCACCTACAAAATTATGTAGGGTGGCAAAAAGAGCAATTGATAATGGTTGGCCTAAGTGGGATTTGAATTTAGAGAGCAATTGCTCTTTTTTGCCACCCTATATTTTGTTATTGCGTATCCTTTAATTTTTATACTATTATTGTGTTTATGTTAATTCAAATCGATCAATTTAAGTTGAATCATAAAACTATTTTGGCATTTATTAAAAAATATTTAAGTAACTAATAAACTCTCTAATTACAACTGATAGGATTTAATATATAAAATAAATAAAAGATGTTTGTGTTTTTTTAATGTTTTTAATCGTTCGTTTGTGTTTTTTTTGTTATAGTCTTTTTTGTTTTGTTTTTAACCTGCTTTGTTTTTAAAGTTAAAGAATTTTAATTGAACAATTTAAAATGTGGAATTAAATTTTAGTAAGTGGTTTGGGATTTTTTTTGTGTTTGTCCCAAAACATTATAGAAAAAAAAAAACCTAGAGTCACATTTATCTCTCTCTCTCTTTCTTTCTCCCAATCCCCCGATCCGCGATCTCTTCTCCTATCTCTCGATATCGATCCCTATTGCTAAACCATCTGTTTTTCGATCTCAACTTCGCCGGAGACTTCACCGGTAATCTATATTTCTCTCTTTCTCGCTCTCTTGCGGTACTTGTATCTGTTCGATCATTAGGTCAGGTTTTCTATGAATCATTGGAATGTGGAATCAATTTGTCTAATCGAGTGGATCCAGATTTCTGGGTTATGTTCAGTTTCCCAGGATTTTTGATAACCGTCTCTAGGATTGTTTGTTCTTACGTGTTCATCGGAGATGGAATGTATACAGTTTTTGAAGGTTGTTTACTTGTTTGTATGAGCTTTGCTTGAAGTTTGTTTTATCCTGGACCTGTTTGTTTTTAACCTGTCTCTTGTAGTAAAATTGGTCATTAAGACCTTTAATTTGATTTTTAACATGTTTGGAAATTCTCATTCTCGTTACCGTCTCTGTGTTTTGTATTGCATTGTTTTCTGGGTCTTCATGACTTCATGAGAATGAACAAGTTTACAACTTGGTGTTTCATCTCCGGGAGTTTTCTCCTTTCCTTTATTAAACAGGACCATCAATCCCATGTGTGGGAGAAAATATCATATTGTTTGAAGAATTCTTTGCAATGGACTGTAGTTTCTTCTCGCGCATATTTTTGTTTTTTAGTAGTCCAGAAGGTATAATCACTCGTTTACTTTGTGCAAAATTTAGTTGATACAAAATCAAGGGGGTGTAATTTAGTAATATCTATTACAAGGGGCTAGCCTCGGCAATACATGTGCCTACTGTACTGGTGTCTTGGTTAAACTTAAGCTTTATGCTTTATTGTCCTCCTTAGATTGTCTGGAGTCATTGAGGCAACCCTAACGGGTTACAGTTTGCGGTCGGTTTTTTGGTTGGCTAATGTTCAACGAGGAGGAATTGAAGATATCTGTGGTAGTCAATATAACATAAATCTCCAGCAGCTCATGGAGGTTATGTTCCAACTCTTACAAGAAGAGCATTCATGATGTTGAATGTCCCTGGTCGAACCTGAACTCATTCATGATTGGCACCTAAGCATGTAGCCACCCTTTCATTTGGGCTTATGTTGAGAAATCCCATAACATATGTTTTATTGTCAAGACTTCAACTCTTACAAGAATCTATGCATAAACATTTGAAGTTGCATGCCCCAGATGCATCCCAAGCTCATTCATGCTCGGGATTTAAGCATTTAGCCTTTCTTTTATATGTGGGCATATGTTGAAATATATCACATTACATATGTTTTATTGTCGAGGTTTTGATGCTTACAAGAATCTTTGCATAAGCATTAGTGAGGTTGCATGCCCCAGTCTTCCCACATTCATTTGTGATTGGGATCTAAGCACATAGGTGCTCTTCTATATGTGTGCTTATGTTGAAAATATCCCATTACTATATGTTTTAATGTCAATGATTCATCTCTTACAAGGATATCTGCGTAAGGTTTCGTGAGGTTGTATGCCCCCATTCGTAGCCAAACTCATTAGTGATTGGGACCTAAGTATGTAGCAGTTTCTCCCTTTCATATGTGTTTTTTTTTTAATATTCCGTTACATATCTTTTATCATCGTGACTTCAATATTAACATCTTATAGTTACTTCCTTTTACCATGCTTCGTCATCTTTCTCCATTAGTATTGATGCTACTTGGTAACAAGGTATCCATGACGAAATTTGGCACCTAAATTGAAGCCTTGCAGGAGTGGGGCGTTAAAACCTTCGTTCATTAAAAATGGAGAAAAAAAAATCTAAGGATGATGAGAATGAGAAAGCTCTTGAAGCTTCGGTGATGGAAAACAATAAAGAAGACAAGGATATAGTGGCAGCGGGTACTGGTAAGGACAATAACGAGGTTACTGAAATCTCTGTCGACAGAAAGGAGGAGATCCAGAAGGTTGGGGAATCCTTCATGGATGAAAAACAGGGGGAGAAAACCTCAGAAGTCTCAGTAGAGGAAAATAAAATGGCTTCTAAGAAAGCTGAATTCTCTGGAAGGAAATCCCCAAGGGTAACCCGAGCGAAAACTAAAACTGTGAAGAGGCTTGTAAAGAGGATAGTAAAGAGAAATCCTATAGCAGGCTCACCTTCTGTTAAGGGGGCGGATGTGGAGGATGTGACTAAACAACAGAGAGATAATGAAGGTTCCAATGAGGAACTAACTCCAGCAGTAAGTCACGAGGAAGGTGAAAAAAGGGTTGAAGCTTCTTCTTTCGGAAGAAATGACGAGGAAGAAAAGAAAGTTATAGAGGGTTCAGCA
>NW_010964598.1:1835845-1860116 GCF_000463585.1 Tarenaya hassleriana
AGGGTTCAGCAGAAGATTCTCAGCATTGTGCAGAAGACGGAAAAGATGCAGAACCTTCACTTTGGGGAAATGTGAAGGTTTTAGAGAATGCTGCTGAAGCCCCTCAACCTTCTGCAGAAGATGAAAAAGTTGCAGAAGCAAAATATTCTGAAAGGAAAACCCCAAAGGGGTTAAAGAAAGTGACTAAACCCGTGCAGCCTCGTCTAAAGAGGTTACGAAAGGGAAAAAACATTAAAGGCACTTCACCTTCTCAAGGAGGGCACAAGGAGGGTGAGACTCTGTTACATGTAACTAAGGAAGACATGAATCTGGATATGGTAACGACAGATACCAATAAGGAAAAGAAAGATGCAGAAGCTTCGCCTAGAGGAGATGAGAAGGCAGTTGAGAAGGTTATAGAAGGCTCTGTCGAAGCCCCTGAAGGTACGAAGTCAGCAGAGAAGAAACCCTTAAAAGGGCCCAAGGCGAAAGCAGCAATGCAGACTGTTAAACCCAAAATTGGTAATGACAGTCCTCGCTTTCTGGAGAATGATCAAGGAAAAAAGAACAATTCGTTAAATGGAAGCGGACAAGGTAGTAGTGTTGAGAAATTGAATTCTCCAACCGGTGAAGGAGGCCAGAAGGAGAGTGTCGTTGAAAAGAATAAGCAGGACAAGTCAGCTCTGGACAAAACTGATTTGACTGAGGCTGACAAACAAAAAAAGCGGAAACGAGTAAAACGGGGAGGACGTGCAAACAAGAAAAGTAAGAATGAACTTGCTTCTACTGATGCGGTAAAGCAAGGAACAGAGGAAGGTAAAGAAAAACCGGATGTCTCCGAGAAGAAAGAAACAAGTGGGAGCAAGAAAGCAAAGCTCGGTGGGTTGATCTTCATGTGCAATGCAAAAACCAAACCCGATTGTTTTCGCTTCTCTGTGATGGGTGTATCGGAACAAAAGAAGGATATTGTCATGGGTATCAAACCTGGGCTGAAGCTTTTTCTCTATGATTATGGTCTTAAGCTTCTTTATGGAATTTTCCAAGCTTCCTCAGTGGGTGGACTGAAACTTGAGCGTAAAGCCTTTGGTGGATCCTTTCCTGCCCAGGTTACTTGGATTTCAACGATGTTTGATCTTCCAAATCCATTTCCTGACCTAACAATTTGCACTATTATATGATATATGATCCCTCTTTTATTCCTTCCTCTGGTTTTTTTCTTGATCTTCTCTGCCATTGCAGGTGCGGTTTAAGGTTTTAAAAGATTGCGAACCATTACCCGAAAGTGTATTCCGGAAAGCCATAAAGGAGAATTACAACAACAACAACAAGTTCAAAACAGAGTTGACTCCTAAGCAGGTAAACCCCTAATGCCTTTTCATTCTTCTCAGATCTGTATTTAACAATTGCGTCTAATCTCCGTTGTTTTGAACAGGTATTCAATCTCAGGAAGCTTTTCCGCCCAGCTCCGGTCCCTTCAACCATACAACTTCCCCACACTCGGCACCTTGATACTGACGGAAAACGATCTGAAAATATAGAACGCTATGCTTCTAGCAGCAGCAGAAGTCGCTCAACCCGCAGACATGAAGGGATTCGTGCTTCACCTCCACGCCGAGAAGAACCACGACGTGACTTATATCTCACTGAGAGAGAGTACCGAGCATATGGGTTGAGAAGAGAACAGACTAGCCAGCAGCAGCAACATTACCCGATCCCTCCCCCTGCAGGTTCTTACCATCCCGACTTGGAGCGTGACCGTCTCTCAAGGCATCCCGACTTTGAAATGCATCGTCATAGAGAAGCTCATTACCCCGACCCTCCTCTGTATTTACCCGAACGAGACTACCTCACCCGACGTGAACTCCTTGTTCCACCTCCGCAGAACCCGACCAATACAGTCGCTCCGGCTCCGGACTCCTACTCATCCCGAGACCCATACCACGGTTACGAATACCGTTCTCCTGTGGCGGAAAGACCATCCCGGGCATATCCTCCTCCGGGAAGAGACGACGCACTTTATCTTCGATATGTAACGGCGGATTCATTGGCCGAGTACTACCGAACCCGGAGGTACGCAGCCCCTGATCCTCCGCTTCCACCTTCCTCCGTCCCATCGTCTCGGTACTCCTCTTCCTACCCTTACCGCTAGATGGAGTTCTGTAATCTATCTACCTTTGTGTATTCGTAGTTTGACAACTTGGAGAATAAACTTGTTTTTATATTTCCTCTCTAAGAACGGAAGGTACGACCTAACAGAGGTTTTTTTTAACTCTACTGATAAGCAACATTTTAATATATATATAACGCAATTATCTATAAATATAATATTGTGTGGATGTACAAAATTATTTCAGTGCGACATACATACATACGTATATATATACTAATTAAAGTATAGTAGTTTGACAAAATGTGCCTATTGGAAATATAATGTAATATCAACTGATTTTTTTAAATGAAAATTTTGCGTTCCCGTTTTTTTTGGTTCATTGCCAACCTTGTTAATGGGCAGTATGAAAAGAGTTGTTGAATCCAACATATTAGTACGAAAATCACAATTTGAAAAGAAACATATGCAACTAGTAAATAACAAAATATATATATATATATATATATATTTGTAGAAAGAAATTGGAGTCTAAATATTATAAAACAAAAAATTCAAAGATGAAATATACCTATTTTTTTTCCCAGGCAATTCTTTTTTGTTTGTTTCTAAATTGGTGGCTTATTTTTTTGTATTCACATTTTTATTTGGTTTGGTTAGTATCTTTAAGGAGAATTTTAAAAAAATACCCAACATTATCAAAATTTTTATAATAAATACTGATTTTTGTTGAGAATAGAGAAGTATTGAAAACAAAAAATTCTTTTGTTGATTTCTTTCTTCCGTTTTTGGTTGTAAAATCTACAATAGCGAATGTTCTATTTTATAGAGAAACTGAAGTTATTATACATTTGTTATGCAATGCACAGTAAATTAGTTTCACCATATGAAATTAAAATTTTGCACAGTAACGATAGACTATACATGATTTATCTCTGATTTGGAACCACCCGTCTAGAAAATTTGTAGAAAAAAAAAATATAATCGCATGTTTTGCTATTATCTCGTAAAAAACCTTATCAGTAAAACCTAAAAAAAAAAAAATACAGTTTCACGCTACCCTTATACAAGATATCAAAGGTCTCATAGACAATGCATCTCAATGTTGTGTACATATTTTTTGAATATTATTGTCGGTAGAACCTTTGTAAGTAGGTTTGTTACATTGCCATATAATTGTACATATCCGATTTCAATATCTTTATTACTTTCAAATTCTTAGGTGTATGCGAAAAATTTCAGATGAATACATTTTGTCTCGTCATTTTTAATTTTAATGTATTCGTCTTTAGTTTGTAAAACGCATACAATATTATCTTAAAATAATATTATTGGAGCCTCGTCGATGGCTAATTCACTAGTCTTGTAAATGTGTTGAATCAATGATCTCATACACATTCACCACTCATTTCATAGAGCACGATAACTTCACTTGATGTGACAACTAATGTCTGTATTTGGAAACACCAAGCCTCTACCCTTTCTCATAGTGGTCGTGGAGCTTATATTATAGTTGGTATTTTATTCAAATGTCAAGAAAATTAACAACTTACAACTGAATTTATTGGCATTTTCACCGTTCATATACCGGGAGTTTAACAGTGTGTTTATGCTCTACCATCATAAGCTAAACGTATCAAAGCCTTTGATGCAAACGTCTGTCCTACAAGGTGAAGAGCCTCTTACATCTTTCAGTTCTTGATCATAAATGTCTCTGCTAAGACAGGACGACAACCTTGCTAAGAATCCACATCACCAACGAGAACTCGAACGCGAAAAGCGTGTGAAGCAATCCTCGATCAAGTGTGTAACCGTAGAGCGTAATCCCCTTGTTGTTGTGTCGAAGGTATTCCACTGCATTCATTTTCAAGTCTCCATAACTTCGGATGTTCCTTTTTCTAAAGAATGGAGATCAACATGAACCGAATCAAACGGGTACTTACCTAGAGCTTGTCGAGCTTGGAAGAAGGAAGTCGGATCCAGAGACGATGAAACTGTGATGCATATGTTGTCTGAAGAGTCAGTGTCGCTCTCGGCTTGAGACTCGGGCATACCGTCCTGGATTTTACGCCCATCTGAGTCCAAAGAAGCCGAAGAAGCCAACGTGAGAGTCATGTGCCACCTCGTTGCGATGCTTACAACTCCTTGAGCTCGGTGTGTGATTCTCACAGCCCCCAATAAGCACAAGAAGAATCCGCTCAGCTGAACTGCCGAGCATACCTACATCAACACGTATGTGCAGCAAATTCAGTCCGGTAACCCAGTTGAAAGCAGCGTAAGAGTGTGTGGAACGGAGAATTACCACTAGATCTCCGGAATTGAGGAAGCTCTTCTCTGATTTCGAGGCTAGAACCAACAATAAGGCCACAAATTGGCTGGCACTGATCACGACAGAGGAAGCGATGATGAAAAACCTGTACCTGTGACTTGTAGCCGACAACTGCTTCTTAATCCGGGTATGTTCCTTATATATATCTTCTATCGTGTCCGAACCGCATCCATCAAACATCTTGTGCAGCCCTACAAACCTCAGTATCTGAAGCTCACAAGTCAACCGGAACAGAATACATACAAGCAAGAAGACTCCTGTTCGGTAAACCCATGAAACTAAGACAAGGAAGAACATAACGGAGTTCAATGGAAGACAAGACGACTTCATGAAAGGAAATGATACTTTTGTTGAGGAGAAAAATATGCTCTTGTGCACGAGTTCCACAAAGAAAGATGGTAAAAGTATGGCAGCCACATAACGGAAGGCCTTGTCAAGCTCACGGGAGTATCCACGCCTCACAAAGACAGAATCATCGCCTAATCCGTCAAGAAACAGTAGCTGTCTGAGACCATATTTCCTAAAGAAACAGATTAGAGTGAAAAACCCGACGGTGGCCAGTCCAGACTCGGGGAATTGGACAAGTGCGTTAAAGGAGATGGGGTCCTCAACCGGGGAAGATAATGAGTTAGGAGTTTCTATGGACAAACAGCTTACGAGGGGAACAAGTATAGTAAAGACCACGAAGGTAAAATAGGATAAGATTTTCCCCCAGGGGGAAGAGTGATCAAGGGCACACCACTTGAGGCTTACACGAAAGTTGCGTAGATCATCGAAAAGCATTGATTTTGATCTAGCATAAGAAGGCTGGAGAAGTAAAGGGAGGTTCGGGGGACTGGACGATTCATCTGCAGAAGGATTCATCTTTCAAAGTGATTCTCCAGATGAATGTCCACAAGGGGTCATGAAGTTATATAGAGAACACCACCCAGAAAATAAGTGAGAAAGTGTTCTCTGGAGGGGTGGTGGTGTAAGGAAAATGACAACCGAAATCAACTAAGCCACAAACACATATATTTGCATGAGGGTTGCTGGCATTTTCATCACAAGAGATGGTTGATCAAACTTTGTTTATTTGTCATGTAAAGAAGAAAAAAAAGGGAAACTGGTGAAGGAAGCAAAAAAAGCTGAGGGAGCTTGCTTTATCCCGTGACTCCCTCTCCTACCTTTTTGCTATTCTTTCCTTCATTTGTTTCCAAGTTTTGCTCTGTGTGTGTGTGTGGTTCAAGCCTTTTCAAGTACCAATATAGCTGCCACAACAGACGAAATGAGTGAGGTTATGTCAAAACACCCGGTGAAATTTTTTTTGAAAAAATAATATTCCAGAAGGGTGTATTCCACATCTGATTTTCGAGTTTTCAACCACAAGAACTAATTTGGAATTGGACTCTGGTATTCGCACAGTCCATATCTATGGTTTCCAAATCACAACCTCTGATAAAATGAAGGATATGAAATTGTTCAAGAGATGGAAAGGAGCGCAAAAGTGATCAGACACAACCGAAGGCATGCAATAGACATACTCTGAAGGAGCATATGATCATTCCAACAATTTTAATGATCCAACTACTTGCAGGTTATATGCATATCCAACTATGTCTGAGAATCAAAGGCTGTATCAGATTACATATTGGAGTTGAAATTCATAGAGTACCTGGAGGTATGCAGGCTTTAAGGGTGAGGAGCCGAATTTTGAGGACATGATTCTGCAAAAAAAAAAAAAAAAAAAAAAAAAAAAAAATAAAGAAACACGGGTTTCTCAAGAACACAAGTAATAAATGTTGCTCAATTCCTGAAGCGAGAGAAGAGCACTCATTAACAAAACAGTGGATTCTGATTATAAGATTTGCCACTTCATGTTCTTGGTTCATGGCAGTCACCTCGTTCTGGGTTTCCCACAATCTTCGGATGCATTCTTAGGCTCTTCAGGATTCTGGCTCGGCATTGTTCCTTAACTACTGTATCGAGCACAGCAATTTCCCCACTGTTGCTCTTACGGTGCTCCGCTTCTTCCCTGCTAAACCATGCATCATTATCGTGTGGAGATTTGCCCCAAACCTCTACAGACAATTCAAAAACTCTACAGTCATGCACCCTAATTATCAATCACCCGCTGAAGAGTCAGTGTCGCTCTCGGCTTGAGACTCCTCGAGACTTACAGTTTCAAAGAATTCTAATGAAGCACCAGAATCAGAATTCGGTTCGTGTCTCACTACCTTCAAGATGATGATTTCCTCGCCGAAGACCCGTTTGCTCGATCCCAAACCCTTCGCATTCTCCTCTTCCCTTTCGGCTTCCTCCGAAGAAGCAACCGTCACAGCCACCGCGTCGGAGGAAGAAGTATGTCGTATACGGAGCAACTTCATCTTTTGCAACTGTCGCACTTCGGACTTTTCCTTGTTTCCAGAAATTCTCTGGTTTACCGGCGGATTGTTCACCGGAGACAGCGTACGACTTCTCTTGCGGGAAAAAAAGCGAAGAAACCAGTAAAAGAGCCTCCCCTTTAACTTTTCCCTCCCGAAGCAGAAATTCCGTACCGTTTCCGGTGAAGAATCCACCGTAAAATATGAATCTCCGGCCAGGAGAAGTCTGGCTCCGAACGAGCTGCACTGAGAGGAAAGACGCTTTTTAACTGGTCTTCACTTTTACCGAGGAGCGGGAATGGAGTAAATCCAATCAATAAATAAACAAATAATGGATAAAATTGCCAATTTAATCGGATAGTAGAGCTAAACTAACCTTATTTGCTACAAAGACTATCATCGTATATAAAAGTAGAGTGGGTTAACTAGGGAGTGACATGTGTCTCTGAATTTTTTTGATTGTGTATTTTAATGACTACTCACCTCAGCGAATTCATAATCCTTCATTTACAATTCATCAGCGAATTTATCCTCTACACTGATTATTTTGTAAAATTAAATTATTATTCAATTTTCTATTAGGTCAAATGAATAATCATTTTTCAATTAGTGGGAATTATGGACATTAATGAACATGTTCAATGATCTTCACTGATTATTTTGTAAAATTAAATTCATGCTCTTTTCGACGTCCATATAAGCTTTGTATCACTATTTCGACGAATGAATCGCATCGTGTTCGCGTTCCACACTGGACGGTCGAGGTGATAGCCATATGATTCTAGACGATGAGATCGGTATTGTAGAGCTTAGTCTGCCCAGCAAATTTGACCTTCATCAATGGAAATTAGATTCTTTTTTTCTTACGCATTTGATACCATTCGGGTTTGGTTAGCGTTGAGTTCATAAATGTCGTATCAAATTTTGGAGATGGATTTAATTGTGTTTAGATTTGTGTGTGCAGGATATTTGTGATGGTTATCACATACGGGATATACCTCTAATACTCTTCAGGTTCATATTAGAAATCTGGCGTACACCTTTATCTTGTATATTTATCTATTTCTTTATGTCTTTAGTTACGTAGAATTCTACACATTTATATTCTATATTTTGTTGTATTTATTCAATAAATATATTTGTAAATTATAAATGATATTCTTTTAAATAATGTATCTGTATAGTAGACTTTTAAGTTACAAAAATTCTCCTTCAACCTTACACCCGTCTTTACAATCTTCGACATAATGATTTACATGTTAAATCTCAAAAGTGGAGTTCTACCTACCAACTAAATCTACAAATCAATGTCTTTTAACTTAAGAAAACTATAAAATTATAAATGATATTCCATATATATATACACATATAAATTTTATTATTTATTTTTAAATTTTATTTATTCATTTATTTTATTTATTATTTATTCAATCGATTTAACGTAGTCATTATTTCCAATTCCACGATATGTGCCCCTCAACTAAGTCTTAAAGAATCTTATGCGTATTGTGAATGGTCACTTTTATGAAATTATTACAAAATTTTCATTTAATGTCTAATTCGTTTTACATGTCGAACAAAATACATGTTAAGGCATGTGATATGTATTTGGCATTTGTGAACTCAAAACCCTAATCAAACCCCAATGGCGAATGGCATCAAATATGTAAGGAAGGAAAAAAATTGATTTTCATTGACGAATGTCAAACTCACTCGAAAGACCAAGCTCTACAATTTCAATCCCCATCTAGCATCATACGTCTATCGCCTCGAAAATATTGGTGGTACAAATATAATTTTCATTTTTTCAGTTTAGTTTTTGTGTAAAAGTAATTTGAAAAATCAAATTGTGGAAGACTTCGTTTTTTTTTTGTTCAAACATAAAAGCAAAAATGGATAGACAAGACTATAACTAATGGATAAACATCTGTAAAACCAAAACAATGAGTTATAAATGGCCTTCTATCCAAAAAACTCTCCTTTTCAGTAATTTTCATTCATTTTTCTCTTTTTATATTTTTAAATAAAAAAATTTTATAATCCGTATCAAATGATTTAATGTATGATATAATGAGAATGAAAATTCATAAATATCCGAAATCAGTTTAAAATGATGGTTATCAATTATCATGTAAAAAAATAGAGACTTTGAACCCATTCTAGCTATATATATATAATCAAGCGGAAAATTATAAATAGTTATAAATTTTCTAATTAAAATTTTGTTGTCCCTATAATGGCTTTTGTTTTCATTTTTCATTTGTTTCTACAATTTAAAGATAACCAAATCGAAAAAAGATTGGTTCTTTTTAATATCTCATCCTAAGTTATGTGAAGATGAAGCTACTCAAAGAATCCTCTTATCAGCTGCTGTTGCAATGGCTTTATATTCTTTAATACTATTTATAATTCACACACAAAAAAAATTAAGATGAAAAAAACTAATACTTTCAAAGAACTCCGTAGTGGCTAATTGGTTGTAATTTAGTTTTAGTGATGATTGCCGCCTATTTTAGAGATTTCATGTAGGGATGTACGTTTCGAAATTCAGTTTGCAATTTTAACGGTTAAGTGCGGGAACGATTTGTTCGATATTCTAAAATTTGTATCAAATTAGCATCATATATTATTCAATTCGGTTCGCTTTCGATACGGTTCGATTTTGGTTTTTATTAAAAAAAATAGATTTCTTTTTAAAAAATATATTTTTAACACCAAATAGTTAATCTTTATTCAACTATATAATTTATCTTAATATCTAAGTATATTTGTTCATTTTATTTTATTTATCTTTGTTTGGTTAGTAAATTAAGATACTTTCTCAGAAAAAAAAATATTACGATAACTCATCTTTCCAAATATAAATATTTTTCAATAATCTCAGTACTATAAGGTTTTTTTGTTATTTATTATTTGGAGACTGAATATTTTCTTTGTTCATATAAAAACATAAATTAGAAGTGAATTGATTTTATACAGGTTGTTAAATCAATATTATTGCGATAAAATAGAAGTGGATTGATTTCATGTGATTGTTAAATCAATATTATATAATCTTAGTTTTCAGTTTTTTTTATATAAAGAGTAAAAAAAAGTAATATACATATATAGAGTATAATGGGGCAAATAAAAAAGTCATAAGAATATTATTTTATTTCACAAATTTGGTTAAATTAAATATAAATCTAAAAATTTATAATTGGGTTGGGTTAGGTTAAAAATGACTAAATGAGCTAATTGGACTAGTTGGGCTTATTTATTAAATCCATGGTTTAATGGGTTACAACCCACTAAACCTATTATATAAAAAGGACCAAATAGTTAGACCCAAATATGGTTATAATTGGGTTGGGTTGGGTTAACCCACTAAACCCAACCCAATTTGACATCACTAAACGTGTCCTTAGGATGTTCTCATCATAATTGAATGTTGCCAACATCACTACCGTTATACACTCGGTGGACTGAAATCCAATTGTTGGATCGGGTCTACTAGGACCAGATAACTCATTCTCTCTTACGTGTTAGGGTTTCTAAGGTGGCTAGAGTTTATACTTAACCTTTGATTTATTACAAATCTAGGTCTAGACGTCTAGATTATGTTCTTTCTCAAACTGTTTGGGTCATGTCCCTTTTATACCACTTGCGAGCACTTTCATTTTAAATTCTCATTCTTGTTTTGTAATGCTGCAAACTAACATAAACATGCCTAGTAAGCCACCGAGTGGGAGAGAAGCTCGCGCGGAGATTCAACTGATATCAAGAACCACTCGTCATAGTTCTTGGATTTCTGTCCACACGCAAGAAGTGAAGCCTCATAATTAGCCAAATATGACGGTGCTTTCAAAGACTAATTTACTCCCATCACCACAATTTCTATTTTAAATATCACAAATAATCTTACATGAAATTAGTTTCGCTACATATAATATTTATTAAAACGATTTACACAAACAGTTGAGTTGACCATATTATAAAATTACCGATTAAGAAACTTATTCGTTCCAATATATCAAAATCGTAGAATTCTCAAACTTTAGAAAAGGCTTCATGGCAAAAATGAATATGAAATTCCAAAACGCTATATCCAAATAAAAATAAAAATATCATAAATATTTTTATTACTCTTTAAAAGTCGAATCTTTAGTTATCAAATAATTTATATATATATATATATATATGTATATATATATATATATCTTTTGGAGACAGGCTTATATAACTCTATCTTCCTCTAACCAAACACTTCACAACGACCAACAAACTTAAACTTAATTCAAAATTACACTCAAATCTTCCCAGAGAGCATCGACCAAGATTACACCCACCACGATGATCTTCGCCAACAAAAGCTTCTTCTTCATCATCACCATCATCATCATCATCAGCATCTCTTTCATGTTCTTGTCCGAATCTCAACCCATTCCTTATCCTACAAAGCTCGATCGATGGCAGCTACTTCAATCGAACATAGGTATATCTGCCATGCACATGCAGCTTCTCCATAACGACATGGTCATCATGTTCGACCGTACCGATTTCGGTACGTCCAACATCTCCTTACCCGGCGGTTTGTGTCGGTACGATCCCTACGATACGGCCGTGAAGTTTGACTGTACGGCTCACTCAGTTATCTACGATGTCGTCTCGAACACATACCGGCCCTTGAAAGTCCAAACCGACACTTGGTGTTCGTCTGGTTCGGTTCTACCGAATGGAACGTTGGTTCAAACCGGTGGATACAACGACGGTGAACGTGTCATGCGCATGTTCACGCCTTGCGGGTACGGAGAAACTTGTGATTGGATTGAGTTTCCTCGGTATTTAGCTAATCGGAGATGGTATGCCACTAACCAGATTCTTCCGGACGGGCGAATAATAGTTGTTGGCGGGAGAAGGCAGTTCAATTTCGAGTTTTTTCCCCGAGTTCAATCCAATATCCGAGGATTCAGATTCGATTTTCTGAGAGAAACCTCGGATGGAAGCAATGAGAACAACTTGTACCCTTTTGTACATCTGTTACCAGATGGAAACCTATTCGTATTCGCTAACACAAGATCGATATTGTTCGACTACAGAAGAAACAAGATCACGAAAGAGTATCCGGAAATCCCCGGTGGTGATCCGAGGAATTACCCGAGCAGTGGATCGTCGATATTACTTCCACTGCAAGAAACATATAACCCTAATAAGAGCATCGAAGTCGAGGTAATGGTATGTGGAGGAGCCCCCAAGGGCTCATTCACAAAAGCAAACAAACAACAAACATTCGCACGTGCCGTATCCACGTGCGGAAGGATGAGGTTAACCGATGAAAACCCTAGTTGGCAAATGGAGACCATGCCTCTGCCACGTGTCATGTCTGACATGCTGCTCTTACCGACAGGCGACGTCATCATCGTCAACGGTGCGGCATCCGGTACGGCCGGCTGGGAAAACGCGCATGACCCGGTAACCCGACCCATCATATATCGACCGTACGATCATCGTTTCTCGGTGATGTCCACGTCCGCACGTCCGAGGATGTACCATTCCTCGGCCATATTATTATCCGATGGCCGTATCCTTGTCGGAGGAAGCAATCCACACATTTACTACAACTTCACGAACGTCGAATACCCCACTGACTTAAGCCTCGAAGTGTATTCTCCACCGTACATTTCTTCGATCTACGATCCCTTCAGACCGAAGATACTAAACTACGACAAAATACTAAACTACGAGAGGCTAAACATCCTATGTTTCTCTATACAAGAGTTCATTTCGCTCGATCGGCTATCTGTGAGGATAATCTCGCCATCGTTCACGACACATTCGTTCGCGATGAACCAGAGGATGGTGGTTCTAAGATTACATGAAGTGGCTCATCACGAGTCCGGACCCTACTGGATCACGGCGTTCGGGCCATCGACGGCTGAGATTGCACCACCTGGCTATTATATGATGTTCGTGGTTCACGCCGGTGTGCCTAGCTCCGGTGTTTGGGTGAAGCTCGAGTGAATAGCAAAGTACGTAACATGATTTTATGAGAACTATATACTAAAATCAGCTGTTTAGTTCACTCTATGAAAAGGTAAAATCGAGCACTTTTATTATTTTTTACCTTTTCTCTCTTCTAATTTAATTACTATTTCATATACGCATATTTATATATTCAAAACGAAAAAAAAGACATATAAATGAAAATATTTTAAATAAACATATCATAAAAGAAACTTAGACATTGGAGAATGAAAATAATTTTTTTCTTTGGTAAAAAGAATGAAAATAATTTTACTTGGGTTATGCTTAATGTCAATGATAATGATGCGTGTTACCGTGGAATTTCAATGAAATTATCTCCAAGTGGAACAACATGGTAAGTGAAAAAAAAATGTCTATAAAATATTAGGTGTCATACACAAAGGAAAATTTATAAAACCTTTTAGCTATTTGATATGAATTATGGAATCATAATTGCATTTTAACCTATCACTACAAAAAACATCCCAATTTACGACGGAAAAATCCGTCGCAAACATAAATAAAATCCGTCGCAATTACAAATTTGCGACAGAAAGCGACGGAATAATTTCCGTTCGTAGGTCGTTGTCGTAAAAATTTTTCGGTTGTTAATTCGTTGTAAACTTGCGACGGACAAAATCTGCGGTTTGCGACGGATTTGCGACAGAAAAATCCGTCGCAAATACTTTTTTTTAAAAAAATAACAAAATCTACGTTTTGCGACGGACAAAATCCGTCGCAAATATTTTTTTAAATTAAAAAAAATAATATAATATACATATACACACATATACATATATTCACATACATATATATTACACATATACCCATAATTATACATATACACATAAATTTATATACATATATATACATACACATATACATGTACATACACACATATATACATATACACACACATACATAAACACACATTCATACATATATATACATATAAATCTACATACACATACATATATATACACATACACATAAACACACATAAACACACATTCATACATATTCACATACACACATACACACATACACATACATATATATATATATATATATATATATTCACATACACATCACATAAACACACATACACATTTATATATATGCATACACATTCACATTCACATTCATATTCACATTCACATACATACACAACACACATACATAAACACACACATACATATACATACATAAACACATACACATTCGCATACACATATACATACACACATACACATACACATATTCACATATATATATACACAACACATACATATACAAATCTATATACATGGTATATATACACATACCTTGGCAAATTTTGAAGAAAAACAATTTGTTGGAGAATATTAGAGAAGATTGAGATTTTTTTTAAAAAAATTTCGAAGTCTGGAGGAGAAAGACGAAGTCGCAGCTTTTATTAAGTGTTGTGACGGATAGTGCCGTCGCAATCCGTCGCAAAACGAAAAATAAACCGCGAAAATTTAAAAATTTTCATCGAAAATAGCGAAAAAAAATAAAATTTAGATTTGCGACAGAAATTTCTGTCGCAAATCCGTCGCAAAACGAAAAATAAACCGCGAAAATTTGAAAATTTTCATCGAAAATAATGAAAAAAATGAAATTATGATTTGCGACCTGTCGCAAATTCTGCAGATTTAAAATTTCTGTCGCAAATAATGTTTGGTTTTACGATGACAACATTTCCGTCGTATTCCGTCATAAATTTGCGACGGATTTTGTGACTAATTGCGACGGAATAAAAATTTTCCCATTCCGCCGTAAAACCGTCGAATTCTGTCGCAAATTCCGTCGCTATTTAAAGATTTTCTTGTAGTGTATCCACAAAGGCTGCACCAAAAGATATATTTGTGCAAACACAGCCTAGCATAACGCAAAAATGGGAAACCCCCCTCCCCCTCCCCCTCTCCATAATGTTACTATTAGATTAAAAAATATATACAGGTTAGAATCCAAAATTTTGAATTGAAGTTAATAATTAAATAAAATTTATCAATTTAAAGAGCTAAACCTAATAAATAAGTCATACCAAAACAAAAAAAAATTAAAGTTTGCAAAAATAAAATAGAATAACGGATGGATTTTTTAAAAATAAAAACCAAATAAAAGAACCAAAACAAAAATTAATACCAAAAGTTAAGAAAAAATCTTATATTAATATATGAACTTATAAAAAAATTCTAAACAAATGTATGAACTATTAGTTTTCCAACATACGAACGCTTTAATTTTTATATTAAAGTTTAAAATTTTAAATATTTTTCAAATATCATCTGATTATATTTAAAAGTGGTTTAAAAATTTAGAATTTAATTTTATGACAGTTTAAAGAATTTTAAAAAAAATCATAATTTATTTTTTTTGTTTTTCAAAAATTAAAAATTTAATATAAAAATTTAAAAGATTTATATATTGATTTGAAAATTTTCAATTTGTATATTTATTTCAATTTTTTTGTAGTCCATAAACAATGGCTTTTATAAAAAATATCTCTATTATGCTACGAAAACTTCACAGCATACCCCTACAAAAATTAAAAAAAAAAACTACTTCAAAACATACCTTTATAATTATATTATTCCCATAATATCCATTGGCATGGGTCCCAATAACAGAAACATTAATGAGAAGAGACAGAAAAAAAGTTTTCGGTTTCCTAGAATAAAATTTAAATATTTTAAAATTTTTAAAACTCCTTCCATCACAAAAAAATAAAATTTTTCGCGTAAATTTTAAAAATTTTCGATGTGACCAATGTGACCAAGTGAACAAAGTTTAATATTAAGTTGTATGACCTATGCGATCAATATGACTCGTGTGACCAGTGCGATCAATATGATCAGAATTTAAATCTTGAACAGTGTGATCAATGTGACTAGTGTGACCAGTGTGACTAGTGTGACCAATTTGACTAGTGTGACCAAAACTAAATTTTGAACGGTGTGACTAGGCTGACTAGTGTGACCAGTGTGACTAGTGTGACCAATGTGACCAATGTGACCTATGTGATCAAAATTAATTTTTACACGGTGTAACCAATGTGACGTACCTTTGTTTTCGTTGTCAATCCGTTCCATTATCGCTCCGAACATTTATTTGAAATTAAATATACGCCTCTTGTATATTATTGGACAAATTTGCTATGCATATGTCTCATCCACACATTCACTTTAAAAATCATAAAATTCAAACCCAAGAAGAAGATATGAGGTCGTCAGTGAAGATATGTTCAACGAAATAATCATTTTTCGTTTGATTTTTTATGCGTAAAAATGAAATGAGAAGGGAGAAAATGGAAGAGTTGAGAGAAAAATAAGAGTGGAGAGAGAAAGTTAACAAAGAAATGAAGAGTTATCAAAATATAAGAACGAGAGAGATAATTCAAAATGACTAAGTAAGTGAGAAAATGGTGTTACATTACTTTTCTCTCATTAATTATGTCTTTTGTTATTTTTTTTTTCAAAACTCTATGCTTTTTAAGGATACTAGATTACAACCCGCGCGCATCGCGCGGATTATAAATACGTATTAATTTTAAAATAATTTATTATAATTTTAATATTAAATATATTAATTTTTTAATTTATAATTCATATCCGTATATCAAAATGATAAATATTTTTTTTGAAAATGTCGAAATAACAGTGTTGTTTTTTTTTGAAAGAGATATATTTTCGTAGGTTATAATATAAAAATAAGGTTTGAAATATAAAATATTAGAATAATATTTTTTAAAAAAATTTACGATTCGATGAAAGAGTTTTATTTTTTCTGAACCGAGAGGTGCAAAAAAAAGTGGTAGTCGTAGCGTGCGTCAAATACAATTTAAACAATTATATACATAAGTTGGTGTTAGAAATCAAATAATAATGGATTGAGATTAATAATACTTCACAATAAAATATTGATATAATGTTAAATTTGTATAATCTTACAAGTATTTAAAATTTTTAGATTTATATTTAATTTAACCAAATTTGTGAAATAAAATAATATTCTTATAATTTTTTTTATTTGCCCCATTATACTCTATATATGTATATTACTTTTTTTACTCTTTATATAAAAAAAACTGAAAACTAAGATTATATAATATTGATTTAACAATCACATGAAATCAATCCACTTCTATTTTATCGCAATAATATTGGTTTAACAACCTGTATAAAAACAATTCACTTCTAATTTATGTTTTTATATGAACAAAGAAAATATTCAGTTTCTAAATAATAAATAACAAAAAAACCTTATAGTACTGATATTATTGAAAAATATTTATATTTGGAAAGATGAGTTATCGTAATATTTTTTTTTTGAGAAAGTATCTTAATTTACTAACCAAACGAAGATAAATAAAATAAAATGAACAAATATACTTAGATATTAAGATAAATTATATAGTTGAATAAAGATTAACTATTTGGTGTTAAAAATATATTTTTTAAAAAGAAATATATTTTTTTTAATAAAAACCAAAATTGAACCGTATCGAAAATGAACCGAATTGAATAATATATGATACTAATTTGATACAAATTTTAGAATACCGAACAAATCGTTCCCGCACTGAACCGTTAAAATTGCAAACTGAATTTCGAAACGTACATCCCTACATGAAATCTCTAAAATAGGCGGCAATCATCACTAAAACCAAAATTACAACTAATTAGCCACTACGGAGTTCTTTGAAAGTATTAGTTTTTTTCATCTTTTTTTTTTGTGTGAATTATAAATAGTATTAAAGAATATAAAGACATTGCAACAACATCTGATAAGAGGATTCTTTGAGTAGCTCCATCTTCACATAACTTAGGATGAGATATTAAAAAGAACCAATCTTTTTTCGATTTGGTTATCCTTAAATTGTAGAAACAAATGAAAAATGAAAACAAAAGCCATTGTAGGGACAACAAAATTTTAATTAGAAAATTTATAACTATTTATAATTTTCTGCCTGATTATATATATATATAGCTAGAATGGGTTCAAAGTCTCTATTTTTTTACATGATAATTGATAACCATCATTTTAAACTGATTTCGGATATTTATGAATTTTCATTCTCATTATATCATACATTAAATCATTTGATACGGATTATAAAATTTTTTTTGTTTAAAAATATAAAAAGAGAAAAATGAATGGAAATTACTGAAAATGAGGGTATTTTGGATAGAAGACCATTTATAACTCATTGTTTTGGTTTTACAGATGTTTATCCATTAGTTATAGTCTTGTCTATCCATTTTTGCTTTTCTGTTTGAACAAAAAAAAAAGAAATCTTCCACAATTAGTTGAGATTCGGACAAGAACATGAAAGAGATGCTGCTGCTAGGGATGTCAAACGAGCCGGCTCGGACCAGCTCGTTTCGAACCAGCTCATTTTCAGCCCAGCTCGTTAAGCCCATTTTTATTTGGGCCAGAAAATTCTTGGCTCAGCCCAAGTCGCTTAGCTCGCGAGCCAGCTCCCGAGCCGACTCATATTTTTCTAAATACCTAAAAAAAATCATATCAAATTATATAAAATCATATCCAAATGATATATCAACATAAAAAGAACATACCAATACATCCAAATCATACTTATATTCACAATCACAATCTATATACAAAAAATCATTTTCAAATAGATAAAATCATAATCCATCCATGTACAAAAAACCATTTTCAGATCATAATCCATCCATATACAATTAGATCTTAATCCATGTACAAAAAACCATCTTCAAATCCGAATCTATACATAAAAAATTATCTCCAAATCAAAATATCATACCAACAATATCAACACTTTCAAGTTTCAACGTAAAAAAAATTTTTGACTCTAGCTCCCGAGCCAGCTCGCGAGCCAGCCGAGCTAGCTCGTTTGGGCTCGGCTCGTGGCGAGCTGGCTCACTCAGCCCATTTTTATTTGGGTTCAGATATTCTTGGCTCGGCTCGGTAAAAAAGGAGCCAACCTCGAGCCGGCTCGCGAGCTCGGCTCGTTTTGACATCCCTAAGTACTATCCATAGATTGATTCACTTTGCAGAATCTTTTGAAATGGCCTAAAGTTGAATCAAACCAAAGAAAGAGAAGAAAGAACATTATTTTTTTTTTTAAAAAAAAAAAGAGAGGATCCTTTCATTCTTCATTGGCTATATGAACCTTTAGAGACACAGGACAAAGCATATCCACCAATCAGAAGTTTCAGAAGTTCCAAGGGATGGGAAAGTGATGGACTTTCATACAAAATCCTGTGTTTCCCACCACATTTAAATAAAAATCAAACATATTGAAAATAGAAAAAAGTTGGATAAAGAAAAATTAATAAAAGAGGGAAAAGAAGAAGAAGAAGAAGAAGGGGTTGATATTTGTAGGCAAATAGGAGCACAAAGAGAACAACAAATGACCACAACCATTGCCTAATTTTAATAAATATTATATGTAGCGAAACTAATTTCATGTAAGATTATTTGTGATATTTAAAATAGAAATTGTGGTGGGTAAACTTCAAGATTACACCTTTCCTGTCGCGTGCCTATCACCGATACACCTCAAAAATATAAGTAATTATCAAATTACAAACATATCCTTAAAAAATATGGAAAAGTCTTTTCTATCCTTAATAAAAGTCAGCCACGTGTAGGTTAAAAATTTGAGAAAGGCGCCGAAATAAAAAGAAGAAAGGGGGAGTTAGGGTTTTTTAGAATCACTTTTCGAAAATCAAAAGACATGAAGCTGCTGAGAGAGAAACGAAACTTTATAAGTAATTATCAAATTACAAACATATCCTTAAAAAATATGGAAAAGTCTTTTCTATCCTTAATAAAAGTCAGCCACGTGTAGGTTAAAAATTTGAGAAAGGCGCCGAAATAAAAAGAAGAAAGGGGGAGTTAGGGTTTTTTAGAATCACTTTTCGAAAATCAAAAGACATGAAGCTGCTGAGAGAGAAACGAAACTTTGAGTGCGAAATCGAGCAAAATGAAGCGAATCTAGCGAGATGGAGCGAAGAAACCCATAATCAAGAGGAATCTTCATCTTCGTCGGGTGAAAAGGTCTAAATCGGAGCGACGCATCTCAGTCGACCGAAAAAACAAATCCGCGGAGAAAAATGACAGAAGATTCTTCTGCTCATGTTGATGTGAGTATTTTAGATGAGTTTTTTTTCGAATTCGTTCAGATTATCTGAAAAATTGCGAAATATTTTGTGCGTATATTAATTAGTCTTATTCGCAACTCATAATTACAAAGTTGTCATCTCTGAGATAGTGGTAGATACCACTAAATATTATAGGAGTGTCTGTGAAGTGAATCAGTCGTAATAGTATTTGAATATGTATACTAGTCGCTAATACAACTGAATACAATTGTTTTATTGCAGAGCGAGATGGAGAATTCACCGAAACCAAAATCTTGATCCAGTTTGTGCATAAAAAAATCAAACACAAGAAGTTGTATATGCTACCAAAAACAAATTGTAAATAAAGAGTAATAATTGTAACCAGAAAAATAGTATCAATTGTGACCAAATTAATTGAAAAAAATACGTAGACGAATTAGAACGAATATATTTAAAATTTTGAAAAGTGTGCCTATTCAAGAAAAAAAAGATGAAATCGAAATTAATTTAAAAAGTCATGTGGACAAATTAAAACGAAAATATTTAAAAATATTTTTAATATATATATTTTTAAATTCAAATATAAAAGGGTATTTTAGATATTTTATGTATAAGGTTATTTAAGTCATTTTATCTAAAATAAGGTGTAGAATCTGATAAAAAAATATTTTAGATTTTGAGGAGTGTATCGATGAAAGGACTGCGACGCATAAAGGGTATTGCTGAAGTTTACCCAATTGTGGTGATGGGAGTAAATTAGTCTTTGAAAGCACCGTCATATTTGGCTAATTATGAGGCTTCACTTCTTGCGTGTGGACAGAAATCCAAGAACTATGACGAGTGGTTCTTGATATCAGTTGAATCTCCGCGCGAGCTTCTCTCCCACTCGGTGGCTTACTAGGCATGTTTATGTTAGTTTGCAGCATTACAAAACAAGAATGAGAATTTAAAATGAAAGTGCTCGCAAGTGGTATAAAAGGGACATGACCCAAACAGTTTGAGAAAGAACATAATCTAGACGTCTAGACCTAGATTTGTAATAAATCAAAGGTTAAGTATAAACTCTAGCCACCTTAGAAACCCTAACACGTAAGAGAGAATGAGTTATCTGGTCCTAGTAGACCCGATCCAACAATTGGATTTCAGTCCACCGAGTGTATAACGGTAGTGATGTTGGCAACATTCAATTATGATGAGAACATCCTAAGGACACGTTTAGTGATGTCAAATTGGGTTGGGTTTAGTGGGTTAACCCAACCCAACCCAATTATAACCATATTTGGGTCTAACTATTTGGTCCTTTTTATATAATAGGTTTAGTGGGTTGTAACCCATTAAACCATGGATTTAATAAATAAGCCCAACTAGTCCAATTAGCTCATTTAGTCATTTTAATGTTCTAAAATGTCAAAGTGTACGAA
Source organism: Tarenaya hassleriana (assembly GCF_000463585.1). Taxonomy (NCBI): domain Eukaryota; kingdom Viridiplantae; phylum Streptophyta; class Magnoliopsida; order Brassicales; family Cleomaceae; genus Tarenaya; species Tarenaya hassleriana. The sequence goes on from NW_010964598.1 coordinate 1,857,184, forward strand.
CCCTAATTTTCAAATCACTCGTACGATGAACATTTTGTCCTCCTTCCTCTTACGTGTTAGGATGATCCGTGATAAATAGGCCCTGTTGGTTATGATGCTCTAGGATGATCCGTGATATGACATTTTGACGTTGTATTGATTCATTGGTTCATGAATGCATTACTCTTCCCGTTATATGATTGACATGTTTGTTATATTTCGGTATCCTTTAATCATTAGAGAATGATTCTAAACACCCTGGTCAGTTATCATTGTGGGAACAATGATGAATTAAGACTAGCATGAGGTGTGATCGATGCATTGGATGCATATCACAATCATGGGTACTCGTTGTGAACGAGTGACTGGTTGACCCGCATGAGATTGTCACATGGACAGAGTCATGACTTGAATCTCATACAGCGGTTCGTTTATGGATCCTCATACCTGAGATATCTAGAGTATCTGATATGAGGAGTGGCGTGTCTTGACTGCGTCAAACGTCGTCTTTAACCGGATGATTATAACGGCGTTGATCAGATACGTTCACGAATCATATGGAGATAGTAGACATGCAACATGGGACTTATCACCTCCTTAATAGGAGAGATATCGCTGGGCCCTCTCGTGGAAGTCGGACTATGAAAATGCGTGGCCACGCTATAGATGAAGTTCCATCTATTTTATTAGTCGATTTGCCAAGACGAGAAAGCGGTTGAACTTGAAGGGTGGCTCAAACCATGCCCTTGTTCAACACATGATATCGTGAGATAAAGGATCAGAACTCGAGCTGTTATTGCCTTGGTTAGATCACCTCTAACTCAATTCAACGTGGGGGGTCATGGCGTCTTGCTAGAGGCTAACCATGACTTGTAGATCGGGAATGGTTCTCGAGGCTGCTGCCACTGCGAATGGGCCTACAGGGTCACACACCATTAGGGATGGACTTATATGTGAAGTTTCAGAAAGGAAGACTTGGATTTGGTCGGAAAAACCGTTTTCGGATCAAATCAGAGTGTCGGGACGTTTTCAGCCTTCTGACTCGGACCGAGTCAGTACTTGACTCGGACCGAGTCAGTTCCGTTTGTCCAAGTCTGGTCCGGCTGACCAAGAGTTGGTCAGCTGCGGACCAGACAGTGGGTCAGACGGACCGAGACAGAAGCCAGGCAAACCGGAAAGACCAAGAAGGGTCTTGGTCCGGAGCTGACCACACGTGGTCCGCCGGACCAAGCCTTCAGGTCAGCCGGTCCGCGAGCGTCGGACTAAACCTGGTCCGCCGGACCAAGCTCCTGGTCCGGCAGACCGAGATCTGGGAAACTTTTCAAAATTCGATTTTAGGGTTTTCTAATCTTATTTAAGTTTGGGATTTCGTCCAAACTTAATTAAGGCCAATCTAAAACTCAGAGAAACATCCTAGAATCCTAGAGAACCTGTTCTCTTCGATTTCTATTGTCCCGGGATTGGATCTCGTCTCTTGAGTTACCCTTTTCTTCACTAATCCTAGCAGATTCGTTCCAAATCGTTTGGAATCCTTCCCGTCGGTGTGGATACGTGTAGAGGGACTGTAACTTCAGTCCTAGGTGATTTAGAACAGGCCCCGGATCAAAATAAACTTCAAGTCTCATCGAGAACAAGGTAAGTAACGATTTCCTCGGTGATATACACGATCTTTCGGGTTTTGCGAGTTTGGTTGCGTGTGACGTTTGACTGGGTTTAGATCTTCCTTCCGCTGCATGAAACCTAGTAAACCAAACCCTAGATCGATATGATCGCATGCTAGGAACCCGTAGATAACCCCAACAGTGGTATCAGAGCCTGGTTCTCTGTATATCGCCGTGCATGTTGCATGATTGCATGATTTAATCGTTAAATTGCATGTAATCATTAAATCTATGCATGTTTAATGATATTTGTGATTGTTGAATATATGCATGGATGGTACGGAGTCTGAGAGGGGTTAACGGTGCGACGAAATCGAGGCGAAACCCTAATTTCGAAGCGTGAAAATTCTGTCCCGAATCCGATCTGTCCACGGTCAGGAGTTGGTCAGCCGGACCAGCAGGCAGATCAGATTCCGGACCATGTTTTTGGTCAGGAGGACCAACATTCACGCTGGTCAGCCCCGTACCAAAAGTTGGTCCGGCAGACCAAGCGTGAACAAATACAGGTCCGAGACGCATCGCGGACTGACCGGAAGAAGCGAACCCAGTTGATGTGCGCTCCGTTTCCTCTGGTCAGCTCGGAGCAGACATGAAACGGACTGACTCGGTCCGGAGCTGACCAAGTTTGGTCAGCCCCGGACCAAGCTCAGTTTTCGAACTGAGTCCGATTCCAGGTCAGCTCGGAGGAGTAGGAGAAGACTGAGTTGGTCTGGAGCTGACCAAAAGTTGGTCAGCCCCGGACCAAGCTCAGATTTTTCTCAAAACGAACAATTCGGCCGACCAGAGAAGCTGACCAAGGTCAGTCCGGCGGACCAGATTCTGGTCAGCTCCGGACTGGACCTCAGACACTTCTCAAGTCCGAAATTTTGTCCTCTTCATCATGATTAATCTCAAGCTATTACCGCCCATTAGTAGAGAAACTGTCAATGCCTCGATCGTCATGCCCTAGCTGAGCGTGCCTGACTATCTTGGTGAGACAGTATGGAGAAATCGTGATTCTCATAGCTCGAATATGGTTGAACTTGAATTGGGTTATCAAGTCGGACTTGGACCTGATGGTAAGGATGGGATGAGGAACATGTAGTGATAGCGTATCACTATCCCATACTCATCTAGGAATCATATATGATATGATTGACAATGTATTGTCTACCTAAATAGCATGTTTTTGAGCGTCATGCCCTACCATACTCAAAAGCATATGAAATATGGATCCTAACTCACTTAGAAACTCATTGAGGGTGTTTTTCTTAGTGGGAGCCTGTCATATTGCATCTATTGTCTGTGTTAGTA
>NW_010964598.1:1860307-1861351 GCF_000463585.1 Tarenaya hassleriana
CATTGATGCTTATTGGAAGCATGAGGATGATGATCTGGACGTGTCCAGCTTGATGCTTGGAAAGATGTCTTCGGAATTGCGTGAGCAATTAGATGACATGGACAATTCATTGATGGTTGATCAGTTGAATGTGTCATTCCAAGAGAAAGCTGGGAGCCAAGGGAAGAATGATATGGTAGTTGTTGGAAAGAGTTCCAGCAAAAGGAAGCGTTCCAAAGGTAAGGGCAAGAGGAAAGTGACAAGTGTTGTCACTAAGCCTAAGCCTAAACCCAAGAAGGAAGAGTGTTATTTCTGTCATGCTGTTGGGCATTGGTATAGAAATTGCAGACTCTACCTAGAAGATCAGAGGAAGAAGAAGCTTGCAGAAGCTTCGACTTCTGATATTTTTGTTATAGAGGCTAACTTGTTTACTTCTACATCGTGAGTATTGGATACTGTTGGAATTCCTGGGATCTCTAGAGCGAATCCTATTCCTAAGAGATCGATTCTAGGGTTTGCGCAGCGGATATAAAACAAAAATTTAATAAACCCTAGAACCATGCTTCTAATGAATCGTAGAAACGTTAGAACGCTTACCTCAATCGATCCGGGGCCTGTATCAACTGAAGAATTCGTCCGATCACTTAGGCAGGAAGATTACCTTGCCCTCTACACGTATCCACACCTCGGGATGGATTCCAACGATTGGAACTTGTCTGCTAGGACTCGAATCTCTATTCGGTTTTTCCACTTCGAGAAAACGAGACTTAGAACTTGTTGAGCTTTTTGGATCTCACCAAAAACTCTCCAAGAACTGCAAAAGTCGGCTGCCAAAAGTCTCCTCCATCATTAGGGTTTTAATCTCCTTCTTATAAAGTGATTTTACCCTAATTTCGGTTCAATTACGAAAATACCCAGAGCCCAGAATGGACGGTCCAGAAATGCACGTGGACCGTCCGTTCCGGCAAGCAGAACGGACGGTCTGCGTTAGTGGACCGTCCGTTCCAGACCTTCTGGAACGGACAGACCGCGCACTCTGGACCGTCGGGTCTGGACTTGGTGGAC
>NW_010964598.1:1861618-1866058 GCF_000463585.1 Tarenaya hassleriana
ATGGACAAGCCACCTTATCTTATTCGACTGCTTTCTCGTTCACTGAGTTCGACTGTCTGAAATAGACGACGTTCGTCTGTAGTGCGGCCACACATTTCTACAGTCTCGCTCACACGAGGGGCCCAGCGATATCTCTCTCTTTTACGAGAGGTACAAATCCCATCTTGACTATCTACAATCCATTACATGATTCGTTTCGTACCTGATACACGCCTTTATAGTCCTCCTGTTACGCAGGACGTTTGACGTATTCAAAGCACGCAACTCCTCATGTTGGATTCCGTAGATATCTCAGGTCTTAGGATCCAATCATGGAACCGCCATATGAGATTCAAGTCATGACGCTAGTCCATGTGATAATCTCATGCGGGTCAATCCAGTATTCCGTTCTCCAACGAATACCTATGATTGTGATCGTATCCAATACCTATGATCATCTATATGATCATCAATCACACATCATACTAGTCTTATTATGTCGTTATTCCCATAACGACACAAGACTAGGGAGTTTAGTATCATTCATAATGATACACGGATTTCATAACAAATCTAGTATGCTAGAACATGTAATGAATCAAATACTCTCATATAAACCATAGAAAGTATCAATATATCGAATGTATCTGAACAAAGCTCATAAACAGTACATCATAGAGCACTAAACCAACAGATACCGGATGTGCCTCGCATATTTGTGCAAATGTACAAGGACTGCGGGGAAGTAGACAATTGGCGAAGGGAGAAGTAGATCTCCGCGTCGGGAATGGAGCAAAAGTTGCTGCATTAACCGTCGGGACTTATGATCTGACTTTACCTTCTGGCCTTGTATTGGAGTTGCATGATTGTTATTTTGTACCTGCCATCAGTAGGAACATCATATCGATTTCATGCTTAGACTCAGATGGTTTCAGATTTGTTATTGAGAACAAATGTCTGTCCATTTATAGAGGCGATTTATTCTATGGTAAAGGTTACCAGTTTAATGGCCTTTATATTTTGGAAGATGAACCATCTGGATACAGGTCGATCTATAATGTTAGTACCAAGCGGTTTAAGCCGAACGACTTAAATCCGACCTATCTCTGGCATTGTCGACTTGGTCACATCAATGAGAAACGCATTGCGAAGCTTCATTCTGATGGACTTCTTGATTCTTTTGATTATGAGTCAATTGAATCGTGCGATTCTTGTTTGATGGGCAAGATGACAAAATCTCCTTTTTCTATAAAAGGAGAAAGGGCTACAGAGTTGTTAGAACTCATACATAGTGATGTATGCGGTCCTATGAGCTCTCCCGCTAGAGGAGGTTATCTGTACTTTGTTACGTTTACTGATGATTTCAGTAGGTACGGTTATGTCTACTTGATGAGACATAAGTCTGAAACGCTTGAATTGTTCAAGATTTTCAGAAACGAGGTACAGAACCAACTTGGCAAGACGATCAAGTTGCTTCGATCTGATCGAGGTGGCGAGTATATGAGCCAAGAGTTCATTGACTATCTGGCAGATTGTGGGATTGTCTCACAGCTGACTCCACCTGGAACGCCACAATGGAATGGCGTTTCCGAGAGGAGGAACCGAACCTTATTGGATATGGTACGGTCTATGATGAGTCAGGTCGATCTTCCTAAATCCTTCTGGGGCTACGCTCTGGAAACGGCTGCGCTTATACTGAACAACTGTCCAACAAAGTCGGTTCAGAAGACTCCATATGAGATATGGACTGGGAAGCGTCCCAGGTTAGCATTCATGAAGATTTGGGGATGTGACGTTTACGTGAAACGTCTTGCTTCTGATAAGCTATCTGCCAAGTCTGATAAATGCATATTTGTGGGTTACCCTAAGGAAACTAAAGGGTACTGGTTCTACAACCCATCTGAGAACAAAGTGTTTGTTGCTCGGAATGGATCTTTCTTGGAGAGAGAGTTCGTCTCCAAGAGAGTTAGTGGGAGTAGAATAGATCTCGAAGAAGTTCGAGAACCACAAATAGTCGAAGAACCGAACGAACAGGTCGAAACAGTCCAACCTGTATCACGAGTTGTTGAGACAGCACCTCCTAGTGAACCTCGGAGATCTGGTAGAATTCGCCAAGAGCCTACAAGATATGGTTTTCTTGTGACTGGAAACGATGAACTCATGTTGTTAGAACATGACGAGCCTACGTCGTATTCAGAGGTTGTGGCGAGTTCCGATTCCGAGAAATGGCACCAGGCCATGGAGTCTGAGATGCAATCCATGTACGACAACAAAGTGTGGATTTTGGTCGATTCATTCGATGGTATTAAGACCATTGGATGTAAGTGGGTTTTCAAGAAGAAAACCGACATGGATGGCATCGTGCATACCTATAAGGCACGACTCGTCGCGAAAGGGTTTCGGCAGATTCATGGTATAGACTATGATGAAACCTTTTCACCAGTTGTGATGCTTAAATCCATTCGGATTCTGCTGGCCATAGCTGCGTATTATGACTACGAGATATGGCAGATGGACGTCAAGACCGCATTCCTTAACGGGAATTTGCTCGAGGATGTGTACATGACACAACCCGAGGGTTTTGTTGATCCTAAGAGTCCGAGGAAGGTGTGCAAGCTTCAGAGATCCATTTATGGATTGAAGCAGGCTTCGAGGAGCTGGAATCTTCGATTTGACGAGGCAGTCAAAACGTTTGGCTTCCTGCAAAACGAAGATGAGCCATGCGTTTACAAGAAGGTCAGTGGGAGCGCAGTGGTCTTCCTTGTGCTTTATGTAGATGATATATTGGTCATCGGAAATGACATTCCTACCTTGCAAGGAGTAAAATCCTGGCTAGGATCGGTCTTTTCGATGAAGGACTTAGGAGAAGCCGCCTATATTCTAGGTATCAAGATCTATAGAGATAGATCGAGAAGGCTTCTTGGTCTAAGTCAGAGTACATACATTGACAAGGTCTTGAATCGGTTCAAGATGCAAGACTCCAAGAGGGGTGCCTTGCCAATGGGACATGACGTTGCTCTTAGCAAGACTCAGTGTCCAAAGACACAGGATGAGCAAGAGCGCATGAGTAGGATTCCATATGCCTCGGCAATTGGATCCATCATGTACGCCATGTTGTGTACTCGTCCAGATGTATCATATGATTTGAGCATGACTAGTAGATATCAATTTACACCAGGTGAGGCTCACTGGATTGCAGTCAAGAACATCCTTAAGTACTTGAGAAGGACTAAGGATTTGTTCTTGGTATATGGCGGATTGGAAGACGAGCTCGCTATAACTGGTTATACCGATGCTAGTTTCCAAATCGACAGAGATGACTTCAGATCGCAGTCAGGTTATATTTTCTGCCTGAACGGTGGGGCTATCAGTTGGAAGAGTTCCAAACAGCCAACCGTTGCAGATTCGACTACAGAAGCCGAGTATATAGCTACATCGGATGCAACTAAGGAAGCTGTTTGGATCAGAAAATTCGTGGGAGACCTGGTCGTCATTCCTAGCATTGCAGATCCCATTGAGTTGTATTGTGACAACAATGGTGCGATTGCGCAAGCTAAGGAACCCCGGTCACACCAGAGATCCAAACACATACTCAGGCGATTTCACTTGATTAGAGAAATCATCGACAGAGGAGACGTGAAGATAAGCAGAGTGTCGACGGATGATAATATTGCCGACCCATTGACGAAGCCTCTCCCTTCGTCAAAACATGATGGTCATGTTAAGAGTATGGGGATTGGATGCTTGTAGGATAGATCATAGAGCATAATGGGAGATTGTTGGTTGTAATGCTCTACGATGATCCGTGATATGACATTTTGACTTTGTATTGATTCATTGATTTATGAATGCGTTACATTCCCGTTATATGATTGGCATGTTTGTTATATTACGGTATCCTTGAATCATTACAGAATGATTCTAAACACCCTGGTCAGTTATCATTGTGGGAACAATGATGAATTAAGACTAGCATGAGGTGTGATCGATGAATTGGATGCATATCACAATCATGGGTACTCGTTGTGAACGAGTGACTAGTTGACCCGCATGAGATTTTCACATGGACAGAGTCATGACTTGAATCTCATAAAGCGGTTCGTTCTTGGATCCTCAGACCTGAGATGTCTAGAGTATCTGATATGAGAAGTGGCGTGTCTTGACTGCGTCAAACGTCGTCTTTAACCGGATGATCATAACGGCGTTGATCAGATACGTTCACGAATCATATGGAGATAATAGACATGCAATATGGGACTTATCACCTCCTCAATAGGAGAGATATCGCTGGGCCCTCTCGTGGAAGTCGGACTATGAAAACGCGTGGCCACGCTATAGATGAAGTTGCATCTATTTTATTAGTCGATTTGCCAAGACGAGAAAGCGGTTGAACTTGAAGGGTGGCTCAAACCATGCCCTTGTTCAACATATGATATCGTGAGACAAAGGATCAGAACTCGA
>NW_010964598.1:1866243-1914821 GCF_000463585.1 Tarenaya hassleriana
GGCTGACCAAGAGTTGGTCAGCCCCGGACCAGGCGCTGGAATCAGGCGGACCGAAAGAAGACCAGGAGACTTGGTCTGGAGCTGACCAATCTTGGTCAGCCGGACCAAGGCTCCAGGTCAGCCGATCCGCGAGCGTCGGACTAAGCCTGGTCCGCCGGACCAAGCTCCTGGTCCGACGGACCGGGATCTAGGAAACTTTCCAAAATTCGATTTTAGGGTTTTCTAATCTTATTTAAGTTTGGGATTTCGTCCAAACTTAATTAAGACCGACCTAAAACTCAGAGAAACATCCTAGAACCCTAGAGAACCTGTTCTCTTCAATTTCTATTGTCCCGGGATTGGATCTCGTCTCTTGAGTTACCCTTTTCTTCACTAATCCTAGCAGATTCGTTCCAAATCGTTTGGAATCCTTTCCGTCGGTGTGGATACGTGTAGAGGGACTGTAACTTCAGTCCTAGGTGATTTAGAACAGGCCCCGGATCGAAATAAACTTCAAGTCTCATCGAGAACGAGGTAAGTAACGATTCCCTCGGTGATATACACGATCTTTCGGATTTTGCGAGTTTGGTTGCGTGTGACGTTTGACTAGGTTTAGATCTTTCTTCCGCTGCATGAAACCTAGTAAACCAAATCCTAGATCGATATGATCGCATGCTAGGAACCCGTAGATAACCCCAACAGGCCCAACCCAAACCAACAATCTATCTAACCCAAATGGGTTGAGCCCAAGTGGGCTGGGCAACCCAGATTGACATTGCTAGACACGTTCATGAGTACGAGCAAAAGGGAACAAGCTCAAGGGTGAAGACGAACAATTTCAGATGAGTTGTTTGTACAAGTCAAGTTCGAGAGTTAATAAACTTGACACAAGCCGTATCACTTTTGATCCGATCCATACCACTATTGATCCGTTCCGGGCCACTATTTATCCGAATCATACTTTTGCTCAAAGATCTGAAATGACCAATGTTATATTTATCTCAGACCGTGCCAGGTTCTGATATGGTCCGTGTTATTATTAGTCCAAACCGTGTTACCTCAGCTCCCTGAAATTCCATGTGTGGTTTGGGGTAAGATTCAGCTCTTACTAGGTACGATCCATTCTTAAAGATGTTTGTGTGTAGCCAAGTAACCCATAACGAGTATGAATTACGACAGAGTATCGAGACCAGTTTTTGACGATAGATCTTTGTATAATCCTCCGATGATCTACTGTTCTTGACGACTATTTCAATAGAAATACAACATATAGATTGTCAATCTTCTATATTAAAATTTCGATAGTACAAGATACAATTTATTTATTGTAAGATTATAGTTACAAATTAAGCTCTATCAACATATTATTGTCAGATTTTACATTATTTACCTTCAATAGTCAAGTCGAAATGCTTAGATCATATGATATTTGATTCTTTCTGAAATTTAATGTTAGTAATTAATTAAAAATTGTGTTGAGGACGACATTTTTATGGTTAAAAGAACTGTTAGTGCAATTATTTGTACATGTGGAATTTAGTTGTTTTGGTTGTTAAGTGGATAATGCAGGTTTAACAAACTTGAGAGATTTCAAGAGAAAAATCCGGTGAGATAGAGTTAGAGAAAATCTGAGTTACATATGAAGAGGTTCAGATGGAGTCAAAGACCTGAAAATTCAGAGACTTAAGAGATAGAGATAAATATGAGATCTTGGAGATAAAGGTGAAATTGAGGAAAATCAGGGAGAAGACGATCAGATCAATTCGTGCAGATCTAGGATGTGCAAGAGGAGTCTATATAAAGGAGACACAAACTGCATATCAGTTCTTACGGAGAGCGAAGCAAATTTTACTAAAGAGTTTTTCTGTTAGTCAATGAGCACTCCTTTTGAGTGAGTGTGCGTCTGAGAGAGAAACCGATTGGGCAAATCTCTTTTCTCTGGTGAGTGTTTGGGCGTGGATCTGAGGGGGAGACCTAATGAAAAAATCTCTTTTCTTTTATGTTTGGTAAGGTTTTTGATCAATAGAATTCATTGTGAGAGTGAGTTGAAACTCAGAGAGAGTTTCATCTGGGTGTTGAGTAGCTCAAACAAAAAGTGAGTTGTACTTGACGTTTTTCTCAAGTTAATAGAACTAGTTAGTTATTCCGTTTTACTCTTTGAGAATCTCACTTTTTCAATTGATATCAGAGCTCGATCACCAATCATAGAAATTTGTGCTCTCATATCGGTGCAAGTGTGGAAGACACAACATGGACTCGATCAAAGGGTTTCACGGTCTTGGGACATACACAATCTCGATTCGGAGAATTATAGTTTTTGGAAAGTGAAGGAAATGAATCTCATCAAAGGGATTGATGAAGATGATTGGAATTCAGTGGAAGAAAGATGGAGTGCTCCAACTCACGTGGTTGATGGAAATAAAATTCTGAAGCTCAGATCTAAATGGACAACGCAAGAAAAGAAAGCATCAACATTGAATTCAAAGGCGATAACCATCGTCTTCAATACTGTTGACCAAGATGAATTCAAGTAGATTCAAGGATGCAGATCAGCAAAGGAAGCATGGGATTCACTTGAACTGATCCATGAAGGTACTTCAAGTGTCAAACACATAAGGAGAGATCTGATCAAACATCAATTCAATATGTTTCAGATGGATGAAAATGAAAGTGTTAAGGAATTCTGTGGAAGGCTGAATGCATTAGCCAATGAAGCTAAAGTCCTTGGAAAGACCTACCGAGACAAACAATTGGTGGCCAAACTTCCTGTAAGTTTACTTAAAAAGTTTCTTTCTCATAAATCTGCATATATTATGGTGAATAATGTGGACACAGTAAGTTTCAAAGAAACTGTCGGTGCATTTGTTTTTCATGAGTTAGAATTGGAGGTGTTTGATAAGCCAAACGGAGTGACAATCTCCATCAAGAATTTGGCGTTTCATGTCCTAGAGACATCTGACAAGCAAGGTCAAGTGTCATTAGAGGAGGACATGACGATGATTGTCAAAAAGTTCAACAGGTTTTTCAAGAAAAAGCAAATTACTGCTGGAAAATCTAAGCCAAGATACACTGGAAAGTGTCTCGAATGCAAGAGAGCTGGTCACTGAAAATCTGTGTGTCCTAACATTGCTAAGAGAGAAGCAATGTTGAAGAATGTAAAAGATCTTCAATGTTATGAATGTAAAGGGTATGGTCACATGAAGAATGCGTGTGCTGCTGGAAAATCAAAAGAAAAATCTCCACTCACTCACGAAGATTGGGAAACTGAATCTGATGAAGATGAAAAAGAAGAACACTCAAATTTCATTGCATTCTTTGGTGACATAGAAGAGCGTGAGGAACAAAAAGAGGAGGTTAGTGAAGAAGATCTGTACAAAGAGATAACAAAGTTTTACGACATCAACGTGAAGTTGATCAAGGAGCAGAAACAGAGTGAGTCAACAATCACTGACTTGAGGAAACAACTGATCAAAGAACAAAAGGAGAAAGAGTCAATGATCATTGATCTAAAGAAGCAGTTGAAAGAAAAAGAAGAAAATATCATCTTACTATAAAGTCAGCTCGATGAGACTACGGAGAAAGTAAGGATGCTCGGAAGTGGTACAAAAAAACTTGAGCATCTTCTGACGCCTGGACGAACTGATTCTGGACATGCCGATCTCAGATATACTGGAGGGAATGCTAACAAAGTAGAAAACTTTGTTTCAGGAGGAAAGCTTGGAGATGAAGTTATTTCATGAGTAAGGAATACTCCGAAAATTAAGATTGATCTGCATCCTAGATAAAACCTCAACAATATTGTGAGTTTCGAACTTGTTTCCATTGTGGAGAAAGAGGTCACATCAGAATCAACTGTTACTACTGGAGGAGAATCAAGTACCACTCACTCCGAAATGGAGGCAAGTCTAGAGAAGAAAAGATAGTTTAATGTGTAATGTGACATACACTTCTGAAATAAAGTCAAATGAACAATTGTGGTACTTTGACAGTGGCTGCTCACGACACATGACTGGAGATGTAGGTTTGTTATCTACTTTTGAAGAAAGTATCAAAGGAGGGAATGCGACATTTAGAGATGAAAGAAAAGGAAAGATCTTGGGAAAAGGAAATCTGAATGCATCTGGGCTAGCTACCCTCATTGATGTCAATGTGGTTAAACGACTCAAGGCGAATCTCATTAGCATAAGTCAACTTTGTGACTCTGGACTTTAGGTACACTTCACTAAAGATGTATGTTTAGTCACTAACTCATTGCATGAGTGTGTGTTGACAGAAAAATGAACACCAAATAACTGTTATACTTGAGTAAATCTTCAAGATGATCAATGGAGGACAGAGTTATGGTATAAAAGTCAAAGAAAGCATATGAGATATCTGATATACTTTGAAAACTAGTCAATGATCACTCAGATTTTGATCAGATACATCTCACTGTTGGTTTAGTGCTCTATGATGTACTGCTATGCGAACTTTGTTTAGATACATATGATGTATTGACACATTCTATGAGTTTATGGATGAGTGTTTGATTCATTACGTATTGTGCGTATTTGATATGTTATGAAATCCATGTATTGTTATGAACAATACTAAACTCCCTAATCATGTATCATTGTAGGAATGATGATATACTAAGACTAGTATGATGTATGATTGATGATCATATAGATGATCATAGGTATTGGATACGATCACAATCATAGGTATTCGTTGGAGAACGGAATACTGGATTGACCCACATGAGATTGTCACATAGACTAGTGTCATGACTTGAATCTCATATGGCGGTTCCATGATTGGATCCTTTGACCTGAGATATCTACGGAATCCAACATGAGGAGTTGCGTACTTTGAATACGTCAAACATCCTGCGTAACAGGAGGACTATGAAGGCGTGTATCATGTACGAAACGAATCATGTGCTGGATTGTAGATAGTCAAGACGGAATTTGTACATCTCGTAAAAGAGAGAGATATCGCTGGGCCCCTCGTGTGAGCGAGACTGTAGAAATGTGTGGCCGCACTATAGACGAACGTCGTCTATTTCAGACAGTCGAACTCAGAAAACGAGAAAGCAGTCGAATCAGATAAGGTGGCTTGTCCATGCCTTATGTTCGACATATGATGTCGCAATACAAAAGGATCATCAGCCGGATGTTGGTTTAGTGCTCTATGATGTACTGTTATGCGAGCTTTATTATGATACATTTGATGTATTGACACGTTCTATGGTTTTATGGATGAGTGTTTGATTCATTACATATTGTGCATTCTTTAATATGTTATGAAATCCATGTATTGTTATGAACAATACTAAACTCCCTAGTCATATATCATTGTGGGAATAATGATATAATAAGACTAGTATGATGTTTGATTGATGATCATAGAGATGATCATAGGTATTGGATACGATCACAATCATAGGTATTCGTTGGAGAACGGAATACCGGATTGACCCGCATGAGATTGTCACATGGACTAGCGTCATGATTTAAATCTCATATGGCGGTTCCATGATTGGATCCTAAGACCTGAGATATCTACGGAATCCAACATGAGGAGTTGCGCTCTTTGAATACGTCAAACGTCCTGCATAACAGGAGGACTATAAAGGCGTATATCAGGTACGAAACGAATCATGTGTTGGATTGTAGATAGTAAAGACGGGATTTGTACCTCTTGTAAAAGAGAGAGATATCGCCGGGTCCCTCGGTGAGCGAGACTGTAAAAATGTGTGGCCACACTATAGACGAACGTCGTCTATTTCAGACAGTCGAACTCAGTGAATGAGAAAGCAGTCGAATCACATAAGGTATCTTGTCCATGCCTTATATTCGACATATGATATCGTGATACAAAAGGATCATTAACTGGAATCATCGTTGGCGTTCGTAAGATCACGAACAAACTCTATTCGAGATAGGTAGTCATATTGTCTTGCTAGAGACCGTCTATGACTTGTATATCCGGAATAGAGATTTCGGGTTATACTGCCGAATGAGCCTACAGGGTCACACACGCAGAGAATGACGAAACGTACGAGAAAACGACGGAAAAACCGAGACAGAAGGGGCTGGAACGGACGGACCGAAAAGGCCACACCCGACGGTCTGCCAGGTTCGTACCCGACGCTCCGCCAGGTCCAGACCCGACGGTCCACGTTTAGACGCAGAACGTCTGTTCTGGCTTGTCTAGAACGGACGGTCCACGTGTGCAGACCGTCCATTCTGGCTTGCTGGAACGGACGGTCCACGTGTATTTTTGGACCATCCATTCCGGCTTTCGGGTTTTTCGAAAATTAGACCGAATTAGGGTTAAATCACCTTATAAGAAGGAGATTGAAACCCTAATTAATAAAGTGACTGGTGAAGCCGTCTGGTACAGAACTTTGAGAGCTCTTGGTGAGATCGAAAGAGTTCTAAGAGTTCTCAGTCTCGTTTTCTCGAAGCGCGAAACCGAATAGCAGATTCGGGTCCTACCAGACAAGTTCCAACCGTTGGAATCCATCCCGAGGTGGGGATACGTGTAGAGGGCGATGTATTCTTCCTCCCTTTCGTGATAAGGCTAGTTGCTTTGATTTGATTTCGTAGAACCCGATCACGCACGTTTTAGGATTTGAATTATTTGAACCCATGTTTGCTTTGATTTCTATGCATGTTTGATGATTGAATCTATGGTAGATTGCATGTTTCATGTTGCAAAGAGTGCAGAAGTTCGAATTTTGGGTCTACAGATGAATTCGGATGAGTTTCGAGTCTGATCGGGGCTGAGAAAGCGGAAGAACGTGATCTGATCACGTACCCTAGACTGTCCGTTCTGGGTATGCTAGTCCGGACGGTCCAAGGGTGACAGACTGCACAGATCAGAACGGAAGGTCTGCATTGGACCGTCCGTTCCGGCTTGTCTCGGAGTGGAACGTCCGTTCTGGCTTCTAAAGTCGAGAGCGCCCGTTCTACCAAGCCTGGAACGTCCGTTCTACACCTAGAACGGACGGTCCGTGGTCCAGATTTCAAAATTTTTCGTTTTCTAAGTCCGATTATGCAATCGTTGCTTAATCTGATCGACTTAAACTCAAATAGACATGATTCATTCATTTGGATGGTCCATAGTGAATGAATGCATGCAACTTAATCGAGATATTAGATATGTTTGATTGAGTGGGAGCTTTGTAATTGGGATTACATAATCGAATGGATGGTCTGTTCGAATTATGTACAATCGTTGCACAGAAACCGGTTAGATCTAGGAGCTCTACGAGTAAAACACTTGTCAAGGCCTCAATCGTACGTGTCATGGGCCATGCCAAAGCTGGGTGTGCCGTATTATCTTGGTGAGGCAAGATGGAGAAATGGTGGTTCTCATAGCTTGAAAGTAGATGCTTGATCTGAGTGTGGTTTCGAAAATCCCTTATTTATGTAATGCTAAGCGTGTACCTTCCATTACTAGAGCGTCTGTCAAGGCATCGATCGTCCGTAACACGGGTCATCCCAAAGCTGAGCGTGCCGGATTATCTTTGTGAGGCAGGGTGAGAAATCGTGGTTCTCACAGCTTGAATATGGTTTACCTTATGTTAAGTCGTCAGGTTTGACTTGAGACTTAATGGTACAGATGAGACAAGTATGCAATGATATTCGATATCATAGTCTCATAAAAGATCTAAGAATCACATTGGATGTGATTGACATTAGATGTCTACCTAAATAGTATAAGGATAATGTTGGTTTAGTGCTCTATGATGTACTGTTTTGCGAGCTTTATTATGATACATTTGATGTATTGACACGTTCTATGGTTTTATGGATGAGTGTTTGATTCATAACATATTATGCATGCTTGAATATGTTATGAAATCCATGTATTGTTATGAACAATACTAAACTCCCTAATCATGTATCATAACATATTATGCATGCTTGAATATGTTATGAAATCCATGTATTGTTATGAACAATACTAAACTCCCTAATCATGTATCATTGTGGGAATAATGATATACTAAGACTAGTATGATGTGTGATTGATGATCATATAGATGATCATTGGTATTGGATACGATCACAATCATAGGTATTCGTTGGAGAATGGAATACTGGATTGACCCACATGAGATTGTCACATGGACTTGCGTCATGACTTGAATCTCATATGAGGTTCCATGATTGGATCCTTAGACCTGAGATATCTACGGATAGATATGTTAAAATGGGTCGGGTTATACGGGTCGACTCAATCCGACCCACTTATAAACCCAAATGGGTTAGCCCATTTGGCTGATTTTTTAAAATGGGTTAAATGAGTTTTGACACATTAAACCCATGGGTTAAATGGTTAACCCATTAAACTCATTATGTATTTAGTTAAAATTAACTAATTTTGTAACTAATTAAAATTGTTATATTTAGATATATAAAAATTATTATATATATATATATATATATGAATTAAATCGAAATATTTGTTCTCGTTTTCGAATCAAATCGTACCGAAAATTTCGGTTTTGTTTTCGAATAGAAGTGTATCGAAAAATTCGAATCGTGCCAAAATATTCGATATTGCTCTGAATCGAACCGAAAAAATTGGTTTTGTTTCTGAATCGAATCGTATCGAAAAACTCGGTGGCATTTTCGAATCGAATCGTGCCGAAAAATTCGAATCATATAAAAAATTCGGTACCGTTCTGAATCGAATCGTACCGAAAAACTCGGTGTCATTTTCGCATCGAATCGTATAAAAAACTCGGTACCGTTCTGAATCGAATCGTATCGAAAAACTCGGTGGTATTTCCGAATCGAATCGTGCCGAAAAATTCGAATCATATAAAAAACTCGGTACCGTTCTGAATCGAATCGTACCGAAAAACTCGATGTCGTTTTCGCATCGAATCGTGCCGAAAAGTTCGAATCATATAAAAAACTCGGTACTATTCTAAATCGAATCGTACCGGAAAACTCGATGTCATTTTCGAATCGAATCATGCCGAAAATTCGAATCGTATAAAAAATTCGATACTGTTCCGAATCGAGTCGTATCGAAAAATTCGAATTATACCGAAAAACTCGACACCATTTCTGGATCGAATCGTATTGAAAAAATCGGTGTCATTTTCGAAACGAACTGTTCAAAAAATCTAAACGACAATATTTTTAAAACATCGAATCGAATTTAAAAAATAAAAAAAGTATGATTTTTTTAAAGAAATGTATAATTTTTTTATAAACTATCGAATTTTGTATATATTTTTATTGAGTCGATAAACCGAATCGAATATTAAAATGATAATTTTTAGGTTATATGAGTACATATTAATAGTTATACATATGTATATAAATGGGTTTATATGGTTTATACGGATTTAACGGATCGACCCAACCCAACCCACTATTATTAACGGGTCGACCCAACCCAACCCGTTTATCCTTCAAATCCAATTGGGTTGGGTCCAAATGGGTTGGGCCAACCCAATTGACATCACTATCTACGGAATCCAACATGAGGAGTTGCGTGCTTTAAATACGTCAAACGTCATGCGTAACAGGAGGACTATAAAGGCGTGTATCAGGTACGAAACGAATCATGTGTTGGATTATAGATAGTCAAGACGGGATTTGTACCTCTCGTAAAAGAGAGAGATATCGTTGGGCCCTTCGTGTGAGTGAGACTGTAGAAATGTGTGGTCGCACTATAGATGAACGTCGTCTATTTCAGACAGTCAAACTCAGTGAACGAGAAAGCAGTCGAATCAGATAAGGTGGCTTGTCCATGTCTTATGTTCGACATATGATATCGTGATACAAAAGGATCATCAACCGGAATCATCGTTGTCGTTCGTAAGATCAAGAACAAACTCTATTCGAGATATGTAGTCATAGTGTCTTGCTAGAGACCGCCTATGACTTGTATATCCGGAATAGAGATTTCGGGTTATACTGCTATACCGAATGAGCCTACAGGGTCACACACGCAGGAAAGGACGAAACGTACGAGAAAACGACGGAAAAACCGAGACGGAAGGGGCTGGAACGGACGGACCGAAAGGGCCAGACGGTCCACGTTTAGATGCAGACCGTCCGTTCTAAGTGTTGGAACGAACGGTCCACGTAGACAACAGAACGTTCATTCTGGCTTTTCTGGAATGGACGGTCCACGTGTGCAGACCGTCCGTTCTAGCTTGCTGGAACGGACGGTCCACGTGTATTTCTGGACCGTCCGCTCTGGCTTTCTGGTTTTTCGAAAATTAGACCGAATTAGGGTTAAATCACCTTATAAGAAGGAGATTGAAACCCTAATTAATAAAGTGACTGATGAAGTCGTCTGGTACAGAACTTTGAGAGCTCTTGGTGAGATCCAAAGAGTTCTAAGAGTTCTCAGTCTCGTTTTTTCGAAGCGCGAAACCGAATAGCAGATTCGGGTCCTACCAGACAAGTTCCAACCGTTGGAATCCATCCCGAGGTGTGGATACGTGATGAAGTCGTCTGGTACAGAACTTTGAGAGCTCTTGGTGAGATCCAAAGAGTTCTAAGAGTTCTCAGTCTCGTTTTTTCGAAGCGCGAAACCGAATAGCAGATTCGGGTCCTACCAGACAAGTTCCAACCGTTGGAATCCATCCCGAGGTGTGGATACGTGTAGAGGGCGAGGTATTCTTCCTCCCTTTCGTGATCAGGCGAGTTCTTCAATTAATACAGGCCCCGTATCGATTGAGGTAAGCGTTCTAACGTTTCTACGATTCATAAGAAGCATGGTTCTAGGGTTCCATAAATTTTTGTTTTACATCCGCTGCGCAAACCCTAGAATCGATCTCTTAAGAATAGGATTCGCTCTAGAGATCCCAGGAATCCCAACAGTGGTATCAAAGTCTCGTTGCTCTGTTTTGATTTCGTAGAACCCGATCACGCACGTTTTAGGATTTGAAATGTTTGAATCCATGTTCGCTTTGATTTCTATGCATGTTTGATTATTGAATCTATGGTAGATTGCATGTTTCATGTTGCATAGAGTGCAGAAGTTTGAATTTTGGGTCTACAGATGAATTCGGATGAGTTTCGGGTCTGATCGGGGCTGAGAAAGCGGAAGAACGTGATCTGATCACGTACCCTAGACCGTCCGTTCTGGGTATGCTAAACCGGACGATCCAGGGGTGGCGGACTGCACAGATCAGAACGGAAGGTCTGCATTGGACCGTCTGTTGTTCCGTCTGCTGGGGACCGTCCGTTCCGGCTTATCTCGGAGTGGAACGTCCGTTCTAGCTTCTGAAGTCGAGAGCGCTCGTTTTGCCAAGCCTTGAATGTCCGTTCTACACCTAGAACGGACGGTCCGAGGTCCAGATTCCAAAATTTTTTGTTTTCTAAGTCTGATTATGCAATCGTTGCTTAATCTGATCGACTGTAACTCAAATAGACATGATTCGTTCATTTGGATGGTCCATAGTGAATGAATGCATGCAACTTAATCGAGATATTAGATATGCTTGATTGAGTGGGAGCTTTGTAATTGGGATTACATAATCGAATGGATGGTCTGTTCGGATTATGTACAATCGTTGCACAGAAACCAGTTAGATCTAGGAGCTCTACGAGTAAAGCACCTGTCAAGGCCTCAATCGTATGTGTAATGGGTCATGCCAAAGCTGGGTGTGCCGTATTATCTTTGTGAGGCAAGATGGAGAAATGGTGGTCCTCATAGCTTGAAAGTAGATGCTTGATCTGAGTGTGGTTTCGAAAATCTCTTATTTATGTAATGCTAAGCGTGTACCTTCCATTACTAGAGCATCTGTCAAGACATCGATCGTCCGTAACACGGGTCATGCCAAAGCTGAGCGTGTCGGATTATCTTTGTGAGGCAGGGTGGGAAATCGTGGTTCCCACATCTTGAATATGGTTTACCTCATGTTAAGTCGTCAGGTTTGACTTGAGACTTAATGGTACAGATGAGACGAGTATACAATGATATTCGATATCATAGTCTCATAAAAGATCTAAGAATCACATTGGATGTGATTGACATTAGATGTCTACCTAAATAGCATAAGGATAATGTTGGTTTAGTGCTCTATGATGTATTGTTATGCGAGCTTTATTATGATACATTTGATGTATTGACACGTTCTATGGTTTTATGGATGGGTGTTTGATTCATTACATATTATGCATGCTTGAATATGTTCCATGTATTGTTATGAACAATACTAAACTCCCTAATCATGTATCATTGTGGGAATAATGATATACTAAGACTAGTATGATGTGTGATTGATGATCATATAGATGATCATTGGTATTGGATACGATCACAATCATAGGTATTCGTTGGAGAACGGAATACTGATTGACCCGCATGAGATTATCAAATGGACTTGCGTCATGACTTGAATCTCATATGACGGTTCCATGATTGGATCCTTAGACCTGAGATATCTACGGAATCCAACATGAGGAGTTGCGTGCTTTGAATACGTCAAACGTCCTGCGTAACAGGAGGACTATAAAGGCGTGTATCAGGTACGAAACGAATCATGTGTTGGATTGTAGATAGTCAAGACGGGATTTGTACCTCTTGTAAAAGAGAGAGATATCGCTGGGCCCCTCGTGTGAGCGAGACTGTAGAAATATGTGGCCGAACTATAGATGAACGTCGTTTATTTCAGACAGTCGAACTCAGTGAACGAGAAAGCAGTCGAATCAGATAAGGTGGCTTGTTCATGCATTATGTTCGACAAATGATATCGCGATACAAAAGGATCATCAGCCGGAATCATCACTGGCGTTCGTAAGATCACGAACAAACTCTATTCGAGATAGGTAGTTATAGTGTCTTGCTAGAGACCGCCTATGACTTGTATATCCGAAATAGAGATTTCGGATTAAACTGCTATATCGAATGAGCCTACAGGGTCACACACGCAGGAAAGGACAAAACACACGAGAAAACGACGGAAAAATCGAGACGGAAGGGGCTGGAATGGACGGACCGAAAGGGCCAGACCTGACGGTCCGCCAGGTCCAGACCCGACGGTCCACAGAAGGCAGACTGTCCGTTCTAGCTTGTCTGGAATGGACGGTCCACGTATGCAGACCATCCGTTTTGGTTTGCTGGAACGGATGGTCCACGTGTATTTCTAGACCGTCCGTTCCAGACTTCGGGTTTTTCGAAAATTAAACCGAAATTAGGGTTAAATCACCTTATAAGAAGGAGATTAAAACCCTAATTCATTGAGAGATTTTAGAGCCGTCTTTGGCAGAACTTTGAGAGCTTTTGGTGAGATCCAAAGAGTTCAAGGAGTTCAGAGTCTCGTTTTCTCGAAGCGATATACCGAATAGCAGATTCGGGTCCTAGCAGACAAGTTCCAATCGTTGGAATCCATCCTGAGGTGTGGATACGTGTAGAGGGCGAGGTAATCTTCCTACCTTGAGTGATCAAACGAACGGATCAATTGAAACAGGCCCCGGATCGATTAAAGTAAGCGTTCTAACGTTTCTACGTAAGCATGCATGCATGGTTCTAGGGTTTTATTCAAATTTTTGTTTTATATCCGCTGCGCAAACCCTAGAATTGATCTCTAAGGAATAAGATTCGCTCTAGAGATCCCAGTAAAACCCAACACTCACTTCATCTCAGACTTCTGAAGAGCAAGACGAGAATATGAAAGATGATCCTAAGCCCCATGTTCGTCAAAACCACTCAGCTGATGATGTGATTAGAAGTGTGAATGACTCAGGTAAGGAACAAACCTCGATTGAATTATCAAGATATGGCTAGGTTTGTTTGTTTCATTTCGCAGGATGGATCTACTAAGATGAACAAGATTTTGAATGATGAGTATTACCTCAAGACAATAGATGAGGAGCTTGAGCAATGTGTAAGAAATGATGTTTGGCATGAAGATGAAAGAGTCATTCACAACAAATCCAGGTTAATAGCTCAAAGGTACACTCAAGTGGAAAGTATGAATTCGATACCACTTTCTCAAAGAGCAAATTAGAGCAGTTTGTTGATTGAGTATGCACCAATTCAATGCTAATTAGCTGATATCTTTGTGAAACCACTTGAAATGAATGAGTGTTGTGTTTAAAAAAAACTTTTGATTTAGGAGAAATATGATTTTATCTCTAATGGTGTCTATTTAAAAGTGATTTGGTTCAATGACTGTGAAGGAGAGTGAGCGATACTTGACATGTATGCCAAGTACACTTCAAAAAAAAAGTGACAGGCCCATCCCCTGATACCAAAAAGAGGGAGATTGTTAGTTCAATTATTTATATATGTGGAATTTGGTTGTTTTGGTTGTTAAGTGGATAATGCAAATTCAACAAACATGAGAGATTTCAGAAGAAAAATATGGTGAGATAGAGTTTGAGAAAATCTGAGTTACATCTGAAGAGTTTTAGATAGAGTCAAAGACCTGAAAAGATAGAGTCAGAGATTTAAGAGATAGAGATAAAGATGAGATCTTAGAGATAAATGTGAAATCGAAGAAAATCAGGGAGAAGACTCTCAGATCAGTTCGTGCAGATCTAGGACGTGCAAGAGTAGTCTATATAAAGGAGACACAAGCCGTATATCAGTTCTTACGGAGAGCGAATCAAATTTTACTAAAAAGAGTTTTTCTGTTAGTGAGTAAGCACTCGTTTTTGAGTGAGCGTGTTTGAGAAAAATACCGATTGTGATAGTGAGTTGAAACTCAGAAAGAGTTTCATCTAGTTGTTGAGTAACTCTAATAAAAAGTGAGTTGTACTTGATGTTTTTATCAAGTGAATAAAACTGGTTAGTTTTTCAGTTTTATTCTTTGAAAGTCTGACTTTTTCAAGAATATTTAGAAATATTTTAAACAATTATTTATATTACTAAAAATTAATTTAGACCTTTTAATATGAAAAATATTAAATACAAAGAATTTTTTTTGGGGGGGATATACATTTGTCATGTACTAGTTTTTTTCACACTTTCTCAAATTTCTCTTAATACGATCAAATGCGGACAAACTCGGCAAACGCGGCCTTAGCTTCATACCGTGTGGGTCCATGTACCACGTGTCAAATTTTGGGCTTCGCTGCTCCTCCATTGGATAATTACGCCATTCGTCAAAAAAGTGGGGTCTGTTTAGTGGCAATTTCGTAAATTGCATCAACTTTGGTCCTCCTTTTTCTCCGGCCGACGTATAACCACTGAGCTCATTCTCTCCGTCGTTCCATTTTTTCACCCTCCGATCACTTTACCGTTGACCGAACCAGAGAGAAAATCACCGAGAAAGTGAGGGAAAGTGGCAGAGAAAATCCTAGAAAATTGATAAGGAGTCCGGGATAAACCCTGATTCGGGAGCCTGGAATAATCTTAGGTGGAGAGATAGCGATGAAGCACATTTTTAAGAAGCTTCACAAAGGTGGAAACCACGAGCAAAATCGGACGAACGAAGCAGTTCCACAGTCTCAATCTCAGTCTCCTTCGGCTGCATCCGATCAAAATCGGGTCAATGTCTCGGGAAATGCTCCGGCAAGCCCTTCCTCGGCGTCTCCTGCGGCGGAGACAATCCCGACGAGCGGCGGAGCTATTTTCGCGACTTCTCCTGCTCACGCTGGGGCAGCGAATCACGCGGATTATATATCATCGGAGGAGGAATTCCAAGTGCAACTCGCGCTTGCGATCAGTGCATCCAATTCGAATGATCCGGAGAACGATCAGATCCGAGCCGCGACGTTGTTGAGTCTAGAAGGGCGTCACCGGATGGAATCAGGGAGGGATAAGTCCGAGGCAGTGGCGGAGACGTTATCGAGACAGTACTGGGTGAGTATCTTCCATTATTCTGTATGATTGAGCTATTTTCTTTGTCGATTGAGGAGTAGTTCCTTTCTTTGGGACTATGTAATTCTATTGCCAGTCGAGGTTTAAATTATGATTTGAATTGGGCCAATGTTATTTTCTTTGGATCGAGTGCTGTGCATATGATCCTGGTTAATCGAATGGTGATGCTAACTTGCAGTGCGGCATGCTATTACTTTGTTTCCCGAGTCTTGATTATTGTGACATTGCAGTGCAAGAATGATTCTTTCATTACTATTGAACTGTCGGAAGGTGAATGGAACTTGTTATTGTAAATGGTTTCCCAAATTTAGGGCGTAATGGTTGCCGTGAGATTCTAGGTGATGTACAGGTTATTGCATAATCCTGAAACAAGTTATTGGATTCTTTCCTTGTTGATATCTACATTTAGAATGACTACTACGCCCATCATCTCATATAAATATCGATGATCCACAAATGTACTAGTTGTAGCTGCGTCACCCTGCTCTTAGGTGACACATTTGCTGAAGAAGCTTGCTTAAGAGGAATTTTCTTTGTTGTGTACTAATCCGGTCGTTGAAATGCAAAGCTGGAAAAATGCTCAAATGTCTTAGAGGTCCTTTTTTTTTCCTTTCCTGATTCTTAATCTTTCTTTGCTGATAAGCTTATGACTATGTTCTAGTGGTTTTCCATCTTTGCGTGTGTAACCTTCCACAGAAAGTGTAGTTTTGATAGTTAGTTTTCAACGGAATGTTGAAAGACCTTATAGAAATAATATAGAAGTTGTGTAGTTTAAATTAATGATTCTGGGAGGAGATTTATAAATATTTCATTTATAAGACGGTGTTTCTTACCATTAGTTGTTACTGCACCACCACAGTTTAGTGGTTTTACAAGAATTGAAATTTTATTAACTATTTTGTTCCTAGGAATACGGCGTGCTTGACTACGAGGAGAAAGTTGTGGATGATTTCTATGATGTGTATAGCCTCTCTACAGACTCTGCAAGCCATGGAAAGATGCCATCACTTGCAGATCTTGAAAGCAACCATGCGACCCCTGGCTTTGAAGCTGTAGTTGTAAATAGAACAATTGATCCATCCCTAGATGAATTGCTTCAAGTTGCCCAGTGCATTGCCTTAGACTGTCCTCCTACCGGTGTTAATTTACTAGTACAGAGGTTGGCCGAACTTGTTACAGGGCATATGGGTGGATCTGCAGAAGATTCCAGTATAGTGGTGGCAAGGTGGACAGAAAAAAGCACTGACTTCAAGGCATCACTAAATACCTGTGTCTTCCCTATTGGATTTATAAATATGGGCATATCCAGGCATCGTGCTCTACTATTCAAGGTAATTGGCTATATTTCTTCACGCCTTAAGCTTCTTCTAGGTGTGTCGGTTCTTGTCTAGCCCTGAAACCCTGGCGGTGTGAACTCCTTGGCTAATGAGTCAGCAAAAAGATGACAAGAAACGAAAATGTTTTGTGCTTTGGACGCTAAGAATACCAATTGTATACTAACCCTGGAGAACTTTTTTTATTATTATTCTTTTACAAGATACAACTTTGTCTTTTTGAATCCTGCATCGGCACAGCATAAGTGCAAATAGGATTCGTCTTTGCTTGCCTCTAGATTTTGGCTCTTTTCTGTATAAGAGCACTCTCAATAGTTGAGTTCTACCTTGTTTGAATAAGACATGCACATTTAAGTTGTCTTTATAAGCACTCTCCTTACTCTTCTCGTAGTCACTACAAATATCTTCGTCTTTCTCTGGAGATTGATGTTTGGGCAGTTTATTTCTTCCAATGTAGGTATTGGCAGATAGTATAAGGTTACCTTGTAGATTGGTTAAGGGTAACCACTACACAGGCAATGAGGATGATGCAGTGAACATGATAAAACTCGAAAATGAAAGGTTTGTGGTTTGTCCTTATCTTTAACATTTTAATATGTTTCCAATTCTTCAGATGTATAACGTATCTCCTCCTCATTGCAGAGAGTACTTAGTTGATCTAATGACAGATCCTGGGACGCTTATACCTGCTGATATTCCAAGTGCTAGGGATAACACCTTTAAGCCGTATAATTCAAAAGGAAGCAAGTTTCCTGGCCCCCAGTTATCAAATGACTTCAAGCATTCAGTGTCAAATCTGTCAGATGGCAAAGGCAGTAGTCGTGATCTTTTGTCCGATGATTACTCAGATAGGTCAGATGCTGGAAAGGCAGAATCCTCAACTCCAAAGTTGGGGACGGCTCAGAACACAGGTTTAGGCACTTCTGGAACTTCTAATGTGATGAATTCCGATCAGTCAGATAATATATCCTCGACAGCAACCGGAGCCTCTATATACAAAGGGAATCGAGCTTCCATGAATGACTGTTCAAGAACAAAAATAAATGTAGTTCCATACAACCAAAGCAATCAGGAAGACCCAAAAAACCTTTTTGCGGACCTTAACCCGTTTCAAATCAAAGGAACTAGCAATCTGTTTATGCCTACAAAATCGGGGTTGAATAAAGTTGATGATTTTCATCGGCAGAAAAATAATCCTGTGGCTGCTAGACCCCCTGCACCGAAGATGTGGAAGAATTACACTTGCAATGAAGCCCCCAAGAGAAAGGAGAATGCCTATTTGGAGAACTTTTTCCCTAAACTTAACATTGAACCTCATAATGGTAACTCTCTTTCATCATATGCTTCTTCGAGTTCTGGTGTAGCTGGTTCATCAAATGTTTCTGGTAAAGACAACACCACCATGGTGTCATCAGCTACTGCTCAGCCATTCTTCACATCCAGTGGAGATCAGTTCACATCACGTGTGGTGGAGGATGTAAACGATAACTTCAACAGTAAAACTAGCAATGCACAAGACATCCAACCTAATACTGCTTCTGTGGTACAAGAATGCCTGAATAATCAACCTCTCCTCCATGACCGTGGAAAAAAGTACACAAATGGTGACAGATCTGGTGGGCCTGGTCTGATTCTGAAGGATCCAGAAAGTTCAAGTTCATTACTTGGTTCGTTAGCCCGCAGAACTAATAATCAAATTCTTGATGACCTAGATGTCAGTGAATGCGAGATCCCATGGGAGGATCTTGTCATCGGGGAAAGAATAGGAATAGGTAATGTATATTGGTGGTGGTCTTTTGGTAGTATCTTTAGAATGTGTGAAATAGTGTCTCCTGAAAAATGTTTTTGAAAGAGCCGTGATGATTGCATCTTCTACCATTTAGCTTTCTGGAGGTGGAGGTCGTATCTTCTAATATTTTTTTGTTTTGGCTAGGTTCCTACGGGGAGGTGTACCATGCTGATTGGAATGGCACGGTTAGTTTCCTGCAGCTATTTGGCATTTCTATGGCAGCATGCTGTTCTTTGTCATCTTTTAATATACCCAGCTCCATTTAGTTGTGTGTTCACATCATTTAGGAATTGAATAGTGTCGAGAAACCGTGTCTAGAAGGATTATGTTGAATTTATGATATGAACTAGTTGAATATGGTAACCATCTGAAGGTTTAGGAATATGCTTTATTAGATGTTTGTATACTGCAATTTGGAGCACCTTGATGTTAGGTAACTCAGAAGTAGGGAAAAAGGGAAAAGAAAAATCTTCTAGGTAGATAGGCTGTTTCAGTCATTAGTCACAACTGCAGTTGGGACCTTCATCGATTCTATTCTACACTTCTGCAGTTTTAGCTGTTTGTCATTTTAGTTACCTATTTTCAGTTCCTTTTTCACCATTTTCCAATGGTGCAGGCATTGACCGTCTTTGTTTGCTCACTGAGGCATTGGCCTTCTTTGTTTGCTCACTGTTTTCCTATCTTCCTCTCATCAAAAGCTTGATGTATCATCTTTAATTTTCTGTTCCTTATGTTTTGTTTGGTTGAATTCAGGAAGTTGCTGTGAAGAAATTTTTGGATCAGGATTTTTCGGGTGCAGCTTTGGATGAGTTCAAAAGAGAAGTAAGCCTTAATTACACTTGCATGTGTACGTGCGTGATTGTTTCATCTAATGGAACTCTGAGATGCTTGGTGCCTGCAACATTAGTTACATCAAACAACTACGCCATACAATTCGCTCTAGCCCTTGTAGTGCAATTTGAAGTTTTTGTAGGGTCCATTAACTGGGAAAATAGGAAGGTAACAAGAACAGGTCATCACTAGCACTAAAATTGTCTTTAAATGTTGCTTCTCTAGTTCATTTTTTTCTGCGTGGAAAAAGGCGTAAAAATCATTTTAATGAGAACAATTCTGACGAATGCAGACTATTTCAAACAAATATTATGCTTGTGAATGAGAGAAATGGGGATTTGGGCCTAAATTGATTATGTGTTGAGATTAAGAAAAAGAAGGTTGACAGCCATTAAAAGGCTTATTTGTACCTCTATATAAGCTGATATATTTTTCGGAATAAGACATCATCGTTTTGGGATTGATCATAAGGAGAAGACGAACCTAAGGCAAATCGTCCGTCGTTCTCCGTAAATAACGGCAACAAACGTTGGATCCCATTTCGGGTTCTAACAAATTGTTTTTTAGTTCTTTTAAATTGGTAGGAAGACTGAAATACACCAGGTCGCACCTGCATCATCAACATGTGCTACTGGTCGTTCTGTCTCTTTTTCTTTCCACTCATAATTATATATTCTCTCAATTGAAGGTACGCATAATGCGGAGATTACGCCATCCAAATGTTGTTCACTTCCTTGGTGCTGTTACTCGTCCTCCCAACCTCTCCATTATCTCTGAGTTCCTGCCAAGGTTTGTGTCATCATTTTTTTTTGTGTGAGATTCAATCCCATGTGAGATGCTTAAACTCTCAAAGATTCTAACATAATTTTTCCCTTTAGAGGAAGCTTGTACCGGATTCTTCATCGACCTAATTCTCAAATCGATGAGCAACGCAGAATTAAAATGGCTCTTGATGTGGTAAAAAAATCAACCCATACGATATCCTCCCTCCCTGGTGTTGCTAATAAAGGTTATCATGAGGTCCAGATTTTTGTTACTTTTCAGGCAATGGGAATGAATTGCTTACACACCAGTACACCGACAATTGTTCACCGTGATTTAAAATCTCCGAATCTTTTGGTTGATAATAACTGGAATGTCAAGGTAACAACTACACGAGCTTTTTAACTATTTATCGAACTAAGATATGATTTTTTTTGTTGCTCCGCCATAAGACCCGCATTATTGTATGGTAGCGAATGTTGGGCGGCGAAAGGGCAACATGTCTAAAATGAGTGTGGCCGAGATGAAAATGTTGAGATGGATGTGCGGACACAAAAGGATGGATAGAATTAGAAATGAGATTAATAGAGAGAGAATAGGAGTAATACGTATCAAAGAGAAGGTACGAGAGGGGCGTTTAAGATGGTTTGGACATGTACAACGTAAGCCGATAGATGCGCCGGTTAGAAAAGTGGAGAGTATAGGTGTAGGGGTGAGAAGGAAAGGAAGAGGTAGACCGACTTACTTGGGAGCGTGTCATTAGAAACGATTTGGAAGTGTTGTAGATTCCGAAAGAGCTAACCCGGGATCGAAATGAGTGGAGAAGAAGGATTCATGAGGCCGACCCCAAATGAACTTGGAATGAGGCGATGTTGTTGTTGTTGTTGTTGTTGCTCCAATTGAATTGTTAGATTTACACTGAACCTTGCAGGTTTGTGATTTTGGATTGTCTCGCTTGAAACACAACACTTTTTTGTCCTCAAAATCAACTGCTGGAACGGTGAGAACGCATGATTCTTGTCCTTCTCTTGTGTTACTGGATTTTGCAAATCTATCTCTGTCGGTATCTTTCTTATTGCATACTTTCTTAATTTGCTAGCCCGAGTGGATGGCTCCTGAAGTTCTACGCAATGAGCCCTCAAACGAGAAGTAAGTAGTCTTTTAGTTATGTACTTAACTCGCCTTCACAAAGTCCAAGCTACTCTGTACCCATCATTTCTCTGATATCTCCTACATTTGTTTGAATATGAAAAGAGTGAAAATCAGAACTAGAAAAGTAGCCTAGAATTTTATCACCACTTGTCTGTGCATTTCTTTATCGATCTTAGATTTTGTTGGATTTCTGAATTGATAAATTCCTATCTGATTTTTCCACAGGTGTGATGTATATAGTTTTGGTGTAATTCTTTGGGAACTTGCAACTATGAGATTGCCTTGGCATGGTATGAATCCAATGCAAGTTGTTGGAGCAGTTGGTTTCCAAAAGCGCCGCCTCGAGATCCCGAAGGAAGTCGATCCCGTGGTCGGGAGGATCATTTGGGAATGCTGGCAAACGTAAGTCCAATCCAGAGTAAAAAACAATTTTGTATACTCAATCATCCTTGCACTCGCTGCCTTTGAGAAAAAATAAAAATTAAACCAAAATAACTCAAATTTCTATTCCAAAATGACATTAAAATTTCAACTCTTAGAATTTACGAGGAAATATGTCTCCAACTTCTTGCTTCTTCAGAGTGTTTAAAAAGCAGCAAAATAATTGTAGGAAAAAAAAGGGCCTAACCTCTTATTTTGATATTATATCGCCTGTCACTTGGATAAGCCGAAACTTTGGTTGATTCGATAGAAGAGTTGCCTGTTCATGACTTTATTTTGATATTATTTCCTTGTCTCGTTATTTGTTTTGGGCAGTGAACCAAATCTGAGGCCATCCTTTGCTCAGCTAACGGAAGCTCTGAAGCCTTTGGAGCGGCTCGTGGTTCCTTCACATGCAACTGACCAACTGAACCAAACTCTCCCATCGTCTTCCTGATAGGTCTCGAGAACTCTCTCCCCTTTTAGTTCCATCTCAATTGTGCATATCTTGGACGGGCGACCATTTTCTCGATCGTTAATATTTCGTTTCCGAAACCACGCCCGGAACTTACAGGAAGAAAGGTTGTATAATCAAAATCATAATCATCGTCTTTTTGATGCTGCTATAGGAGAAAAAGCTGGGCGTCTCTGCTGTACATTTTTACCCCCTTTGTTCTTTGTCACAAGCCATGTGTTTTGCGTTTAGAGGTTTCATGCATATATATATAAAAAGCCTCGAGATTGGCTTCAGACTGAATATTTTCTGGGTAATGAATCCATGTTAAACGTGGTTTTACGAGTAACTGGCATCAAGGATCAGTGACTTCTATGGAGACCGCAAGCCGATTACTACGGTAAAGTTGAATTTACTCGAGAATAGGATTTGGAAAGAGTATTACCTTTGTTGCTAACTGTTCTTGTTATGTATCGATACTGTTGTTAACGGTATCGATCTCATTTGCTTTCTACGCGGCGCTCTTCGTTTTCACTCGCCTTTATTCCCCGATTCTCGACAGGTGAACTGCCATGGTTTGGACAGAACAAGAATGTGATTCTCTCTATTTTTCTTATATGCTTTTCACAGTGGAAGAATTTGATTCCCATGGAGAAAGGACACCTTGGGTTGCACTATATAAAGAGAGAGGACGTTGGTTTTTCTTTTTTCTTTGTATCCTTGAACGTTGAAAACTGCATTTCTAATAAACAAAACCTGAAAAAGGATGGAGGGCTCCCACCACGGCAGGAAGAGCCGTTTCGGGTTTTCCAATCATGGCCATGGAACTGAATACGTCGTTACAAAGATCGAGAAGTCGGTTCGTTCCGTAGAGAAATCTATACATTCGGTTTTAGATCATAAGCAACCGGGGAGATTGGCTTCAATGGAGCTCGATCACAATCACAAGGCTCATCACAGAGACAAAGCTGAGGAAGAAGGAAGACCAAAGTTCAAGATAGCAAAATGGAACTTGGGGAACAAGTTAGGGTATAAGAACGATGGTAAACCTGACGTGGAGAAGAAGGAACCACCGGCTATGATCAACGATGGAGGATGGGTCAGGCCGAATCGAGCGATGTGGGCTTCACCACCCACTGGCTCCCATGAGCACAACATTGAAGATGCACTAGACTATCTCAGACAAACCGGTCGTTCCGGTTCCAGGTCAAGAGCCTCGGTTAAGCCTAGGTCGGATGTCAAGCACTTGCCAAGCGATGTTCGAGAGGCACTGGATCATATGAGACAACCCGGTTCAGCGGCAACCGATAACTCTGGTTACCGGTTTTCCGTTGCGGTTCCGGCTAAGAAGTAAAAGGAGTTGTGTCGATGAATACGTAGAGTAGTGAATTATGGGTTTGTTAGTTTATGTATGGAATTATATATCGTAGAAGTACAATACATATATACATATATATATATATAAAGGCAATATATAAAAATAAACCTTGGTTACGTTTACACCAGGATTTAGTTAACTAGTACAACTTTTGTACCGATTTTCTTTAAAACTATTTCGAAAATTTATTGAATTTTTAATCTAATTATATATATCTGGTAGAGGATTGAAAAAATCCATTCGAATTACACTTTCCAAATTGAGACTCGAATTTGGATCGACTTAAGCCGACCAATTTTATGTAAACACAATGAACTTATATCATTTAAAGCAAATAATATATTGGCCAACTTATCAAATGATAAATTTGTATAGTGAAAATTATGTAAACAAATCCAATATAATAAAACAACTCTAAATAGGAGATATAATAATATATATAAAAGATTGTTAAAAATTTAATTAAAAACATTACACTTATTAAACAAATTATAATAAATAGTATATCAAATGAGTTGTAGAACAAAGTTGATCGATAGCATGAAGGGGGTCTCCGCATCCCTGCCTACGCGACACCTAAAAAAGGTATGACGTGTGACAATGAAGAGGAATGACACATTTCTACGCTACATCACTAAAAATATCACATCGACGAACATTAAAATTTTAAAAAATTAAAACATAAATACATATATAGTATATACACACACATACACATACATGCATATACACATTTTTCTTTTCATTTTTACCCCAATTACCAAATTTTACTCGACGAATCGGTGAAATAAGTTTGAAATACACAAATATTGTGAGAAAATAACGGGGAGACTAATGACCAAAAACATTATGATTCACCAAAAAAAAAAACGTTATGTCATTTTGATTATTTTTAAACAAAGATTCGAAAACAGATTTTGTTTACTATAGAGAAAAATTCTGACGTTTTTGCATAGAATGACATTTTATATTAATGGAAAAAATAATTTCATTCGAGATATCTGAACAATTCAGGAATAAACGGACGGGTAGCTCGAAAAAACGGACGGGTAGCCCGTTTTTTCTGAGCAGTTCGGAAATAACGAAAAATCACGATCGTTAGGAAAATATTTCCGATTTCTTCACACCTTTCGACATTTGGAGTGTTTATAAACACCTCTGGACATCCTAACATAATAGAGAACAGATCTAGTTCGTTTTTTGAGAGATTTGAGAGCACTTTTGTGATTGTTCTTGCAAAACACTCACAAAAGCTTTTTGTTCATCTTCTTCTTACGGTTTCTTGTGTTTGTGATCTTAGGAGAGTAAACTAAGATCGCTTTTCTCTTCATTGTATCTCAAAAATGTATTCCGGGAAGTCCTTTGCTCATATAGGACGGAACAACGCTTTTAGGAAAATGTATCACGTCTTGAAGAGTTATCCGGTTCTCGATTTACTTTTTTTGTTCATTTTATATCCCAGATTTTCTAACAATCTAAAAACGTTATCCATTCGAGGATGACTACTTCGGTGAGAGATCTTACAATAGACTTTCACAAACTTGACAAGTTCGAGGGCGTGGGATTTCAAAGGTGGTAGAAGAAGATGCATTCCTCCTGACGACGCTGAAAGTCATCTACGTGATAAGCACTCCTAGACCGAAAGAAACCGAAGAGGAGACATTGGTTGCGGCTCGCGTGCAAAACAAATGGGACAACGATAACTACGTGTGTTGCGACCACATCCTTAACGGTATGTCTGATGAACTTTTTGATGTATATCAACACATAGATACCGTCAAAGCCCTGTGGGATTCGCTGGAGGCTAAATACGTCTCAGACGATGCCTCTAGCAAGAGATTTCTTGTAAGTAGTTTCAACTCTTACAAGATGGTGGACTCGAGATCGGTCATGGAGCAATTCCATGAACTACAAAGGATCTTGAGTCAATTCGTACAATACAAACTGCAGATGGATGAAGCCATCAAAGTTTCATCTATTGTTGACAAACTTCCACCGAGTTGGAAGGATGTCAAGCGTTCCCTGAAACACAAAAAAGACGATATGTCTCTTGAACAGTTGGGAACATATCTTCGCATCGAGGAGGATCTCCGAGTGCAAGATGGAAAAGGCGCTTCTCCTCCTACTATAGTGAATGTTGTAGAGGATGAGAAACGTGGAGCCAAAAGACAAGGAAAGAAACCCTCCAAAAGCAATCCTAAGAAGAAGTCAAAGTCGAGTGCGATTTGTTGGTTTTGCAATAAACCGGGGTACTTCAAACGGGATTGCTACTCGTGGAAGAATAAACACGAGAAGAAGAGTGCTCATGGTCAAGGAAACAAAGCCCTTGATCAATCCACTCAAGGTAACAATAGTTGTTACTTGACGAATTCGGATATGAATTTTGATGCTATGATTTACGAGTTAAATCATGTTCAGGAGGGTGACCAATTATGGTGGATCGATTCGGGAGCAATTAACTCGACATATTTGTAAAGAATGTGAGCTCTTCAAGACTCTAGAAACCGTAGAAGACGGAAGCGTTCTTTACATGGGAAACAACTCGACGGTCAAGGTCCAAAGAAAGGGGCAAGTAGAGTTGTTGCTTACATTCGGAAAGACATTAACCTTTAGGAAAGTTCTTTTTGCTCCGGATGTAAGGAGAAATATAGTGTCGGGTTGTGTACTTAATCGATTTGGCTACAAGATGGTCTTTGAGGCTGATAAGTTTATCCTCTCTAAAGGAGGAGCGTTTGTGGGGCAGGGTTAAGTTTGCATTTCTTCTTTGTATGTTGTTGATCCAAATGTTTCTACATTATGGCATGCTAGATTAGGACATGTTCACTATAAACGGATAAATCTTATGTCAAAGATGGACTTAATTCCACCATGTGCCATGAACGAAGATAAGTGTATAACTTGCATGAAAACGAAAATAACTCGTAATTCGTTTGCTAGCGTAGAACGGAGTTCAGAACTTTTAGAGTTAGTTCATAGTGACTTATGTGATTTGCATGGAACTCCGTCTCTAGGTAACAAGTGACTTTTATTGAAGACTCCACACGTTATTGCTATGTATTTTTGTTGCATGCTAAAGATGAAGCTCTAGATAGGTTTAGGGCATACAAATCCGAAGTTGAGTTACAACTCGGGGTTAAGTTCAAGAAGCTTAGGACTGATAGGGGAGGGGAATACTATGATCCAACATATTTCGAATCTGTAGGAGTGATTCATGAGACCCCCGCACCATACACACCGCAACAAAACGGTGTAGCGGAAAGGAAAAATAGGGTCTTGAAAGAAAGGGTTAATTCCATGCTTTCATATTCGGGGTTAAGCGAGAGATTTTGGGGTGAAGCCATGTTAACGGCTTGTTATATTTTAAACCGAGTTCCATTGAAAAGGAACAAGATTACCCCATATGAACTATGGTACAAGAGAAAACCAAATCTGAATTATTTTCGGATTTGGGGTTGTCGGACAATTGTAAAAGTCTCAGAACCAAAGAGAAAGACTTTGGGTGATCGAGGAGTAGAATGCATCTTCATAGGTTATGCTTTACATAGCAAAGTTTATAGGGTCTATGTCATAGAGCCAAACGACTACATTACCGTTCACACGGTTATTGAGTCGAGAGATGCATTGTTCGACGAAAGTCGATTTTCTTCGGTGGATAAACCACTTATTTCTGTACCTAGTTCGAGTAGTCGAGCAATCGATCAAGATAACGGACAACGTGAACCTCGTAGAGGTAAACGAATAAGGAAAGAGAAATCATTTGGTCCGGACTTTCAGATGTATTTAGTGGAAGGTACAAACGAGTCGATAGTGACTCAACTTGCTTACGTCTATAATATCGAGGAAGATCCTAGAACGTTCGATGAAGCGATGAAATCACGAGATGTCGCATTCTGGAAAGAAGCGATAAATGATGAGATGGATTCCATCATGAGTAACAACACATAGGTCTTAGTAGATCCTCCTCCGGGTTGTAAACCTATTGGTTGCAAATGGATCTTCAAAAAAAAGATGAGAGTCGATGGAACTATTGATAAGTTCAAGGCTCGTCTAGTATCTCAAGGCTTTAGACAAAAACAAGGTATCGATTTCTTCGATACATATGCATCGGTAGCTAGAATAACTACAATTAGATTGTTGATCTCCTTGCATCAATAAACAATCTTGTAATTCACCAAAAGGATGTCAAGACGGTATTTCTAAACGGTGAGCTTGAAGAGGAGGTGTATATGAAGCAACCGGAAGGTTTCATCTTATCGGATCAAGCACCAAAGTGTGTAAATTAGTCAAATCATTGTATGGGTTGAAACAAGCACCCAAACAATGACATTTAAAATTTGATGATGTGGTATTGGCTAACGGGTTTCGTCTGAATCAATCGGACAAATGCGTATATAGCAAGTTTGACGAGAATGGTCATGGAGTTATCATTTGCTTATACGTGGATGACATGCTCATATTCGGTACAGAATTAGAGTAAATCAAGAAAACAAAAGAATTCTTGTCATCGAAATTTTCGATGAAAGATCTAGAAGAGGCGGATGTTATCCTTGGAATTAGGATAATAAGAGATCACGGTAGTGTTGGGATTTCTGGGATCTCTAGAGCGAATCCTATTCCTAAGAGATCGATTCTAGGGTTTCCGCAGCGGATGTAAAACAAAAATTTAATAAACCCTAAAACCATGCTTCTATGAATCGTAGAAACGTTAAACTTGCTAGAGATCCCAGGAATGTATTCCGGGAAGTCCTTTGCTCATATAGGAAGTCCTTTGATCTAGAAGAGGCGGATGTTATCTCTTCATTGTATCTCAAAAATGTATTCCGAGAAGTCCTTTGCTCATATAGGACGGAACAACGTTTTTAAGAAAGTGTATCACGTCTTGAAGAGATCCGATTCCCAATTTACTTTTTTTTATTCATTTTATATCCCAAATTTTCTAACAATCTTTTATTTATTTTTATTTTTATTTACAAGATCTCCATTTATTTTTTGCTCGTATATATGAGTTGAACCGAAATATATACGAAGGCTTGTCTAAGTGGCAAAATATGCGAAATATTTGTAAATATTTTGTAATTTGGATTGTCCATGAAAACTTATATGTTTCCAAGTTGCACCTAAATATTATTAAAATTTCAATACATATATTTTTTTGTTATAATCATGTAATTAATTATTTTGAAGAAAAAAGCATTCTTCCATCTTTTTAATGGTAAAAATCTACCTTCATAAAAATAGTAAGAGATCACCGAAAATTATGATTGACACAATATTTTTAGACTAAGTTCATAAAATCTTTATAGATTAATTCTAAATAAGATAAATTTATAGAATACACTAAATTTACATATTTAAAAATATATCTAGAATAATCGTTCACATTCTTTTCTTTTTTTTAGTGAAAGTATTATATTCCATTAATCTAGAATTCAGAATTTATTCAGTTCCAATAAATTCCAGAAAACAAAGATAGATGGAGAAAGTATGTGATACTCATAGAAAATATATATATATATATACTAAACAGAGATATATTTCTAGTGGAAGGCAACAAAACATGTCATCCGTATGGCCTAACCATTCAAAAGCCATCGAAAGCAGACAAAACTAATTATGCATAAAATAAAATTAACAACATATAAACAAAAAACAAATAAGAACAACATTCAGACTTCACTTTCACCCTTTCCCGTGCTTTTGATATTTTCAGAACATATTTTTTTTTTCCTTTCTACACTATTAAAGACTGACAGGATAAAAAAAAAGCCAAATATTTCGATTTTCTCGAAATAAATATTTACCATCTCGATTTCTTTTATCTTATTTTTGGAAATGCATATTAAATTCTTCCGACTTTTCACAATAAAATTTAAATAATATCAATTGTTT
Source organism: Tarenaya hassleriana (assembly GCF_000463585.1). NCBI lineage: Eukaryota > Viridiplantae > Streptophyta > Magnoliopsida > Brassicales > Cleomaceae > Tarenaya > Tarenaya hassleriana. The sequence goes on from NW_010964598.1 coordinate 1,896,027, forward strand.
TAGATGAAAATATTTTTTATATAAAAATTAATTTAGATAAGAAATAGTATCTGAATGGTTGTTGTTTGACGAGAAAATGATAAATTACAAAAATATTTGTAAAAAATCTACAAGTATAAATTTTGTATCTAGCAAAAATATTATAATTAAAAGAGAGATTTAATTCTCTGTTGGGTTTTAAAGTATTGTTTTATTCAGTATAATTTAGTATTAAAATTTATTTCTAAAAATAAAACAGTAATGTCAATTTGTTCATTACAGTCAGTTCACTGTAATAAATTTATAATCTAAATAATATTTGCAATTTAACGTTAGAATAATTTATCCCAAAAAAAAAATGAGCTGAAGAAGCAGATGCTCGCAAGAAAAAAGTTAGAAATTTCACAAGCGAATTCTTCCTCTCCTTCGGCATTTCTCTCTTGGAGTGTTTTAGCAAACATCCTTTTCTTTATTCCCGGAATTTATGGAAGTAATTTAATTTTTTTGTACGAGAAAATCTTTATTATTGTTGTTTTTGTTAATCGTCAAAATATCGAAATAAAAATGTTTTGTGAACCTTCGCTGGTCTCCTCTTCGAGTATTTTTGTCTGAATTCACTGAATTTTCTAAAAGTCGGTCTCTCTCTCTCTCTGGTTAGTGAACATCTTGGATTTGGACAAAAGTTCAGTTTCCTCCGTCTGAAATTCATACTGAACTTTTCTTGGGTTTCGTTTTCGCCGTCGCTTTACACAGGACAAGGCAATGGCAACATGTTCAAGCCTCTCGGTCCTGTCCAAATTTAGATCGAATTCCGGCCATAAGCTCAGTTTCAGAGTAAGAGCTCAGGTTTCTGGAGATGAACGCAAGACGGCGGTCGGGTTTCCCGGTTCGATGGAACCGGTTAACGGTTCGATTTCCCTGGGGCGCGATAAACACCAAGTGGGTAGTGACGGTTTAGCTGATGAAGTGAATGGGAAGGTGAAATTCGAGAAGAAGACTGCGAAAGATGAAGCTTTTTCAGAAATGGAGCTCTTGTGGGATGATGGGTATGGTTCAAAGACTGTGAAGGATTACTTCCTCGCGGCTAAAAAGATCATTACAAGTGATGGCGGACCTCCACGGTGGTTTATCCCGGAGGATTGTGACCGCCCGATCAAAGATGCTCCTACTCTCATGTTCTTGCCAGGTAGAGTGATGGATTGGCTTAAGCTTTAGGATCATTGTGTTGCTCTGTCTTGGATTCATGGATAGATACTTGAGGTTGCTTTGCTTGTTAGCTTTGGATTGTGAAATTTGTTTGGTTATTCATATAACTTTCATAAATTATCTCTGTATGTGGTGTAAATTTTGGTGTGGAAGTGAAAATGAAGTTGGTAACTTGTATCAGGAAGTACCTCAGCTCCTGAGTTCAAAGCTTTGAACATTTACTTGCAGTTCATTAGAAAGGCTGATAACACTTGTGGATTTCACTTTCTCTAGGGCTTGATGGAACAGGGCTGGGCCTCATTCTGCATCACAAAGCTCTGGGGAAGTAAGCTATACTATTCCTTTGTACCGTCTGAGTTCTCTGTAACATTATTACCAAATTATCGATGAGTCAAGTAGGAGTAGAGATACCCACATGAATCCTTAGAGCAGAAGCGACTTGAGTTGGTGGTTGAGTTTCCAAACCGGTACCCGCTGACTCTCTGAGTTCTGATTTAACCTAGAACTAGAATCTCTGTTTCTACAATGTGCAATGAATGGTGTATGTACATGTGATATTGATTATATATTACAATTAACATGATTCTTCCTCGGTGAGGGTACACCAGATTTTCAGCTTGCAATTTGTTTTAACTAATCCCCACATATTCAGCATCTATTGGATTTCTGTCCCTTGGTTATAAACTTAAACTGAACTGTTTTACCACATAGCAAACTAAGAGCATCATCAAGTTTGTAGGGTTTCGTGGAGGTTTGAAAATGCGAAGGATTTGGTTCCATAGGTGTTATATCCTTACACGTGAAATTGCATGTAACAATCCGAACACTCTCACGTTTTGCACGAGTGCACCGTGGTGAATCTTTGTTGTATCTCTATAATGCTAAGGCTGTGATGGAACCCACACAATCATTTAGGTTTCAATCTCTTGTTCTGGTTGATGTCTAACACTTAGGTATATAATTAGTCTCACGTGTTTTCTTTCGAGCATAGCTTGTGAGTTTTTTTTTTCTGAGACAGGGCTTTTCATCTCCGGTGCCTTCATATTCCTGTCAACGATCGAACTCCATTTGATGGTAATATATGGTTACACAGATGCTTGATAGAGTTCCACTTACGTAAAAACTGAAAGTCATAAACACATATGGTTGCACAGATACATATCTATGGCCATTCAAGGCCATAATAGAGCATGATTTTTCATGTTTGATATGAATATACATAGATATTGCGTACACACAAGAACAATTGCTGCCGTTGTGAATAACCAAGTTCCAATGATAAAGTCTCTAGAGCATTTGGTATTTGAAAACAAATACAAGATTGTAATTATATAATTGACATCTGATATTTGGAACAAGAGAGATTTGATTTATACTCGGCATCAAAGGATTTAAACCAAAGAAGAAGACATCAGAACTATGTATACTGTTACTTCCTTAGGGCCCTCTTCTCATCTATTTCCTACTTCCGGATGCTTTTGATGGCTCGAGTCTTGCCCAGTCACTTGTATCTGAATGACACATATATAAAACGGACATGGATAGATACAATACCCTTATGAGGTGTACAACATTACGTCTCATCGTTTTTTTACTTAATGTAAGGCTTGCGCCCCTTTTCGTGTATTCTGGTTATGCTGTTATAATATGTTTTGTTTTTTTGTTTTTGGAAAATTATGTCATAAAGGGCTCGTGAAATTAGTCGAGGATGCTTTGAGACGGGAGCATGCTTCAAGTCCAGATAAGCCTATTTATCTTCTGGGAGATTCCTTTGGAGGATGCTTGGCTCTTGCCGTTGCTGCGAGAAATCCTCACATCGACATAGTGCTGATACTAGTCAATCCAGGTAAGTAAATTTTTTTTTTTAGTTTATCGACATGTATGTAAATACACGCATGCATATATGTTTTATCCGGTTCATAGACACGCATGCATATATCGTTTTTGGCATAACAACTGTTCTGCTATTCATGATTTATACTGATTTTCTCAGCGACATCATTTGAGAGGTCACAGCTACAACCACTGCTGCCCATATTAGAGTTGTTGCCAGAAGAACTGCACTTTACTGTTCCATATGCTCTAAGCTTTGTTATGGGTACATGCACTTACGCTCATTCTATGAATATATGATTCTTTTGTGGATCCATGTTATATTCTCGGTAAAAATATCTTCATTTATGGTTTTCTTGGTATCAGGTGACCCGTTAAAGATGGCATCGGTTGATATCAACACTGAACTTCCAACAGGAATAAGATTGCAACTGCTGAGAGAAAAACTCAGTTCATTGCTTCCTTTTCTCTCTGTAAGTTTTGCTCTTATGCGTATGCAGGATCTGAGTTACTAGGTCCTAGTTCTTTACCAGACTGCACATCTTTTTTTTTGGTCGCTTTTAGGTGCTTGGTGAAATTGTTCCGAAAGAAACCCTTCTTTGGAAGCTTAAGTTGCTGAGGACTGGCGCTGCTTATGCCAATTCTCGCCTCCATGCTGTTAAAGCTGAAGTTCTGGTTCTTGCTAGGTCTCTTCTTCTCTCCTAATCACCACGTTTCTTAATTTCTATTCTTATATGATTGGTATATCATCAGGAACTAATAAAATTTGTAGGATTTCACAATTGATTAGATTTTATAAACTTTCAGTGGAAAGGACAATATGCTTCCTAGCCAAGAAGAAGCAATGCGGCTTCATGGGTTATTCAAAAACTGCACGGTTCGAGTCTTCAAAGACAACGGGCATACCCTTTTACTGGTAAATGAAAATCAATGATTTGCTTCTTAATCATCTGTTAACGTTTGCATGCATGTCCATGTGGGCAAGTGTTCTTCTTTTGCTCTTACTGAGATCTGAGCTAGATACCATTCTGTCTGAAAGACAATCTTGTATAAGAACAAAACAAGGCATAAGGGTAAATCTTGAATTTTGACATGTTTTTCCTTTCTACTTTGGAACCAGGAAGACAGCGTCAGCTTGCTCACTGTTATTAAAGGTACATGCAAATACCGCCGCTCCAGGAGAGTTGATTATGTCTCAGACTTTTTGCTTCCGAGTAAGGGAGAATTTGAATATGCGACTAACCGGATAGTCGGGTAACATTGCTTAGCCATTCTTCCAGTGTTTTACGTTTTTGCTTTTTCCGAGGATTAAGATCGTTTGATTTCTTGAAGTTTGGGGGTTTTGTTTGGCATAAATGACTGTTACAGATATCATATTTTCATTATTAACAGGAGAAAGCATTCTTTTCACGAGAGTAAGAAATCGTGGGACAGAATGGATGACTTGGCTTTTATGATATATCTCGAATTCATTTCAAAACAATTGAAATGCGTTAACCTACAAATGTAAAACATGTTATTGCATATCACCCAAATCGGTGTCTCACCATTCTGGTTTTCCAACTGCACTAAAGAAACATAGATGTCCAGACGAGGGTAGTTAAAGGAAAAGAAATAGAGTTTCTTGTCAACTAACCGAGAAGGGAAAAAAGTTAAGGGTAGACATGAATTTAATTAAGCAGAGTTCTCCTTTTCCTTTAGCTGAAACATTACCTCCAAAATAGGCTCTATCAGATTCTATGGTTGACCGTACCTGTTCTCCGTGTTTCTTGTAACAAACAGGTTCTTACGCTATGCTGTTGGCTCTGTAATGTTCTCAACTATGGAAGATGGAAGAATAGTGAAGGGTCTGGCTGGAGTTCCCGATGAAGGTCCTGTCTTACTTGTTGGTTATCACATGTTGATGGGGTTGGAACTTGGCCCGATGTCTGGGGCATTTGTGAGAGAGAAAAGAATTCTCTTCCGTGGTATGGCACATCCTGTATTGTACTCGGAAAACGAGTCATCTAAAGATTTTGGTTACGTCGACTGGTTCAAGGTATTTGGTGCATACCCTGTCACGCCGAGCAATCTTTACAAGCTGCTAGCTTCGAAATCTCATGTCCTTCTCTATCCGGGTGGTGCACGTGAGGCTCTCCATTATCGGGTTTGCCATTTTCCCTAATCTTCTTTAAGGCTGTGGAATACAATATACAGAAAGCTCCAAGGAAACTTCAATTTTCAATTTTTTTTTAATTCGGATTGAAAACCCCAAATATAGCATTCATCGCTCTTAGACCCGAAAACTGTTGCCTGTTGGTGCCGCTAAAAAAACCAATTTCCAGTGCGAGTTTTTTTCTTAACGGGAAGTCGAAGACACAGAAATAAGGTTGTTGTTTGTTTAACATTAGACAAGTGCAAGGTCCTTATGTACATTGCCCTCCACATGAATATGATACTTGGAGTAGTAAGTTTATACATTGCTGAAGATAGGGTAGTCACATATTTTATAGATAGAAACTATCACACACCGAATCCTTCTTTCGCAATGTTGGAAAAGGAATTCATTGTCACCGCTTGAATAAACTTCGTCGTATGCCTCGTATGTTATGGACCACCTATTATGCCATGCACATCACTATTCGGAAGTTTAAAAACTGTGCTTTGCTTCAAATTCGCAGAAGATCGATCCCTGGTATCTGAGATATGGGATATATCCATTTCTAATAAGTAGATGAGGATTACAAAATCAATGAAATCTTTGTTTTAAGGTAGGATAGTATTCTAAATGTCTCGAGTAATTGTGACACTTTTGCAGGGCGAAGAATACAAGTTAATTTGGCCTGAGCACCAAGAGTTTGTGAGAATGGCAGCACGGTTTGGGGCAACAATAGTGCCGTTTGGAACTGTTGGAGAAGATGACATAGCTGAGGTAAGCTGCATCAAAGCACAACTTGTTAAGTCTTTCTGTTCTCAAAGCTGACAATAGGATAAATAATCATGGCTGTATTTCAATTTCTTGTTGGCTTATATTGAAATACGGTAACGATGTTTACTTGTGGGTCTTGCAGTTGGTTCTGGATTACAATGACCTGATGAAGATTCCCTTTATCAATAACTACGTCAGTGAAGCAGCTCGTGATGCCTCGAGATTCAGATTGAGGTAATTCCTCTTGATCTATAGCTTAAACACAAAGCACATACTGCACAAGGATGCTACGGATGATGGGATTTATGATTTTAGAAAAGGAAAAAACGGGGCGACAAACTTTATTGAAACCTAAGAAAAGAAACAAGGGTCCCAAAGAGTACCTGTCCGACAAGTGGAGTTCCTTTGTCCCTGGGCTAAGCTTACAAGATTACCTTAGGAATTTGTCCAAATCTTACTGTATTTATAGTGAAAGCTTAGACAGCAGAAACAGGAAATATTATAAGCCAGGAGCAGTAATCATGCTCCATCAAACGTCACCTCCCTAGTCATATGCCTAAATGGAATTGCATTCCTTTAATCATTCCTCTATCTATAGCATAAGATCTCTCAGCCCTTGGTCTCTATCAGAATACTGAACCAAGATGTTAATATGGTTCGGATAGGTAGGTATCTGATAGAGACAAACTGCTGAGAGACCTTATGCCCTCGACGGGCATTTTATGGAATCTTGCTTTAGCTGTCTTCGGAAAGGGAAAACAACTCCACCGGGGCGGGTAATGGATGGGTCTCAGTGGTTTTCCCCTGAACCATCATAGTGTACTTACCACATCAGTAACGGGCAGAAACCCATTTCGTATGTAAATATATATCTCTAGACGTGAACGGTATACGGGCTGAATTCGATCATATACTCAGTATGGTTATAGTTCCAGTCATCGAAGCAGAATCACGAATCATTGTGGTGTATTTTCAGAACGTTTTTTCTGAAGTTGCGTTAAATCACAGGGATGAATCAAGCGGGGAAGTCGCAAACCAGCGGCTCTACTTACCGGGACTCTTACCGAAGATTCCAGGTCGGTTCTATTACCTGTTTGGGAAACCAATACACACAAAGGGAAGAGAGGACCTGGTGAAAGACAAAGAAGCAGCAAACAACTTGTACTTGCACGTAAAAGCAGAGGTGGAGAGAAGCATATCGTACTTGTTGAAGAAACGAGAGGAGGATCCGTACAGAAGTATCATAGACAGAGTAGCGTACAGTGTGGCTCACACCCCTGCAGTTGATGTCCCTTCGTTCGAGCCATGACCAAAGAGTAAGTTCATCACCAAGGTATCATATGAATTCTTTTTTTTTTTTTTGTTAAAGACCAACACTGTTATTTATTACCCATATTCATATATAGAAAAGGTACATGTACATGCTATTGTATTTGCTGTTCGATGTAAGTGCCATTGTGGGTCACTATGAATGGAAGGTTATGGGTTTCTAGTTCAAGATGAGTCTGGTTGTGCATTCACAAACCCGAGCTCAAACTCGCTGGGGCTCTCACGAGTGGCCATAAAAATCCGAGAATCGGGTATGGCAAGTATCCGACATGTGAAGCAGAGGTGGCTCAAGCTCAACGGAAACGAGAACCGGGGGAAAGCACCTGAATGAAGGGATATAAGAGGTTAACTGTGGGTAGAGGGGTAAAAACATGAGCTAGGTCATTAAAAACCGTTATGATCACGTGAAGTCGAGTTCTGTTTTGTATTCTGCAACCTCTTCGTGCGGTTTTATCATTCGGGTGATTTGGTCTCGAGGTTCTTGCATTGTGATCCGATAGTTCAGTGAATTTGCGGATTTCGAATCCGTTGAGATGTAAGTCGAGGAGCTCGTATGCGCATATTTCTGGTACAAGTGACATGGTGGTATCTTTGCATTTTAGGCGGAAATTTCTTCTGATACTCAGCACTCTGAAGGACTTTGTCCCCACAGAGGTCTAAAATCTCCAGCATCTTCGCATTTCATCCTATCATTAGATGACATCTTGTGGCAGAGAATTTTGATTGGAACGACTTCATAAGAATAGTTTGGAGTAGAAGTTACAGTTCCCTGCAAACATGTAAGGATGAGTTTCCATTTCATCATTTTGCTTCATGTGTTCTAAGATCTAACCTTTTCAGCATATACCACAACAACAAATTGGTTGTCACCATCATGGACGGTAATAAGCTACAGGACCTAAATGCCAGGAAAAGGGCACATAAAACGAAGCATGACAAAAGACAGAAAGCAATTAAAAAACCTCAAACTTAAGGGTGTACTTGTCGATTAGAGGAGACAGGTACTGGGAGATGTCTCTAGGTAGACAGATATCGAAGCATTTCAGAGGGCTCAAAGTCGACAGAAAGGACCTGATAAGAAAGTATGGTTATATGCTTCAACCAAGAGAATAAAACTATAATTTACACAAGATGATAGCTTCAAGGAAAGCAAACCTTGATGGCATTGTGATCCTTGATGTTATCGAGATCTCTTAGAAGAGAGATTTTGGCACCAATATTTAACTCCTGCACATCACTGAACTTACGACCAACAATAAAAGTATCAAGAACAAGGCCATGTGTGTCATCTATTTTAGGAGACACTGCCTCTCCAAGCACCTCATTATTTGGAGAAGATGGAGCATCAACCTTGCAGCAGATCGAGTCACTAGAACACGAATCATCATGCTCGACAGCTGCTTCAGCTAACTGTTGCTGTTCACATAAATCCGAAACATCAAAATTGACTTCCTTTTCAGGATTGTATTCGGGTCGGGTGGGAGTGACATTTAACTTTCGGAGCTGACCACAACTTGGACTGAAAAAGAGTGGTCTGACTTAACTTGCGTTTGGTCCCCTGGAGAGACACAAATCTGGAATCCAGTAGGAAATATGAATAGATTCATCAAGAGGGCTAGAAATCAAAATCCAAGGGTCCAAGGAAAACAGGAAATACCCAGATGGAGGTTGATCATGTGATCACCACCAAAGAGTTTATTCATACACACAGTGCAAGTCAAATCCTCATCTTTCGGGATAATATTCATCGATCTCTCAATAGCAGCAATAAGGATGCCATTTTCGTCGACCTCGAGATTCAAGGAGTTCTAACAGAAAGAGGTTGTGCACTTAACCGACAAATACTACAAAAATATCCTGATGGACTTCAACATGACTACATGCAAAAAAATCTCATCATAGTCAATACCATGAATCTGACGGAATCATTTCGCCACAAGTCATGCCTTATACGTGTGCACGTTGCCATCCATGTCTGTCTTCTTCTTGAAGATCCACTTGCATCCGATGGGTTTTACCCCTTCAGATGCATCAACCAGAGTCCATACTTGGTTGTCTGATATGGATTGCATCTCGGACTTCATAGCCTCGTGCCATTTCTCGCAGTCGGGACTCGTCATAGCCTCTGAGTATGTGGAAGACTGATCATGTTCTAATAACATGAGCTCCTCATTCCCAGTCACGAGAAAACCATATCTCACAGGCTCTTGGCAAATCCTGTCTGATCTCCGAGGTTCACTAGTCGAAGGTTGAGTCTCAACTGGCACTGATACAGGTTGAACGTCTTCAACTTATTCACTCGGCTCAGCGTCTACTTGTTGCTCTCGAACTTCCTCAAGTTCGATCCTACTCCCACTGACTCTTTTGGAGATGAACTCTTGCTCCATAAAAGTAGCATTCCTTGCAATAAACACTTTGTTATCTGCCAGAATGTAGAAGTGTAACCTTTAGTTTCCTTAGAGTAGCCTACAAATAAACAATTGTCAGATTTGGAGGATAACTTATCTGTCATCAGACGCTTCACGTAAGCGTCGCAACCCCAAATTCTGACAAACGAAAACGCAGGATGCTTCCCCGTCCATATCTCATATGGTGTCGTTTCAGCCGACTTCGTTGGACTCTTGTTCAGTAGGTACGCAGCGGTCTTTAAAGCATAACCCCAAAAAGACTTCGGAAGATCTGTCTGACTCATCATCGACCGAACCATGTCTAACAGTGTTCGGTTTCTCCGTTCAAACACGTCGTTCCATTGTGGCGTTCCAGGAGGAGTTAATTGTGATACAATACCACAATCAACCAGATAATCAGTGAACTCTTGGCTCAAATACTCGCCACCACGATCAGATCGAATTGTATTGATCGTCTTGCCAAGCTGGTTGTGTACTTCGTTTCTGAATGCCTTGAACATTTCAAGTGTTTCAGACTTATGTCTCATCAAATAGACATAACTGTATCGACTGAAATCATCAATGAACGTAACGAAATACAGATAACTTCCTCTAGCTGGATAACTCATTGGTCTGCATACATCACTATGTATGAGAGCCAATAACTCTGTCGCTCTCTATCATTTCCCCTTTAAAGGATGCTTTGTCATCTTGTCAATCAAACAAGACTCGCAAGACTCAAGAGACTCGAAGTCAAATGAGTCCAGAAGACCTTCATGATGAAGCTTCTGAATGCCTTTCTCGTTTATATGGCCTAAACGACAATGTCAGAGGAAGGTCGGGTTTAAGTAGTTCGGCTTAAACCGTTTAGCACTCACGTTATAGATGAATGATATCGAGTTCGAAGGCTGATCATTCAAGACGTATAAACCATTCACAAGAAAACCATTACCATAGTAAATATTGTCTCGATAAATCAGCAAACTCGAGTTCTCAATCACAAATCGAAAATCATCCAAATCCAGACATAAAATAGAAATAATGTTTCTGCTAATCGCAGGCACATAGTAACAATTACTTAATTCTAAAACAAGTCCAGAAGGAAGGTGCAAATCGTAAACGCCAACACACAATGTAGCAACTCTTGCTTCATTTCCGACGTGCAGATCCGCTTCTCCCACTACAAAAAAAATGGTCATTTCCAATGGGTAAATCCGTTGGAAATGGCCAAATTTCCGTTTCCAACGGATTTATCCGTTGAAATTTCGTCGTTAAAAATCGGTATCCATTGGAAAACCGTTGGAATTTTCAACAGAATTTCAACGAATTTTTCCGTTGGAATTTTCCAACGGATTTCCAACCGCAAACTCGGTTAGAAAATTCCAACGAAATTTTCAACCGCAATCCGTTGGAATTTTCCAACGGAATTTCCAACCGATATCCGTTGGAATTTTCCAACGGAATTTTCAACCGCATTCCGTTGGAATTTTCCAACGAAAAATTCGAAACATATTCCCGACTCCGACCCGACCAGACCACGATCCCGAAACTCACTTCCCAATAGGTCACCCATCCTTCCACTGCTCCAACTCAATCCTCCTTAACCCTGGAGTTCCAATTAGAAGTCATCCAACTCCTCCAAGTTAAACTTCTGATATCATATAACATTAATATATATACATATATAAATATTTATACATATTTACATATATACATATTCAAATTCATATATATATATATATATATATATTTGTTATGTATATATTTATATGGTTAATATATATACATATATATATTCGAATTCATATATATATATATATATATATATACCTCCTTAACATACATATATATATATTTTTATACGTATATATATCTCCTTAACATACATATATATATTTATACGTATATGTATATGTATATATATATATATTTAAATATACGAGTCTTTTATATATTTATACGTATATATCCGTTGGAATTCCGTTGGAATTTTTTTTAAAAATTTTCAAAAAAAATTCCAACCGGCATCCGTTGGAATTCGGTTGGAATTTTTTTTAAAAAAAATTCCAAAAAAAAATTCCTACCGGCATCTGTTGGAATTCCGTTGGAATTTTTTTTTTAAATTTCCAAAAAAATTTTCAACCGGCATCCGTTGGAATTGTTTTCTAACAAACATCCGTTGGAATTCCGTTAAAAATTTGCAACCGATTATTCCAACGTTAATCCGTTGAAAAGTTCCAACGGATATCCGTTGGAAATACCGTTGGAAATTTTCAACCCAATTTTTCAATTGAATACATTGAAAATTCCATTAAAAATTTCCAACGGGTGTTTCCAACGGATATCCGTTGGAAATTTTCAACGGAATTTTAACGGAAATCGACGTTGAAACGCCGTTGAAAACCGTTGGAAATCCTATTTCCAACGGACAAATCCGTTGGAAAATCCGTTGGAATTCGAGGATTTTTTTGTAGTGTTCTTTCACCAGCATCCTACTTCTTCTTAGTCCCTGCACATTTCCACAAATGTGTGAGGCACTGACGGTATCCAATACCCACGAAGATGTAGTACAGATGTTAGTTTCTATAAAATGAATACCTGAACCAGAAGCTTCATCAAGCTTCTTGTCCTTCAGATCCTCCAAGTAAAGGTGACATTTATGCTACCAGTATCCAGACACTCCACAGTAATGACAGTCATCCTTATCGGACTTAGGTTTAGGCGTAGGGGCAACTTTTGCCTTCTTTGTCACCTTCTTTTTCGCTTTACCCCACCACTTCTTTCTGGAGTTTTTCTCAACACTAAACACAGTCTTAGGGACTACGATATCCTGCTCAGCCGATTTCAGCATCCCATGCAGCTCGGCTATGCTCTTAGTCATCCCCGTGCATATGGTACTGCATCACGAACTGATTATAGTCCTCGGGTAATGACATCAGGATCAGGTCCATGGTCAAGTCATCATTGAGCCTCATTCCCATGCGCTCAAGTTTCTCAATATGAACTCTCATGTTGAGGACGTGGGTGTTGACAGAGCGGCCTCTCGGCATCTCCATCTTCACTAGGGCTTTTAGCGTCTTGTACTTTTCAGTATGCGCTAACTCTTGAAACATGGTCTTGAGCTGTTCGATCATATCAAATACGCTCGTCCCCTCAAATTGCTTCTGCAGATTCGGGGCCATGCTTCCCAACATGATCTCGTTGTCGTCAGTCTGATGCTTCAACCAAGCATCACTGACGACCCTTGTTCCATTGGCCAAGGCTCTAGAGGTAGAGCCCCTTCCAGGACGTATGACTTCTTGTCGTGCTTGAGAACAATTCTCAAGTTACGATACCAGTCTAAGAAGTTCGTCCCGATCAACTTATCCTTCTCAAGGATAGATCGCATCATCAAACTCGGTACTAGGGGTGACCATTTCGGGTTTCGGTTCAGTTTTCGGTTCAGTTATTATGGGTTCGGTTATTTCGGTTATAAAAAAATCATACCCAAACGGTTATATAGATTTAATCGGTTCGGTTCAGTTCGGTTTTTGCATAATAAAATTATAACCAAACGGTTATATTTTCCGGTTTATTCGGTTCGGTTTTAGATCGGTTCGGTTCGGTTATGATATATTTTGAAAAAAAAAATTCTTAATCCTACATAAACTTCAAAATATCTATTCAAATAAATGCACAAAATGATTAATCATATAATAAAATTATAAAAAAATCTAAAAACTTCAATAATTAGGATAAAAGTTAAAAACATTACATTTTATGGTTTATTGGGAGAAATATATAAGGTTAAAAGTGGAGTATAAAAAAATAATACTAATAATAATGAGGGTAACAATTAAAATATGAAAAAAAATTCAATAACCGTTCGGTTAACCGCGGTTATTCGGTTATTAACCGAACTGAACCGAACCCGAACGGTTATTCAACTTCCTCAACCGTTCGGTTATTAAGCAAATAACCGAACCAAACGAACCGTTCTTATTCGGTTCGGTTATTCGGTTAATAACCGAAATGGCCACCCCTACTCGGTACGCTACCGATCGACGCCATGTCCAACAGAAAAAGACAAAACACAACGAACAAAACAAAACACAGATTCTATCAATGATCCACTACCAGCTAGTCCATCACCAATCAATGACAACATAGATGCATATACGAGCTATACTCCCACAAAGAAAAATAACCCTATAATAATTTTCTATATGGGACTAAAATTCATATTTCACATAAAAATGAGTTGTTACACTCAGTCTTATGCTATTTAGGTAGACATCTAATGTTAATCACATCCAATGTGACTCTTAGATCCTTTATGAGATTATGATATCAAATATCATTGCATACTCGTCTTATCTGTACCATTAAGTCTCAAGTCAAACTTGACAACTTAACCTAAGCTAAACCATATTCAAGCTGTGGGAACCATGATTTCCCACCTTGCCTCATAAAGATAATCCGTAGCGGATTTAAAACATAAATTTCTATAAACCCTAAAACCAAGCATGCATGATTTCGTAGAAACGTTAGAACGCTTACCTCAATCGATCCGGGGTCTATTTCAATTGATGTGTTCGTCCGATCACAAAGGCAGGAAGATTACCTCGTCCTATACACGTATCCACACGACGAAAAGGATTCCAACGGATTGGAACTTGTCTGTTAGGACTGAAGAACTCGTTCTCCAATGCGCAGGAGTTTCAGTGATCTTTCTCTTCGTTTTTAGATCTCAAAAATCTCTGAAAAAGTCTGAAAAATCTTCCTACAAAAAATAGGAGGCATTACACGAGTGTTTCGTGTTACCAAATCCCTAATTAGAGTGAGATAAATAATTTCCGACGCTTGGACTGATCGGTCCAGCCTCTGGACCGATCGGTCCGGAACTTTTTCCGGACCGAACAACGTTTATTCAAAACCTTTGGACCGACCGGTCCACGTGTCTGGACCGGTCGGTCTGGCCTCCGTGCCACTGGGAATTTCCCATCTTTTCTCGCGCATTTGTCCTTTCCTATGTGTGTGACCCTGTAGGCTTATCCGATATAGCAGTATAATCTAAAATCTCTATTTCGGGTATACAAGTCATGGGCGGTCTCTAGCAAGACACTATGACTACCTATCTCGAATAGAGTTTGTTCGTGATCTTACGAACGTCAGTGATGATTCCGGTTGATGATCCTTTTGTATCACGATATCATATGTCGAACATAAGGTATGGAGAAACCACCTTATCTGATTCGACTCTTTTCTCGTTCACAGAGTTCGACTGTATGAAATAGACGACGCTCGTCTATAGTGTGGCCATACATTTCTACAGTCTCGCTCACACGAGGGGTCCAACGATATCTCTCTCTTTTACGAGAGGTACAAATCTCATCTTGACTATCTACAATCCAGCACATGATTCGTGTCCTACCTGATACACGCCTTTATAGCCCTCCTGTTACGCATGATGTTTGACGTGTTCAAAGTATGCAACTCCTCATGTTGGATTCTGTAGACATCTCAGGTCATAGGATCCAATTATGGAACCGTCACATGAGATTCAAGTCATGATGCTAGTCCATATGACAATCTCGAAATAAAATATGAAACTCTGTTCAACACAATACTAGTAGATACTCTATGAAGTCCTATCACTTCTTTATGTAGACCTGTGCTAAATGGGGCATCAAAAATGTTCTTTTAATTGAGATAAAATATGTGGACTTAGTCAAACGATCCACAATAACCCATATCACATCATTTTTTTTATTTCCTTGGTAACCTGACTACAAAATCTATTGTCACCAAAGTCCCATTTCCACTGAGATATCGACAATGACTGTAGTTTTCTTGCAGATACTTAGCACTCGATTTTAGCTAGTCGACCTGTTAGACAATGAGTAACAAACATAACAATATCTTTTTATGCCATGCCAAAGAAAGTATTACTTCAAATTTTTGGTACACCTTTGTAGTACCATGATGTACTGATAACTAATAGGATACGATCTCCGATAAACTAACGGTAACACCTATAATAGTCTCATCCGCATTCACATCAATGACTAATTCATCATCCATATTGTGCTCATGGAACAAATTTTGGCGATTGTTAATTGTCATAGTAGTTTTTCTCTTTCTGATGACTCAGAATGTATGGTCTATCTCTGGATCGAATAACTGATGTTCTCCTAGATTGGTGCTCCTAGTCATACACGGAAGAATTTGCGCTGCATGCACACAGTAAAGACAATCAACTCGTAGAAGGAATAAGTATCAAATAGAAAAAGAAATGTAAAAACACAAAGATGAAAATGTTGGACACGACTAACAAACACAAATGCAAATATACTAAAAATGCAAAGAATGTCATATGATGATACATAGAATGGAAGCTGGCTAAGGAAAAGTTATACAAACAAATGAATTCCTACTTCCGAGGCATATACCTATTGGTATATAGGAAAACGAGAAGACTAATGATCGCATCTTAGCTATAATTTTCTGTCTAGGTTAATGTGCAACAGAATAATTTGCATACAACAATTGCATGAATTTAAACCTAGACTAACCGGATCATCGTAATACGTGCGGTAAAACGCACCTTAAAACGCAGAATCAGAGAGTCGAAGACATCACGGAGATGAGGTTAAAGCGTGCAAAGAAGAATGCCTCTACCGGTATCCACATGTCGGGTCGCTATGCTAGTACCCTCGAGATTCATCGGTTTAGGCATACGAAACTTTTCGTATTCCAACTCGAAAACTTTTCTTTTGTCAGGTTTTATGTTTCTGTTGTTTTCTGATGATTTCTGAACTAACATCTGATGTCAATTTATAGAAATCTCAAAGCAAATGAACAGTCAAGTTCATTTAATATGTTTCAGAATACAAAGAGACAGATTCATCTTCATTAAATAAGTTCATATGAATCTTATTTAATGAATGTATTACGTCATATGAAATGAATCTCGTATTTGAAAATGTATCACATACACCGAGGCTAATATCGTGAATATAAACCGACAAAATAACTGAGCAATAAATAGGGTCGACAAAAAATACTCGAGCCTATAACCGACATATATCAAATATATAAATCCAGTATAACTCTATTGTGTGACTCGGTAGGCCCCGTTTAACGTGGTCGTAACAATAAAATCTTATTTTACCGTATACGTTGGTAGTGGTCTCTAGTAAGACATATCAACTACACACGTTAAACCGAGTTATCACCTTGATTGTGCCTATAATATCATTGAACTAATATCCCTTTGTCTCGCGATATTTACCCGTCGAACGTAAGGTATGGTATCAATCAACCTTAACCAATTCGACCGCTTTCTCATCCGTTAATCATCTGTCAATATAGATGTCCAACATCTATGGCTTGACCAAACACTTTACAACATGATTAACCACTGAGTGACCAACAATATCTATGTCGTAACCAGGAGAGACAAATTCTCATCTTGATACTCTATGATCCACCACGTAATCCGTTGTGCATCTGAGCATAACCTTTATAACCACCGTGTAAAGGCGATGTTTAACTATGTCTAGACACGAAAATAATTACGGGGAATACCAATAGCTATCTCAGACCAAATGACAAAAGTGAGATATTATAATGATGTCGGTTTTGATTCATGACCATGAACCGACCATCATGTGGGTCAGCCAGTCACACGTTTCAAAAATGTAACTGTGACTGTAGCACGTATCCAATACATCATGCATACACATCACACTAGTCTTCTTTTATTATCGTTCCCACGGTAATAACTTATTAGAACATCTAGTATTATTCAAAATAATAAAGAGATAATATTTATTATTAATGAACATACAAATATAATAATAAACTAATAATCATATTGTTTCATAATAATCATATTATTCCATAAATATATATATATATATCTGTTCATCTACGTATAAACATAAATACAACAAAGTGGATACGATCTCCAACATCCTTCTTGTCAATGAAAATCATTAGATCACATTCATTATTCACTCGAAAAGACTAGGGCTGGACTGTTTTTGGAGATACCCGTCTTCGTTTTCGTTTTCGCGGGTTTCAGAAAAATGTTATTGTTGGGGTTCCCGTCGGGTTCCTAACATGCGATCTCATCGATCTAGGGTTTGGATTCTAGGTTTCACGCAGCGGAAGGAAAGATCTAAACCTAGCCAAACGTCACACAAAACCAATTGTGCAATAACCCGAACAATCGTGTATATCGTCGTGGGATTCGAATACTTACCTCGTTCTTTCAAGATCTAGAAGTATCAATCGATCCAGGGCCTGTTTTAATCACCGAGAGTTGAAAGCACAACTCCTCTACACGTATCCACACCGGCGGGATGAATTCCAACGCTTTGGAACGTATCTGCTAGGATTCGTGAAGAGAAAAACCGATGTCCTTGACTTGGAATCGATATTCCAATCTCTATAACTCGAAATCAAGCTTCTCTAAGCTCTCATGAGTGTTTTTGGACGTCTGAGGTTCTTCTTTTTAGGGTTTGTGGCGGCTCTCTTATTAATTAGGATTGCCCAAAACCCTTAAAACGCGAAAACCGAAAACTGCCCGTAAGTCGGACCGTCCGTTCCAGGCCTAGAACGGACGTTCTGATTCTACGCAGAACAGACGGTCCGTTTTATAACGTAGAACGGACGTTCTTGACGCCTGGACCGCTCCGTCGCTCTTTTCTCGCGTTGTTCTCTTCACGTGTGATCCATCCCTAATGGTGTGTGACCCTGTAGGCCCATTCGAAGTGGCAGTGGCTTCGGAAACCTTTCCCGAACCACAAGTCATGGTTAGCCTCTAGCAAGACGCCATGACCACCCACCTAGAATAGAGTTAGAGGTGATCTAACAAAGCCAGCAATAGTTCGAGTTCTGATCCTTTGTCTCACGATGTCGTATGTTGAACAAGGGCATGGTATGAGCCACCCTTCAAGTTCAACCGCTTACTCGTCTAGGCAAACCGACTGATAAAATAGATGTACATTCATCTATAGCGATCATAGAGCATAGTGGGAGATTGTTGGTTGTAATGCTCTAGGATGATCCGTGATATGACATTTTGACTTTGTATTGATTCATTGATTTATGAATGCATTACATTCCCGTTATATGATTGGCATGTTTGTTATATTTCGGTATCCT
>NW_010964598.1:1921765-1939204 GCF_000463585.1 Tarenaya hassleriana
TCGTTTCCAGTCACAAGAAATCCGTATCTTGTAGGCTCTTGGCGAATTCTACCAGATCTAAATAGCTGGCCATCTGGAACTCTTCCAGATCGCTCCGTCGCTCTTTTCTCGCGTTGTTCTCTTCACGTGTGATCTATCCCTAATGGTGTGTGACCCTGTAGGCCCATTCGAAGTGGCAGTGGCTTCGGAAACCTTTCCCGAACCACAAGTCATGGTTAGCCTCTAGCAAGACGCCATGACCACCCACCTAGAATAGAGTTAGAGGTGATCTAACAAAGCCAGCAATAGTTCGAGTTCTGATCCTTTGTCTCACGATGTCGTATGTTGAACAAGGGCATGGTTCGAGCCACCCTTCAAGTTCAACCGCTTACTCGTCTAGGCAAACCGACTGATAAAATAGATGTACATTCATCTATAGCGTGGCCACGCATTTTCACAGTCCGATTTCCACGAGGGGCCCAGCGACATCTCTCCTGCGTAGGAGGTGACAAGTCCCGTATTGCATGTCTACTATCTGCATATGATTCGTGAACGTATCTGAGCAACGCCGTTATGATCATCCGGTTAAAGACGACGTTTGACGCAGTCAAGACACGTCACTCCTCATATCAGATACTCTAGACATCTCAGGTCTGAGGATCCAAGAACGAACCGCTGTATGAGATTCAAGTCATGACTCGTGTCCATGTGACAATCTCATGCGGGTCATCCAGTAACTCGTTCCAAATGAGAACCCATGATTGTGATTTGCATCTAATGCATATGATCATAATCATCTATCACACATCATGCTGGTCTTAATTCATCATTGTTCCCACAATGATAACTGACCAGGGAATTTAGAATCATCTGCAATGATTCAAGGATATTTACCGTAATATAACAAACATGCTAATCATATAACGGGAAAAGTAATGCATTCATAAATCAATGAATCAATACAAAGTCAAAATGTCATATCACGGATCATCCTAGAGCATCACAACCAACAGTTATCTCTGTCTCTATCTCATAATATCCGGGTACCCGTCCAAGGGGTACCCATAACTAAAAGACGGATACCCGCGAGTACCCGTACCCGTATAAAAAATATTAAACAATATAAAATTAAACCAAATAATCAATAAAAATATACATATTTTATTCCAAAAATATATTTTTAAGTTTAAAAATTCTAAAAATATAATAATATGCATAGAATCCTAGAAATATTTTAAAATATACACAATAATTTGAAGTTGAATCTATCAAAACTTGAAAATTCAATATATAATCCTAAATAAAAGTAAAAATAACCTAAGTATTTTAGAAATTATATTAAAAATATAAGGTTAATTTTATAATTTTAATATATATGCGGGTACCCGTGGGTACCCGTTATTTCAATATATAAAACCTGAACCCGTATCCATATGACGGGTATTCTAGTTTTTAATACTCGTTTTCGTCTTCGTTAGATGTCGAGTACCCGCTTTTCGGATACCCATGAGACCGGGAACCCGCTTACCCGCGGGTAACGGGTTTAAATGCCCAACCCTAGAAAAGACGACCTACTATGACATCTTGGATTCTTTCCGTAAACAATAGCGGATCTAGAGAATTCTATAATTGGGGGCAATTTGAATTTTATTATGACCAAACTTAATTTTATAGCGGATATTTCATAGTTTTATTCAAAATTTTAAAGATTTTATTGATTAAATGGCGGTACGTGTTTCCATATACTTATATGTAGATGCGCCACTGTCCGTAAACCCTATAAGGTTTTTAGAATCGGTGGGAATATGTCAAACCATTTACAGAAATTGTGCATGTGATGTAACTAACAAATATGATTATGTAACTAACACATATTCTAAGTGATTATTCTAAAATATCTAAATTTGAATTGAGATTTTTATTTTTTATTTTCTATCCAATTTGGAGAGATTTCGTGCGATAAACAGGTTACAAAATTCCTCCTTTTTTTATTCCGTCTGTTGGGGTATTTTGGTCAATTTCATTAGAAGATTTATTGATCAATTTACGCTTTAAGAATATAGAATGCAATTATTTAAAGAAAAATTGTACTTTTGCGAAGATTATTTTTTTGGGCACATTAGCGGAAATTTGGTTTTTTTTAAAATAAAATTCTCAGACCGAAAAAATATTTATTTTTTTGTGTTGCATCGAGGAAAGACCGTGTGTTCATTGTTTTGAAAATTAATGATAGGCCCCTGCAGAATTCAGAGTTCACAAGAACAGTCCTATATTTCCCAAAGCAATAAAAAGTTCCCTGATTTCGATGGATTTATAGAAACAGACAAGAAAAAGAAACTGTTTGGGAGAAAATTTTCACGAGTGGGAAATAAGTGGCGATTCTCACTGCTTAATCGCTAGGATTGTTGTTATCTTTCTAAGCGGAAGCAATTTTTCCCATTCCGTCATTTTCTCGGGAAAATTCTCGCGGTGTCACCAGGTCAGTCATTTCAGCTAGTAAATCTGGCCTACGATGTCTTCTCATTCTTCTCTTAGTTGCTTAGATTTGTAGCCGCGTGCATAGTTTGGGAATAATTCATCTCTGATATTATTTTTTTTGGCGATTTATGGCGTTTCGACTCAGCAACTGATTTTCTAGGGCATGCTTTGTTCGTTTTCTTTCGTCCTCGTGCTTTGGTTGGGGGATGGTTTTTGCTGGTCTGCTGAAGGTTGTTTTGTGTCGATCTATAGCGGAATTAATGAGAGAACTGATAATAAGCTATAAACTTTGTGTATTCTGTCTGCATTATGCGAGTTCCTGGTGATATAATGTGCACAATTTCATCAGTCTGAATTGTTTACGCCTCCTGATTATCTAAAATTCAGCAATGGAAACTAGAAAGTTGATGCCCTTTGGGTAATTGGAAACTGGAGAAAAGTTGAAAGTTCAATGATTCTTGATCTCCGAAATATATGGGTTGAAGATCTGTGTCGAATCTTACTCTGTGATATATTCCAATGGTAGGCATGTACAAAAATCAACTACAAGAATTAGCACAGAGAAGCTGCTTCAACTTTCCGTCTTATTCATGTATTCGAGAGGGACCAGATCACGCTCCTCGTTTCAAAGCAACTGTAAACTTCAATGGAGAGACTTTCGAGAGCCCAACATTCTGCTCAACTCTAAGGCAAGCAGAACACGCTGCTGCTGAAGTAGCCCTTAACACGCTCGCTGAGAGAGGTCCATCCCGTGCATTGGCTGCCAAAATTCTGGTTAGCTCCTTGATCTCTTCTTCTCATTAGACTACAAGATTACTTGGTTCTTCTCATCGGATTGTGCAATGGTGATAAGTTTCCTAAGTTTATTTCGCTGTGACAGTCTGGATTATGAGTACGGTATTTTTCTGATATACTTATGCATAATCCTATTGAGCAACAACCACACCTCATGCCAATTGGTTCATAGGTGTGAGTTGGATTTTAAAAAGCATGCCCATGGTGCGCCTCAATGTGCCTCATAGGTTTTAAAAATGAGGGTTTGAGCCTTACCAAACTAAGGGTTAACTGCTTAAGTGGAGAATGGATTATCACGAGTGCAAAAGAATGAGTGGAGGAGATAATTGTAAATCCTGCCTTTTGGATATCTTTAGTTTGAAATCACAAGAGATAAAGTGGTTGAGGTTGAAGAAACTTTATAACGACAGTGGGTGTTTTGACGACTACGACTAGTGAATCGATGCTTTAAATATAGATGCAGTTAGAAGAGAAAGGCTTAAATGTTATCATATATTGTTCACTAACAGGATGAGACTGGAGTCTATAAGAATTTGCTTCAGGAGACTGCCCATAGAGCTGGTTTAAACCTTCCCATATATACAACTATTCGTCTAGGACTACGCCATGTACCTCTCTTTTCATGCACAGTTGAGCTTGGCGGAATGAGCTTCATGGGGGAGCCAGCAAGAACAAAGAAACAGGCACAAAAGAACGCAGCAATCACTGCTTGGGTTTCACTGAAACGCTGTATGTTTTGTTTTGTTTACAAGGTTTAGAATGATAATCCGGAACCTTCTTCTAGATGCATGTGTTTCTTGTACTTTTGGTCATCTGAGTTTTGTCTTGGCATTTAATTCTACATTTTCACATGGTAAAATGATTTGATTAAGGATTTCTCAGTCATCGTACAAGTTTTTGTGGGTATAAGATCTTGATTGCCATGCACAAGACAATATGGATGTTCATCGGCTCAAAAAGATTGGTCCTCACTTAAAGGCTCTGTCAGAGAGCAGAAGTTATTTGTTTTCGTTATTTGTTTTATTCCTTCAGATTCTAGACTCATATCATTTGTTTCTCTTTTTCAAATGTAGTGGCTCAGCAGGACTCATCTACTTCAGTTTCTGCATTTTCCTCATCATCAGGATCCAAAGATTATCAAGAACAAGACCAAGTTGTGATTGCTCGTGCACTTGCATCTTTGCTATCAAAATCTGCTGCAACAAGCAACTGCCTGGGTAAACTGCACAGTCCTATACCTGTGTCCAGAGATCTAAACCCACCAAGTCTGTATCCTATGCATGCTGGACCTTGGGCATACCCGAACTATGCTCCAGGTTTTGCTGTTTACCAAATGTGGCAGCAACAACATTACTTACAATTTCAGAGCCATCCGTTGAGACTCCCTTCACCAACATCACCTGCATTGATTCCTCATAGCTATGCCTATTCTATCATTCATCCGGATCATGGCCTGTATCTTGCAGGGGTTGAGGAACCACATTCAAGAATTTCTATTGCCTCTTCCGGCATGTTTTTTAACTCACCTATTAGAAACCAGTCCACAGTGACTATTCAAGAGATACACGAGGAGAAAGCGGAAGAAACATCTGGATCCTCTCTTTCAGTATCAGTGTCAGAACACCCAGTTTCTCCTCATCCCAGCGTGGGACAAACTCATTCAAGAGGATCAGTTATTGTCGGAGACAACAATCAGAAGGCTGTCGAGTCGGAGAACAAAGTGGAAATCTATGGATCTAGTGGGAAAGAATTTCAACAAGTGGAGCGGGTTTCAGTGGTTTCTGATAGAAATCTACGATTGAATTATGCAAGACCACGTCACCAACCAAAGCCAATTTCATCCTCAGGTCCAAGTTTCAGGCCACAATCATTTTCCACAATCTGCAGGACTCCACCTCAGAACTCACCAAGCTTTGCCTCTGCACCTGCAAGAATGAAAACGGGCTCGCATTCATGTTCAGCTATGTCTAGGCCAGAACGAATAAACTTCGGGGTGGTTCATCCAAAATTTAGGGCACCACCTGTAAGAATAAGATCAGTTACACCGGTCTGTTCTGCTCCTCCGCCAAGACAAGTGTGCAGTTCAGACCAGGATGAACCATTGGCTGGAATGGAGAAGAAAGATCATGTTTCGGGAACGAGTTCAGGGATCGGTAAGCGACAAATATGAATACTTGTATACTCCATACGCGTGCATGTACATCCATGTTCAGCTTTGGAAAGGTGAATCTTGTGGGATCCATATGAGCTTCCAATCACCAGTTGTGAGAGAGATGAATTACACCAAGGAAGCATTTCGAGTTACAAGACTTCCGACAAGTGTGGAATGATGTCTCCAAGGTAAGCTCAAACTATTGGTATATATCAAGTATCGTGTACGTATAGGGAAACTAGATGGTCTGAACAATCATGGAGGAAATTCCAACCACTGCTTACTGATAATGAGTAGCTAAAAATTATGAAATATGTATAATAAGTTCGCTAAGTCTTGTCCTGTGTCATGTGAGGCGTTATAAATAGGCTGCGGATTTTTTCCTTGTATGTTCTTATGACAAATGTGGAGGAAGAATGAATAGGAACACCGACCTAGGCTTAGATCCAATCTTACGAGGCAGACCTTATCGGTTGGCCTGCCATTGTCGTATGGAAAGGTTGCAGCCTGAAATCCCTCACGTTGATCGTAGAACGACGCTCGGGAAGACTCGATGGTTCATCGATAGTCGACGAGACCCAAATTCGATAATCATAGGTAGATTTAGGGGTGTACAAGATTATTGAGACACCTGCACAGTTTGGATTTTAGGATTCGGAATTTGTGGGTTGGCAAACACCCGAAACATTCGGGCGAACCGGTGTTTATTTGGCTGGTGAAGACGGTGACTCAAATCGCGAAATCACTAATAGAGAGATCTGGTTACAAATGAAGGAATCTTGATTAATCATTAGGTGCTTAAACACTGTTCCTTTAAAGGAAAGTTGGAATGACTCTTTAGTTTTAAGCTTGCAGGTAATCATCACTTTTATGTTGAAAATCTCATATACTTACCCCTAACTTTTCAAAATATATTATATAAATACCTAAATTTATAATTCAACAATTTACTAAATTAATATAAATTGATAACAATTTTCAATCATGACCATGACGGTGTTTGTATGGTATAATCGGATTAGAATTGATAATATTGTTCTTTATGCATCTAAGTTTCGATAGATTTCATAGGAATATGGGTTTTAAGAATTCTAGATAATGAGTTCTTTGTCGAAATATGATTTCCATGTTTTCATTGTTTGACATTTTTTAATACAAATTCGATTATCATAGTTTTTGCATGCTTAGTAAATATTCATTTATTTGAATACGAATCTCCACAGATTTAGTTGATTATTTTTTTTACAGCTTTATTTCTATATTTTTAGTGTCCGTTTCATACCATCATCATACATCATACTTGTTTGTTTGATGATTTAGTTTCGATTGAGTCTTAGTCTAGCGATCGGTCCTTGTGTTCGGCTTCGTATTATGATGATCTGTCTTCTTGCGGTAAGGTAAGACGTGGATTGAATTATAAATTTAAGACTCTTACACGCGTATAAAAGATCAATCTTGTTTGTTTCTTGTATCTAAATTGATGAACACAAAAACAGATGACAATATGACAGAGGGTTGCATGGATTTCTTTTGTTAAACTTTACGTTAGTATTTACCTGAAAATAACCAAATTTCGAAATCTTTTTACGGTGCAGAGGTTATTTTAAAAATTTTAAAAATCTCTTATAAAAAGTTGATATATGTATAAATAGTTACATGTTTTTCTAGGGTGATAAAGATAAAGAATTAGTAGTGTAAGTTTTGTAGGGATAATAGATATCGTTCGAATAAGATATCGCATAGATAAGTTTCGTATAAAAAGAGGTTATAAGATGTTTTTCTATTTTACCTTGAACTTGTTTATCTCTATAGATTGCAAGTAGTCATTTAGTTGCGAGGTAGGGATCAAGTCTAAGGGGATTTGTTTGGTTTTTATTTCAAGATACATTAAAATTGATATTAGGTTTTGGAACAAATTCATAGATGAATTGGTTAATATTACTGGAAGATAGGTTAATGAGTTTAAGAGTTGTGATAACGTTCTTTATAACATAGAGATTATTTAACTAGACATTTGAATGGTCAAGTAGTGAAATTAAATCTTGAGAAAGTCAATTCTTATATAAGAGATTGAATTTCTCGAATTGAATATAAATATCGTTTGTATTTCAAGAAACAGTATTTCATGTTAAGGCAGATCCCAAAACTTGGAATGTTATTACATTATATTCTTTGCACTCAACTGTTTTCATTTTGCCTAATCTTGATTTAATTTCTGGTTTAGTTATAGTTCATGTGTTCGACCCTATTTTTCCAATTAATGCGTGCCCTTGCGCTAATTTAGTACATGTTTTTATTGAACTTTTATTTCAATCATTTATATATCGTTAAAATATTTTTTTAAGAATTGTGTGTTTATCTTATTTATCGTTAACATCGTCAAATAAGTGTGTATATTTTATGAACGATTATCTTATTTGTTTTGAATATACTAAAAAATATATAGATCTGTAGTTTACACAATTTTTTAGCGAATAATATTTTTAATTTAATCGCATTTCATATTAAAGAATGATATATTATTTTTAATGTAATCGCGTATCATATTAAAGAAATCTCGGATACCCTTATAATTGTCTTCGTTAAATAATTATTTTGATGAAAAGCTATTCAAACTACCCTAATAAACTATTTGTTTTTCCTATTAAAAATAATATCTTTTTTGGCACCGTTAAAAGACGTTGGGCCCCACATTCATTGGTGTGTGATACTTTCGAACAGACACACGCAAATATACATACACACATTTACACGCATATGTATATGTATGTAGGTATATAATATTATGTAATCTGCACGTGTTGGATCTGTGTTTGGATTTGATTTGGACAAGACAGTGGTGGGTCCGCGAGTGGAATCTAATTCTCAATTTTTATAAATAAAAAATTATATATATCAAAAAGCAATAAGACTGCACGTTTTGTTTGCTTGAATTTTTCAAACCGTCCAAATGATTATGCTTACCGTAATTTTAACATTTTTTTGTTTATTTAATTATATAATAATCTCGAGTAAGCAATAACCCAAAATTCGTATATTTGTTAGAATCTATTTTAGGCATAAAAAGCTTTAACATAAATATTTCAGCCTGAGAAGTCCACATGACGTTCTTTCATATATTCAAATGATTTTTTTTTGTAAATAATCAGCTTTTTTACTGTTGTGTTCAGAATTTTTTCACTTATTACTGTTTTTTCTAAGGGTGAAAGTTTCGGTTCGGTAACCAAAAATACGGTATTTTTTTCGATTTGAACCGTTCTAAATTTTCGAACGGTATTATTTTTTAGAAAATCGAATTTTGCGAAACCGAACCGAATTTTAAAAAATCCCGAAAAACCGAAAATTTTTAAAGAAAATCTATCTTTTTAAAATAAAAATCGGAACCAAACCGAACTGAATCGAAAACGAACCGAACATAATATAAAAACTTATTGGTACCTATTTTTGTAAAACCGAAAAAACCGAACTGATGCATTCTCATCCCGAACTCGAACCGTTTTCCGAAACGCCCACCCCAAATTTTTTCCGTAGTTTAATTTTGGATTTAAGTATGAATCTTGTGTTGTTTTGAGGCATTCACAAATGAGCAACAACTCCTAAAAAAGGGGTATATCAGTCTTTTTCTTTTTATATTTATCTATTAAATCTTTCATTAGTTTTTTTATAAAATATTTTATTAGATGTGAGTAATATTGGGCAAGATATTGTATATCTCATATAACGGGAATTTGTTATGCTACCAGATTGTGTTTCCTAATTCGTAGCTAGGTTAATCTCTTAACGCTCTGTATATATTGGAATGTATACAATCGATAATGCAAGTCGTTTTCACTCCTAAAACTCTCCTTGCTCGATACGTAACATGGTATCAGAAGTACGACCCACCAAAAACACCGTCTTAACCCTTCGATCCAATGTCTTCCGACGCCGAACACCAAACCACCGAACCGAACACGACTCCGACAACGAATCCTGACCCCCCGATGACGAACGCCCGTGACAATGCTACCATAACCCGATGAACGATCTCACCCTACGATCTTACTCCGAGTGACAATCCTGGATTGATTCTCTCTCAGCCGTTATTGTGTGGCAATAACTATGACGAATGGGCAATTAATATCCGACAAGCCCTAAAATCCCGGAAAAAGTTCGGGTTTGTTGATGGAACTATTCCTCAACCCAACACGGACTCCATGGATTTTGAGGATTGGGATACGAACAATGTTCTCATTGTTTCGTGGCTCAAGAACACACTCGAACCACATCTTCGGACGGATGTCGTTCATCGTGAATTTGCAACTGATCTCTGGAACTACCTGAAACGCGGATTTGGGAAGACGACAGCCCCTCGTCTCCTCAAAATTCGAAGCGATTTGGCCAATTGCAAACAGAATGGAATGACGATTGAGTCATATTTCGGAAAGCTTACTAAACTCTGGGATGATCTGTCTAATTTCAGAACATTGAAGGTCTGCACTTGTGGAAGATGCTCTTGTGATATTGCTACAGCCCTCGAAAAAGACAGAAATGAAGATCGACTATTCGAATTTCTCATCGGCCTTGATGAGATGAGATATGGCAATGTTCGATCAAATCTTCTTTCTCGCAGTCCTTTACCAAGCCTTGAGGAAGCTCACAACACGGTGATTCAGGAAGAAGACACCCAAAACATCTCGCATTCTTTGGAAGCACGGACTGAGGTTTCAGCATTCTCTGCTCGGTCTATACCAAAGCCCAAGCCCAAGCCCAAGATTGTTGAGAAGGATGCAATTGTGGTCTGCTCAAATTGTGGATGACATGGCAACCCCTCTGACAGCTGCTTCAAGCTAATTGGTTTCCCGGAATGGTGGGGTGACAGACCCCGAAGCAGAACAGGATGTGGTCGTGGAATGTCTACGCCCCCACCATCGGAAGATCGCAGCAGCACTCCTCCTGTCCCAGCTAACTCAACTCAGGTCACCAACTCTGCTGTTGTTTCATCGTCTGGCACTGTTCATTCCGTCGACAAAGATATTGTCGCCGGCATAACAGAGGACCAATGGAAATCATTGATGAATTTGCTCAATGCCGGCAAATCCGACTGTCCCGACATAATGACTGGTAAGAATTCTGTTCTCTCCTAGATTTTAGACACCGGCTGCTCTCAACACATGACGGGCATTAAATCTGTTTTGATCAATATGTCTCCAATCTCGCCCTGCACAGTGGTTCTTCCAGATGGCCGAAATGTTTAGTATGTTGAATCAGGTTCTGTTTCTCTTGGACCACATCTCAGAATGTCAAACGTCTTATACGTTCCTGGGCTTCAGACCAACCTGATCTCTGTGTCCCAACTCTTGGCAGATTCTGATTGTTATGTAACGTTTGCTCATAACTTCTGTATCATCCAAGACCGCACTACCAAGACACCGATTGGAGCGAGTGAGTTGAAAGCCGGACTATACTATTTTCGAAGTGCAGCGAATTTGACAGCGACTCGAGTGACAGATTCTCATTCACTTGACATGTGGCACAAGCGTATGGGACATCCATCCTCGACAGTTCTTGCGAAAATTCGACGTTTTGATTTTTCTGCTGATAATTCTTTTGCGAATAAGCACTGCGATGTCTGCTTGCGTGCAAAACAAACAAGGGATTCCTTTCCGTTAAGTCTGAATAAAAGTACTGCACTTTTTGAGTTAGTCCATTGCGATTTATGGGACCCTTACCGTACGCCGTCTTTCTCGGGTGCACGGTATTTCTTGACAATAGTAGATGACTTCTCCCGTGGAACATGGATTTATTTGCTCCAACGCAAACTTGAAACCGCAGATCATCTTCGTCATTTTCTCAGCCTTGTTGCACGTCAATTTGGTAAAACTGTGAAGAGAATCCGTTCCGACAATGGCTCAAAATTTGTGAGCATGCGAAAATATTTTGCAGAAAGTGGGATTATTCATGAAACCTCGTGTGTCGGGACACCCCAGTAAAATGGACGAGTGGAAAGAAAACACCGTCAGATTTTGAATGTCACTCGGCTTTGATGTTTCAAGCTAATATGCCAATCGAGTTTTGGGGTGAGATGTTCTCACCGCGGGTTATCTCATTAATCGTACTCCATCGCTGGTGCTTAAGGGACGCACACCTTATGAACTTTTTCATGGGAATAGTCCTCATTACGATCACATCCGCACTTTTGGGAGTCTCTGCTTCGTACACAACCAAAATAGACCCGGTGATAAGTTTGCTCCGCGAAGTTTCAGAGCCGTCTTCGTCGGCTATCCATCGGGAACAAAAGGCTGGCGTGTTTTTAATCTTGAAACACAGAAGTTTCAGATTTTCCGGGATGTTGTATTTTGTGAAGATTGATTTCCGTATGCAGAAGATGTCCCGACCCCGTCTTCGGCTCTGCAACATCTGCCATCCTCTTCTCCACTCAGTCATGATGACTACGATGATTTCAGCACAGTTATGGCTCCCACTCCAACTACAAATTCGACAGAATCGCCTCCTACTGTTCCGCTTGCTGATAACTCTGCCTCAGCATCTCTGTCTCAGGATTCTGACCATACCAATACCTCATCCCCTGCTGCAGACCTGACAACTCTGAGTGAGACTTCAACCGCCGTTAGTCCACGCCATGACAACAACGACCAATCTGGTCAGCGAACACTTGGAAGGGGTCATCGACAGAAATATCCCAGTATTCGGCTCAGACAGTTTGTCACAAACAACATGCACACTTCCTCAATTTTTCCTCTGACGTCTTCAGGTAGTAGTTTCCCGATTGCAGACTATGTCTCTTACAGGAAAATTCATCCTTCACACATGGCATTTCTTGCTCCTGTCAGTACCGAAATGGAACCTCGCACGTATAATCAGGCGGTTGAGGACGAACGCTAGAGATCAGCTATGCAGGATGAGCTGCAAGCTCTCGAAAAAAATGAAACGTGGACAGTAGAGGTTTTGCCACCTTCAAAGAAAGCAATCGGATGCAAATGGATCTTTCATATAAAGTATCGCTCCGACAGATCAATTGAAAGACGTAAGGCTCGGTTAGTAATTCTTGGCAATAAACAAACAACGGGAATTGATTATGACGAAACCTTTGCCTCGGTTGCAAAGATGGTCACAGTTAGAACATTCATTGCTGTAGCCTCGGCTCGTCAATGGGAAGTGCATCAAATGGACGTGCACAATGCCTTTTTACATGGAAATCTTGACGACGAAGTATACATGAAACCGCCTCCGGGTTTTACTAAAGCGCCTCCGAATCACGTTTGCCGATTACGAAAATCTCTATACGGCTTATAGCAAGCCCGCGATGTTAGTTTGCCAAACTGGCATCGGCTCTGCCATTATATGGATTTGCTCAGTCACAATCCGATCATTCTCTCTTTGTGTTTCATCAGGGAGATATTCGGATTCATGTTTTGGTTTACGTCGACGATCTCCTAGTAACAGGCACATTGTCATCTGCAATCGAAGCATTTAAAGCCTATCTCAGCAAATGCTTCCACATGAAGGATCTTGGCCCACTCAAATATTTTCTTGGCATAGAGGTTGCCCGCAGTCCATTGGGCATATTTCTCTGTCAATGAAAATACGACATTGATATTCTCAGTGACACTGGTCTTTTGGGAGCAAAACCGGTTTCTTTCCCCCTCGAGCAAAACCACTGACTTGGCGTACCAGCGATCTTCTATCAGACCCCGAGCCTTACCGTCGTCTTGTTGGCAGGTTGTTATATTTGCTTGCAACGAGACCTGATCTAACATATGTCGTCCACATCCTTTCCCAGTTTATGCAAGAACCTCGGACGAATTACTGGGATGTCGCACTCCGAGTAGTACGTTGTCTCAAACATCGACCAGGCCAAGGTATTTTGTTGCGCTCCGATTCTGATCTACGATTATATGGATGGTGTGATTCTGATTGGGCTGGATGTTCTCGCTCCCGTAAATCTCTTTCTGGTTGGCTCATACATCTCGGACAATCTCCAATTTCATGGAAATCTAAGAAGCAACACACCATCTCTCTCTCCTCAGTCGAATCAGAATACCGGGCATTAGCTGTCACGACTTGAGAGTTGATTTGGTTGAAAGGTTTGATTTTATCTCTCGGTGTTTCACACGCTGCCCCAATGGCCATTCATTCCGACAGTCAATCAGCACTCCAAATCGCCGCCAACGATGTCTTCCATGAACGGACAAAGCATATCGAGGTTGACTGCCATTTTATCCGTCATCACCTCTCCAACCGAACTATTGTTACACGCCATGTCTCAACAACAACCAACTCGCTGATATTTTTACGAAAGCTCTTGGCAAGAAGGAGTTTGATTGGTTCTTGGACAAGTTGGGCATCCACAACATCTATGGTCCAACTTGAGGGGGGGTATTAGGCAAGATATTGTATATCTCATATAACGGGAATTTGTTATGCTACCAGATTGTGTTTCCTAATTCGTAGCTAGGTTAGTCTCTTAACGCTCTGTATATATTGGAATGTATACAATCGATAATGCAAGCCGTTTTCACTCCTAAAGCTCTCCTTGCTCGATATGTAACAAGTAACAATATTATGAGATTTGTTTGTTTTATTTATGTTTTTTTTTTCATTTCATTTTTCGTCGTGACTGTAATTTGTTACACACATCATTCTGTCGCTAACGTCAATAAGGAGAAAATAATTCGGAAGTAAAGAAGAAAATCATCTTAGTAATTAGTTGAAGGCGAATTGTTTTTACCTTATTAGCCAAATAAATTTTTAGATAATAATTAGTTGTTTATTATACCATATCAGAATTTTTAAAATAATAATTTTTTTTGAAAAAATTGTTTTAAGAAACAACATATATTTTTTAGGGTAAAACTCATAAAAAATCATTTAACTTGTAAGATGGTGAATCATTAATTGATAAACTTTACACATAATACATTTATTATCAAACTTACAAAATTTATCATTGTATTTCTCAAATTTGTTAGTTGATGTTAGAAAAACCCTTAACAATATTGATCCAAAAATCAGTTTGAGAATTATAATGACATATTTTGCAAGTTGGAAATTATAATGACACATTTTGCAAGTTTAGGAATTAGTTTTCGATAATTTTACTAATTCAAATTTTTTATGGGTTTTATATATATTGTTTTGTCTTTTTATGATGATACATTTTACAGGTTTAGCAATTATGATGACATATCTTGTAAGTTTAGAAATAAATTTGTCAAGTCAAAATTTTAAAAATGAGTTTTTCATCATTTTACAAATTCAAGAATTTTTGTGTTTTACCCCAAAACGAAATTATTTATACTAATGTGTTTTTTCAAAGTTGTATATTTTGTTCACCGTTTTCACTTTTCACAAATATCTCCTTTTTTAAAATTTATAATGTACCGTAATGGGAATGAATAGTCATTGTCTTTGTTGGTTTTCGTCCACATCCCTTAATCAATTTGCTCCTTATATTTGATGACACGAAACGTCAAAGTGCCCACAAATTTCGTCCGTCTTTATTTATCATATGACGCTTAAAGTGTGAAAAGGGACAAAAAGAAGAACAACACGCAAGGAGAATAGTACGATGTACGAACCCCCTTCTCCTCCAATTAAATCTTATCAATATCGATATATATATATATATATATATATAATTATTTTGGTGTTTAATTACTTTTTGTAATCGAGTGTCTTGTGCCGAAGCTCAGACTAATCCTAGTGGTGAGAAAAGTCATGTGATTAGAATATATAATCTCTTCTCCAATTTAACATTCGAATTCGGGACGGGACAAAATAGATACTTTGGATATCTATTTCATCGGTTGAGTTTGGATATTTTGGTGTATTATCATGTCATGACGAAAAGTTAATTGAATTTGATTTAGGGATGGCTCATTGAGCGGAGTGATTGAACAATTGGTTAAATCGTAGATAAACGCAATCGCAACAAAATTTTAAAATCAAATATCTTGAAATCGCTACCATCCATGACCACATTCAACGAGTCAGATATTTAAAGTTGTTTTAATTTGTATTATTATTATCATGAGAGTTTATACATGATCGAACCAAAATAAAGGAACTGTTATATCAAAATATTATTACTTTCCGTTGAAAGTATCGTTGTATCAAAACTTTACGTTGCTCATAATTCGTAAAAAAAATAATGTTTTCCAAAATATACGAGTGAAATCCATAACCCAAGCCCTTTTCTATTTAATATCCGTAGTTTTTTTTATACGTATCTAAAAAAATTACAAATATAAAGAAAAGATTTAAATTTATCTTTTAAAAATAATAAAAATTTCTAACTCTGATATCACTATATATGTTTTAGGTTGTGAGAATCAGAAATTTCATGAGATGAACAACATTTTCTAATTGAACTCTTTGACTTTGGTAGAGATTAAAGATTATTGAGAAATCTAATATATATATATATATATATATATATATATATAACCCATCCCTAAATCAAATTCAATTTTCCTACTTCATTTCCAAGAAATAGTACACCGAATACATTATAGAATTTAAAAATGTTCACATAAACAATTATTACTTTTTTTCGAAGCACGTTCTTAACGCGAGATTACGAAAAATTCAGATAATATTTTCAGATTAAATATAATCAAATAAAAAAATTATTATTATGATTGTTACTCATGATAAGAAGGGATAATTAAAAAATTTAGATTTTTTTTTTGATATTTTTATAAGGAAACCGAAGATATTGCCTAGCCTCTGTATTCGATGAGATTTATAATTTTTTTCAAAATCCAATGAAATCGAAAAGTCGGGTCAATCACTATTTTTTTTTCAATTTCGGATATCTATTTATGCATAATTTATATCTTGGTTGTTAATTCTCTTCGGCTCAAGACTCGGACCGATTCGGACTCGGTCTACTCGGTGGTCCGCAAGTTGTTCCAAAAATTCGATTCCGTTACCTTATCAATATGCGAAAATTTGGTTCAATAAAAACTTGTAGCCGCTTTCTTTTGTTCTCTCGACCAAAGAAATAGCGAGCACACATATTTTTTTGTTCTTATTTTATATTCATAAATTTTTTGTATCTTAATTTCGGATAACCAAAAAAACATTCGGATACCATATATCCAGATTCTAATTTCGTAAAAAACTTAAGAATAATTTTGGATTTTTAGTAAATATCCGTTTAATTTTCAAGAAAGAATTAAGAGTATTTTAGGGATTTTCAAAAGATTAAAGATGTTTTTTTAAAAATTTTGATAAAATATAAAAGATAATTTTGTGATATAACGTATTGTAAAATGGTAGAACTGAATCAAAATTCGAACCAAAGATAATTTTGGACTACAATCCAGAATTCTGAATTTAAATTTACTCAAATAACAAAAAATCGAATATCTGAAAAAATAGTTTATAACTCAGAAAATTATAAAATTTTACCACAAATAAGTTTATATCACCGTAATATCGTTATAAATAATCAGATCAAAATTTCAAGCGGATTTTTTGCCTGAAAATCTTTATTTATTCGTGTTGATTCTATACGTCTGCGTAGGCTCAATCGGTGTGCTTCAACAAATTCTCTTTATCTGAAGCTTGGTACGTTCACTTCACTGTCAAATAGACTAATATCACCTGAGATCAGGTGACTCAACTAGTAAAAGATAAGACAAAACTTCTTAATTTAGATTCGAGTCTCCATTTGAAAATTCTCATAAAACATAGAATCGGGCTAAAAGTAATATCCGGATTTAAAAAAAAAAAATACGTGGCTAATATCAAGGCGACTATTTTCTATATGAGGTTAAACTTGTAAATAATCAATATGGCAGTTTCTTCTACGGATTTTTCTGTTTATGGCTTTAATTATCAAGGAAGAGTTGTCTTTTTGGTGACAAAAAAAAATATTACTACTGTATATTTTAAAAAACCAAGGACGATTTATATATTTTATAAACACTAGCTCGGGTGCCGATGTATACCTTTCCTCTTATTATTTTATTTGTTATATGATCTCAATTAACGATGAATAAAATAAAATATACATGTGGTAGCAG
>NW_010964598.1:1939333-1940959 GCF_000463585.1 Tarenaya hassleriana
TGCAGAAACAAAAATAAAATAAAAAGAATAATGTAAAGGATACAAAAACAAACAAAATATTTAAGATAATCAAAAACCATGAATCAATGATACTACCATCGATCTGTTTTCTTTATTATTATTTTTTTATATATTTTTGTTGTAACTTGCAGTAATGTTTTTGTGACAAAATTTCTTCATATTTCGTTTCCTTCATTTCATTGTCACGCGCGTCGTACATGTCGACTAGAAGAAAACAAAATCGGACATTAGACTTATATGGCGATATACATGGGCAATATTATATTCTCTTGAACTTCCAATTAATTAGTATTATATATATTTTTTAAACAACTATGGATCCAAAGAGTCAATAATCAGGTTAAAAATGGGATGTGTTGGATAAATTTAACACACAAGAAATGAAGATTTTTTTTAGTTATTCCATTGAATATGGTACAAAATCTTCCTAACAAATTCTAAAACAAATGCAAAAGGTGTGTAAATTACATAATAAACTGAATAAGAGAAAGAATATAACGGTATACTAATTATAAAGCTAAACCGGATATCAGATATATAAACTTCTCTCATGTTCTGTTTCATAGAATCTGCCATGAACATAGACCAGAGTTTGAGGAAGGAGAAGGTGAACTATAACGATAATTCCGATACTCCCCTTCAAGATGGACTGCAAATATTGAAAATACTCGTTTTGGATAACAGTCTGAGAAATAGCTCACCCATCAAAGGCTTCGTAAATTCATCTGCTACTTGATCTTGTGAAGCCACATGTAGAGGTTTTAAAATTCCTTTCTTCAACTGATCTCGCACGAAATGACAGTCAATTTCTATATGTTTAGTGCGTTCGTGAAAAACCGGATTATTGGTGATGTGTATAGCGGATTGACTATCGCAATCACTACAAGAAAATCTTAATATAGCGACGGAATTTTTCCGTCGCAAAGAAATTACGACAGAATTCGATGAATTTGCGACGGAATACGACGGAAACGTTGTCGTCGCAGAACCAAACATTATTTGCGACAGAAATTTTAAAATTGCGGATTTGCCACAGATTTGCGACAGAAATTTCTGTCGCAAATATTAATTTTATTTATTTTTAAATTTATGTTATTTATTTTTGGAATTTGCGACAGATTTGCGACAGAAATTTTGCGACAAATATTAATTTTATTTATTTTTAAGTTAAAGTTATTTATTTTTCGAATTTGCGACAGATTTGCGACAGAAATTTCTGTCGCAAATCATAATTTCATTTTTTTATTATTTTCGATGAAAAATTTCAAATTTTCGCGGTTTATTTTTTGTTTTTTGACGGATTTGCGACAGAAATTTCTGTCGCAAATCTAAATTTTATTTTTTTCCGCTATTTTCGATGAAAAATTTTAAATTTTCGCGGTTTATTTTTTGTTTTGCGACGGGTTGCGACTGTAATATCCGTCGCAACACTTAATAAAAGTTGCGACTTCGTCTTTCTCCTCCAGACTTCGAATTTTTTTAAAAAAAAATCTCAATCTTCTCCAATCTTCTCCAACAAATTGGTTTTCTTCAAAATTCGCCAAGGTATGTGTATATATATCGTGTATATGGATTTGTATATGTATGTGTTGTGTATATATATAT
>NW_010964598.1:1941519-1965769 GCF_000463585.1 Tarenaya hassleriana
TATATTTTTTTTAAATTAAAAAAAATATTTGCGGCGGATTTTTCTGTCGCAAATCCGTAGTAAACGTAGATTTTTTTATTTTTTTAAAAATATTAAAAAATATATTTGCGACAGATTTTTCTGTCGCAATTCTGTCGCAAAACTCGGATTTTGTCCGTCGCAACTTTTCGACAGATTAACGACCGGCAAACTTTTGCGATAACAATATACGGACAGAAATGATTCTGTCGCAATCTATCGCAAATTTATAATTGCGACAAATATTCTTTTGTATTTGCGACAGATTTTTCTGTCGCAAATTTTGATGTTTCTTGTAGTGAATACAGAGTAACATGCATCAGAATCTCAATATGTAGGTCTCGTAGCAAACCTGTAAACCGAATCAATTCAGACGAAACTTGGGCCATTTCCCGATACTCAGACTCCGCACTGCTCCGAGAAACCACCCGATGTTTCTTCGATTTCTAAGAGAACAATGATTGACCGATGAATACATAGAAACCCGACACTGACCTTCTCGAGTCTGGACATATTGCTTAATCGAATAGGTGAATCCACTGGATAAAGCATACTTTGAGAGGGTGCTTTCTTGATGTAGCGAAGAACACGGTGTGCTGCAGATAAATGATCAGATCTTGGTTGAGATATAAAATGACTTAATTTCTAAACTGCGTAGCTGATGTCGGGGCGAGTTACTGATAGGTATATAAGTTTCCCTATCAGTTTTCTATAATGAGTGACATCAGATAATAAGACTCCAAAATCAGTTGTTAACTTATCCTTTGGATCCATAGGTATTGGTGCAGGTTTGCTAGCAAGAAACCCAAATCCATCTAACAGTTCCAGAGCATATTTGCACTGGCAAATATGAATGCCCAGTTTCGAACGTGCAATTTCAATCCCCAAGAAGTACCTCAAAATTCCAAGATCTTTGATATGAAAACTGGAGTTCAACAGTTGTTTAGTGACATCAATCAGAGATATGTTGTTCTCTGTTATCAAGAGATCGTCAACATAAACTAATACAACAACAAACCCATGAGATGTATGTCTCACGAAGAGAGAATTGTCATAATGAGATTGACAATAACCACCATCAAGCAATGTCTGAGAAAGCTTCAAATTTCATTGTCAAGAAGCTTATTTCAGACCATATAATGATTTTTGAAGCTTGCAGACAACATTTTTAGAAGCTTGCTCCCCCTTAAGATCAAAGTAACATGGAGGTAGCGTCATGTATATGTCTTCGGACAAGTCACCATGAAGAAATGCATTGGATACACATCCATCTGATGAAGATGTCAATGCCTAGCAGAAGCAAGAGCTAACAAGGTACACACTATTGACATCTTCGCTAGGGTGTCTAGGTAATCGACACCCTCGAGTTGAGAGTAACCCTTAGTTACAAGTCGGACCTTGTATTTATCGACATTGCCATCAGCCTTATACTTAATTTTGAATACCCACTTACAACAAATGGGTTTCTTGTTATCGGGCAGTGAACAAATCTCCTAGGTTTCATTACGAGACAACGCATCTAACTCAAGAAGCATGACACTTTTCCACTTGTCAGATGTCATAGCCTCTAAGTTGCGTGGTTCAGTATCTGTGGTAATGGCTAAGGAAAATTGCCTATATGTGGGAGAAAGGGAATCATATGAAAGGCAAGAAGAGAGGGGATACATAATGTTTTTAGAGACAAGTAAGGGCTAGGAATTGGCAATATAATAGCAATGGTAATCAGATAAATGGGTTGGGGGTTTTCAGGGTCGCTATGACTTGCGAATATTTTCTGCCTGCAACTCAGAGGAAGAAATAGAAATAGACTCGAGAGTGACAAAGGAAGCTGGTGGTATTTGAATAGAACAAGGAGAACTGGCAACAGAGCCGTCTTAGAGGGTGTGCAAGTGGAACACTCGCACAGGGTCTCCAATTTATTAGGGTCTCACTTTTTTAAAAAAAATTATTATTATTAAATTTTAATACTAATTAAGATTTATGATAAAAAAGAACATGTTATAAATTTAACAAAAAAATAGTCTTTTTCTATCATGATAATTTAAAGCTTTTAAAAATGTTGAAAAAATAAAAATTAATTGATATCAAGTATAAATAACTTTTAATTATGATATATTTTTTAAAAATAAGTAAAGGATATTTCAATCAACTATTTCATTGCAATAAAGTTAATTTTAATTTGTATTATTCTTAAATGCAATAATTGATATGTTTTATTTTTTATAATTTTTTTTATTGTGACAAAGAATATAACTTACTTTCTACTAACTTTTATTTTATTTTTCATATAATTTAAAATTTTATATTTTAAAATAATTTTTTTTTAAAAATATTTTTTTATTTAAAATATATATATACGAACAGGGCCTCGTGTGACTATGCGACGGCTCTGCTGGTAATATAGTAGGAAAGATGAGGTGGAATAGAGAAGAATGACAAAGTAGAGGGAAGAAGAGGCTTTGTCTTTAAAAGGGAAAACATCTTCATGGAATATCACATTTATGGAAACATAGATGGCATTCGATGTAAGGTTGAGAATCTTATATCCCTTTTGTTCCAAAAGGATATCCTATGAAAACGTGTGGAGTGGCTCGAGCTGTAAATTTATGACGTGAATGAGTGGGGGTGGAGACATAACATATACAACCGAAGACCTTCAAACGGGAGTATGAATGTTGTTGTTTTGTCAGTGTCGTCTCAAAAGGGGATTTGTTGTGAAGGATTGGAGTTGGGGTCCTATTGATTAGATATACTACAATTTCAATACAATCACTCCAATAATCTAAAGGAATATTAGATTAGAAAAGAAGAGAACGGACAATGTTTAGAATGTGTTGATGCTTCCGTTCGACAATGGAATTTTGTTGAGGCGTATATGGGCAAGAACGAAAATGAATCAGACCTTTGTCTTGGATTAAATTCGGGAAAGAGAATTCACGAGCATTATCATAACTAAAGCTTTAACATGAGCATTGTATTGAGTATGAACATGATTAAGAAACTAAGGAAAACAAGAAACAACATCATGTTTATTTCAAAGCAAATAGATCCAAGTTACCCGAGTACAATCATCGACTATTGGAAGGAAGTAACGATGGTCATGTACAGATGGTAAATGAAATGGACCCCAAGTGTCGAGGGGAACAAGTGCAAATGGTTCTGATAAGATATTGCCAGAGGATGGAAAGGACAGTATGCATTGTTTGGCGAGTGGGCAGACTGTGCAGTGGGATAGAGAATGTGAGATTTAAGACTATGGATTGATAATAACAGAATGATGAAGATGAACCGATGTAATGGACTCGGTTAAAGATTGAAGAAGGCTCGTGTTTATGAATAAGAGACTTGTCTTTTATTGAATAATATTACATCATACTTATAGAATAGTCCTAGAAGTACACAAAAGAAAATGGCAAAACACATGGAAAAAGTAAACGGCTACAAAATCAAGACACAATCAACATGACACATGTAAGGAAAGTAATGACTCAAGAAGGCTCCAAATGAGCAGAATATTTAGCTCAAACAGACACTTTAACCAATGACCAAATATGTAAATATTGGCCAGCATATCAACCACTTTGTTCTTGTATCCAAACTTGCCTTATCAAATTGCCATCCTCACCTTGACTTGTGATGTGTATATGCTCATGTTTTCCTTGTCTCCTAAGTTATTGTATGAGCATGCATGAACGTCCAAGTATGTATTAGTGTTCAATCTAATCTTCTCTTCAACAGAGAAGACTTTGTAGATGTGAACCGGAGCTGAGAAGATTTACCAAGGGCTTGAATATGAAGAAAAGAGGGATGGCCTAAGCGAAAGTGCTAAAGCTCTGTAGGAACCAAGGAAGGAACGATTGTGCAGAGTGTTGTGGGAAGAGAAAAGACTTGTGAATGATTACCTTGCACATCCAAAAGGTAAAGATTATTTCGCGTCTACCATTCCCAATCGTCAAAGCCCAAAAAGGGCCATTAATGAGACAAGAGTGATGACGAAAAGAAACAACGTCAGAAGTATTTAGCGTTAAAGAACTGATGCTAATCATATTAAAACGAAATGAATGAACATACAAAACAGAGGAAAGAACAATGTCAAGGGACAAATGGATCGTCCCAGAAAAGGAAACATTAATCATCGAGCCATTTGCGAGGGTGATCTGTATAGGGTTGATGAGTTTGATGACAGAAAATAAAGACAAGTCACAACAGATATGGTGACTAGCACCTGAGTCTAGGATCCATATATCATAAGGTATAAAGGTATTATATTGTGTGGAAGAAAGAATAAAGGTAGAGATGAGGTTTGTACCTGAAGAGTTGGGTTGAGAAGGTGAAGCTGGGACATCCAACGACTTATGTTGATCGAACAAAGCTTGAGCATGTTCCAACGACTTATGCCCTTTGTCAGATGCCATAAGCTGCAGAGGAGCCTTTGATTCTGACTTGATCATGTTCACATGATTAGGGAATTTATTCGATTTGGGTGTGGATAACAGAGGGGGTTTAGAAGAAGGAGAGGGTTTGGAAGAAGGCGGATAACCATGTATTTTGTAACAACTGGCAATGGTGTGCTCGGTCATGCCACAATGGACACATACAGGTTTTGGTTTAGGAAAAGAAGGTTGTTTGGAACGATTATATAGTTGGACAGAAGTTTGAAAAACAACAAAGTCTGGTGGGAAAGATAAGGTCTTACGATGGTACTCTTCCTGAGCGACCATGCTATAAGCTTTAGCAATGTTTGGTAACGGGTTCATCATTAGGATCTGTCGTCTTGCGAGGTGATAATACTCGTTTAATTTCATCAGGAACTTAACAACGTTTTTCTTCTCACACAGTTCGATCAGTTTCTTATTGGCCTGACAAGAACATCCGCCGCAAGAGCAAACAAGGTATAGTTCTTTGATGTCGTAAATCTAGATGTATAAATTCGATCAAGTAATAATATCCTAGACTCAACAAATATCGTAAGTGTACGAATCATGTGTAGTAGCTAGGGTCGAACACAAGGACAAAAGTAGACAAAGAAATCAAATCTCAATCCAAATCTAGATCCAGAGAAAATAATATGAGTATGAAAGTGTAGCTAAATGAACAATAAAAATGATTATAACTATGAATGATGAACACTGCAGGCTTCGGGATTGCTTTATGTGCAAAGATATT
This sequence comes from Tarenaya hassleriana, assembly GCF_000463585.1. Taxonomy (NCBI): domain Eukaryota; kingdom Viridiplantae; phylum Streptophyta; class Magnoliopsida; order Brassicales; family Cleomaceae; genus Tarenaya; species Tarenaya hassleriana. The sequence goes on from NW_010964598.1 coordinate 1,946,704, forward strand.
TCAAAAAATGCAATCTTAGTGGTTTATCTATCCAATTCAGGGAATTCAAGCTCTAAATTAGAGATTAACCCTCTCGAGTCTAATCTCACTCTTCAGGCTTTATCCTACTAATCTCTCGATTCAATAGTCTAAAACCCTGGATGCATGAACGAATGTTATCATAATTCCTAGGCAAATATTCATCTCTCGATGTAATACATGTTCTATTTAATGAAATTATTTCCAGGTTAGAATCTCATATGTCTAAGCGAATTAAAACCCTAAGTTTATTCAATCAAGCAACCAACAAGATCAAACGCATTAAGAACAATTCAATAAACTGAATAGAATAAATAAATTCATAAAGTCTGAAAATTAAAAACCAAAGATCCCTACGTAGCAAATCCCTAACTTACAACAGAGAAACTACTCGCTAAACATCGCGAAATCAGGGTTCATATGAATAATATAAAACATCGTAAAATAGAAGAAAGGAAGAATGCTTAGTCGATTTCCCGGCTTTGTAACCTCCGTCTTCTACTCCGATCTCTTACCTCTTGATAATCTCCCCCTTTTGTGATCTCTAGGGTGTGTTTTCTGTGTAAGTATGAATATTTTCGGCCTTGGAGGCTAACCCTAGTTATTTTCTCTTTCTTTTGGGAAAATTTAGAAGATTTCCGGATTTTAAGTGACTCGATCGTGTCTGCACAAGTGACACGATCGTGTCACATCGCAGTTTTGATGGGTTTCACGAATTTGCTCATAACTTCCTGCTCAGACATCAGATTTTGGTGATCTTAACGTCTATGCGTAGATATCGAAGAGATCTTTCCAATGTTATAGAGAATGTATTTTTTGAACTTGTAGAGTGAAAGTTATTGGACTTGCAAAATCTGACTTTTCTAAGCTTTATGTTTTCTCCGGAACAACTCCAAATGTTCCTGGTTCGTCCGTGATGTTCCGTAATCTATGTTTTCCACTCCTTTTGCTGTCTTTATGTGTGAATACCTATTTAAACACCAAAGAACACAACCAACCAATATCGAAACCAAATGTACCCTAGAATGTCTACAAATATGTAAAACCGAGTGAAATACGCTAGACATCCTATATCAAAACATCACTCGAAATATGTGTTATCATTCATACATCTTAAGTTCTTCCAATAAGGCCTTTAGTTTTGTGTAGAAAACACTAAGGGCCATAGAACCCTGCTGCAAAGATTCCAGTTGCTGTTCAAATAGAAAAACTTTGGAATCGTTCTTTTGCTTATAGTTTGTCTCAAGACTAGTCCAAATTTCAGCAACATCATCAATATTCATGACGAGACTAGCATATCAGATGAAAGGGAGTTTGTAAGTCATGTCCCTACAATAGCATTACATCTCATCCAAGCCCCAAAATCATAATGATCGGAGACTGGTTTGGGAATAGTCCCAAAGATAAACTCCAATTTATTCTTAGCAATAAGAACTTTGATAATAGAGCGAGACCATAAATTATAGTTTACCGCGCCAAACAGCTTCTCAACAATCAAGGTAATCTTGAGGAATCTACAGCATGAAGATACAATGAGTTAGCATAGGGATCAAGGACAAAGGATGATGGCGGAGAAGTTTTAGAGCTCTAATACCATAACAGTTTGATTCAACCTAGCAGTGAAAAAGAAGTTAACACAAGGAATGAAGAGTTTTCTCTGTTATTCCATTGAATACAGTACAAATATTTATACAATAAAATCCTCCTAACAAACTCTAAAACAAACGCAAAAGATGTGTAAATTGTTGAGATATACCGGATCTTGAAGAATATTACGAGATATATCAATCTTATCAAATCCGAAAAATATATATTTAGAAATATTTATTATTTTATTTAGTTTACTTATTCCATGTAAGACTCTCATCTATTTATATGTTATTCTGATTATGAATAAAGATATCATTCCGCAAATTTTTACATGGTATCAGAGCCTCTGGTTCTTTTCTAATTTGTTGTTCTTTTCATAAAAATGATGATCGATAATGAGAGTGAAGATGAAGATGCTGATATACCGATCCAGTGGTAATATCATTTCGAATTTTTTTAAGAATAAGAGAGTCATTTTATTTTTGTTTTTTTTTCTCTCTCATAATCCCACATGTTTCTAAAGATTATTCGCATAACCGTCAATCATCTTATTCTTGCCAAAAAAATTGTTGTCATTAAACGCTTTCGCGTAGTTGCCTTTCAATCTCGGATGAATCAGAGTTATTCCCGAGACTTCTTTCTGCACCGCGATTGTCGTCCTTTTTTTTGTTATCATCAAACGATTCTTTTGTGCGTGGTGCCAAAGTTGCAGCGCATTCGTTTGTTTGATTTTTTTAGTTATGATTGACTCAAGTTCGCAAGGTGATGTAGTTCAAGCGGCATGCGTTTGATCATCTTTTCAGCAAGTTGGACGTTTCGTTATCTTCCACGCTCCAACTTGAAGGGGGATGTTGAGATATACCGGATCTTGAAGAATATTACGAGATATATCAATCTTATCAAATCCGGAAAATATATATTTAGAAATATTTATTATTTTATTTAGTTTACTTATTCCATGTAAGACTCTCATCTATTTATATGTTATTCTGATTATGAATAAATACATCATTCCGCAAATTTTTACAATTAGTAACACTGAAACTATTAGAGATAAGGAAATATTTATGCTTCGGTTTTTGGGTATTTAGATTGATTAACAATACTTTCGATCTAACTACATTCACCCTTAAACGAAATAAATCCTTACTACAATTAAGTTGTATGTTTCATCTCCGAATATGAGATTTCTAGGACAAATTAATATTATCCCAACCACATTCTAGAAACAGAACTACAATTGCTCGATCACGGTTTTTTTGGGTATCTTTCGGTTTCTTAATTAGAAATACAAGTTTTGCTAATTTCCATTTTGATTATAATTGGTAATCATAACAATATTATATATATATATATATGTATATATATATACACTGTTGACGGGCATGTGGTGAGAGTCTTGGTGGAAACTTCGTGACTTAAACGTGATTTTAGGGGTAATAAATGAATTTTCCCCGTGACATGAATTCGGATTCAAAGTACGTTTATTAGAATTGTCAACCCGGTTCAATGTTTTGGGTTAGAGAATAACGGTCCAAAACTCATCTAAGAAAATATTGGACTATTATTCAATCCTTGATAGTTGAATCACATCACACACTATAAACATAAAACCTTAACTCTATAATCAGCGTCGCCCGTTGGTTTCCGAACGGAAAATATGTTTTGATGTTAGATGGTAATATCGGTCTAGTCCCACGGCCAAAAGTTGCCACGTGGACAAATCGTATACACAATATAAACATAAAACGTTAACTCTATCATCAGCGTTTCTATTTTCTTTTTACGATGGAAAACCCCTATCCTACAACCTTTCGGATCGGACACTGAACACCGCAACGCCTCTCAGCCTATGGGCCGGACGAGAACGGCATCAGACATCATCGCGCACCTGAAAAAATCCACCGCCCTGCGCAGTAGCCGACAAACTACGCAGAACAGGTAAACCAACCTCGTAACGCTGACCGACTCAAGAAAAGTTTTCATACCAGGGTTTCGAACACACGACCTCTTAGTAGAAGAGAATTGTCTAAACGATAGTGGGAAATAATATTTCTTATTATTCCAAGTGTAGAGATTACAAAATATATAGACGTAGGGTTGCTATGATTTAGCTACAATCAAGGTAACTAATGAACATAAAATCTGGAAGTGATACGATAGAATATTTACAATAGTATATCTTTCCATTACGCCCCCGCAAGATGTGGCTCGTGTGCGAGACCAATCTTGACACGAAGAAGATCGAACCGGGCCCGAGGAAGTGCTTTGGTGAGGGCATCAGCAAGTTGATCATGTGAGGAGACATGAGTGACCCGAAGATGTCCATCTTGGACAAGTCCCCGAATGAAATGGTAGTCAATCGCCACGTGCTTCATGCGTGAGTGAAAGATCGGATTAGCACATAAGTACGTGGCACCGACATTATCACAGTATATAACCGGGGGTTTTGGAACGTCAACCCCAAGTTCTGAGAGGAGAGAGGATAACCAACGAACTTCGGACGCCGTGGAAGCTACGGACTTGTATTCGGATTCCGTCGAGGATCGAGCAGCACTTCGTTGCTTCTTTGACGACCAAGAGATGGGATGGGAGCCGAGGTAGACAATGTGTGCTCCGGTGGAAGTGAAGTCGTCGCGATTGCCTCCCCAATCCGCGTCCGAGTAGGCATGAAGACTGAGAGTGTTCTTCGCGGATAAGAGGTAGCTACGGAGCTCATGGTACCAAGCACGTGGCGCTTGCTTGAGCCCGTATAGAGCCTTATGCAGTTTGCACACGTGAGTGGGACGGTCTTGATCTACGAAGCCCGGTGGTTGCATCATATAGACATCCTCGGTGAGATGGCCTTGAAGAAACGCATTATTGACGTCTAGTTGCCGTAGCGGCCATCCACGAGTGATAGCGATGCTTAGGAACCAGGCTCTGATACCAAAAATGTCACGCACCTAGTCGCTGGGTTCGACCGATGGTACGTGACACTCGTACAGCCGCGAAGAAGTGCGGAAGATAGCGGACTGTGCGAGGCAGAAGTCTCGGACCGTTGGGGAAAGTCCGGGACTTAGCGGGAAAACTCGGACTTGTTGGGAAAAGTCCGAGATTCGCTGGGAGGACCGAGACTAGGATCCGGGCTAGTCTGGGCCGTTGCGGGAAGTGCCGGGCCTTGGCTTGTAATGGGCTGAGTTCCTTGGACGGAATGAGCAGACCCGTGCGAGAGTTTCTCGGGCGGGAATGCGAGTGGGACGCGTAAGTCTCGGAGAATGTTCTCGGCTGGGCGAGAATTCTCAGACAGACGGCCGGGACTTGACGGACAGAAGTCTATCGGATGTATTGAGTGCTCGGTACGGACGAGTGCAGGAATTCTCGAACAAGTGTGGGAACTTGGCAGAATTCCTCGGGCACGGGTCGTTCGACGTACGAGAATCGAAGAGGGGCGAAACGAGAAACAAAGGGACAAGTCGAGATGAATCCAAAACACGAGGACGGTTTTATTAAGTGGCAAAACGAACCAAGGGGACGCCGGCGGTCTTACAAGGGAGATGACCGTCGGCGGAATGAGAGAAAAGGCCAAGAGAGAAATGAGAGAAGATTTCCGGATGACTTCTCGAGTTCTTCAGTTGATACAGGCCCCAGATCGATTGAGGTAAGCGTTCTAACGTTTCTACGATTCATAGCAGCATGGTTCTAGGGTTTTAATAATTTTTGTTTTACATCCGCTGCGCAAACCCTAGAATCGATCTCTTAGGAATAGGATTCGCTCTAGAGATCCCATTTCCAAACCTTTGAGAGATATAGTTGAACGGAATATCAAGTGAACTTCTGGATTAAAAAAAATTATACCCGAAATTCGCTATACACCATGTATTTATATAAGATTCGGTTCATCCACACTCACGTTTATTTAACCTTTCACAATGAATTGTTTTTTGGATCTCACATTACCCAAAAAAAAAAGATCTATAAGGGTATGGTTGGATGTATGTATGGTGGTCCATCAATCTCGAACTGTGTTGTGTGTGGGCGCAGGAAGCGGTTGAATGGGAACACAAAAGCAGAATACAAGGCAAAATGCATGCTTGTGGGCATGACGCCCATGTGGCTATGCTTCTTGGTGCCGCCAATATACTTAAAGCTCGAGAGCATCTTCTCAAGGTTAATTAATCTTTTATACTCGTTAATATTGTGTATTAGAATCGTATTAGGCTCGAGAAAGATTACGAAAGTTGGTAAATATTTTTTTTGGTAACGGGATATTTTGGATCAAAACCCTGCCTAATTCCATGGGTTGGAAAACTCGGGTGTATAACCTTCTTCAAATTTGGAGTTCAAATTCAGGATGAGACATACGTTTTGGATACCGTTTCATTGGTTGAATTAATCAAATTTGGGTGAAAATCGGTAACTTTGATTTGACTTATGGGTGGATATAACTTTGCATATTATAATGGTGCTTCTTTTTTGTTTTTCTTGGTTTAAGCATTATATATGGATAATGTGAATTCGACCTAACACTACAGACATTTATTGAACTTGTTGGGGGTAACTAACATTGTCCCTTTCCTTGCCGAAAAAAATAATAATAAAGTGAAATCATTACAGCTGTCTCATTTTATCTCCAATGTGATAATTGCGGTTCATAATAATGATTAAAATTCCGAAATGTGTCGCTGATTACAACAGGGAACAGTGGTGCTGATATTCCAGCCGGCGGAAGAAGCCGGGAACGGCGCGAAGAAGATGATAGGAGACGGAGCCCTCGAAGATGTGGAGGCCATGTTCGCCCTACACGTGTCCCACAACCATCCGACCGGTGTGATCGGTTCCCGGAGCGGCCCTTTGCTCGCCGGATGTGGGTTTTTCCGGGCAGTCATCACTGCGGAGAACGGTGGCGGTGGCTCCGCCGATCTGATCCTCGCCGCATCCGCCGCCGTCATCAGCTTGCAGAACATTGTTTCCCGCGAAGCCAGTCCTCTTGACGCTCAGGTTTCGGGAAAAAAAATTTGAAGAAATGTGAAACTAAATTTGGACCAATATATATAGTTGATTTGATTTATTTTTTCTTTAAGAAAATTCAATATTTGTGCTGCCGTGTAGGTTGTGTCGGTGACGTCATTCGACGGCGGCCACAGCCTCGACTCGCCACCGGACAAGGTGGTTCTCAGTGGCACGTTCAGAGCTTTCTCCAACGCAAGCTTCTACCAGCTCATGACGCGTATTCAAGAGGTTGGTGCAATTTCGGTTTAGTTCGGTTGGGTTGAGTTTCCACGGACTTAACCGGCGTCAAACCGCGCATTTTTAGTTTCCACATCGGTAACAAGATTCACTATCTGAAACCATGCAACTCGTAGGCTCGAAAACATTCAAATAACAAGTCCGGTTCATTTCGGTTCCGTCCAAAAACTAGGCATTTTTCAGTCGCCTGAGTTCAAGAACTAAGCATTCTTCCCCCTCGTTTAAGCCGATTAGAACATGGTTTTCACACCGGTTAGCTCCAAAACCAACACAATTTTGGTTAACTGACCGGAAACAAGTGATGGGATTTCAAACGTAAAAAGTTGCATTCTTTTTTTGTATACCGAACAGGTGACGGTAGAACAAGTGGGAGTATACGGCTGCGAAGCAACGGTGAATTTCTTCGAGAACCAGAGCGGGATTTACCCTCCGACGATAAACGACGAGGCAATGTACGAACACGTGAGGAAAACGACGGTGGATTTGCTCGGGGAAAGCTACTTCAAAGTGGCTCCTCAAATGATGGGTGCAGAGGATTTCGCCTTCTACTCCGAAATCATCCCCTCCGCCTTCTACTTCATCGGCATCAGGAACGAGGAGCTGGGGTCTGTCCATATCGGACATTCCCCTCATTTCACCATCGACGAGGACATGTTGCCTGTCGGAGCCGCTGTTCACGCGGCAGTGGCTGAGAGATACCTGGTCGACCGTACATAAAAGAACCCTAGTGTTTTGTTTTAGGTTTCTATAGAGAATATTATTTGGTATTTTTCATTGGCCAAATTGTTGTCTCTTCTTAATTAGGTAGAAGTATTGAGAGGCGTATTATTTGATCTGTAAGCATGTGGGTGCAACTATCAAGTATATATTATAAGATGATGATTCTGATAAACCCCTGCGTGTGTATCGGAGGAGGAACAAGAGGAATCGAAGGGAAGCCATGGCTGGAAGCGTTGCGGAGCGAGGAGAGGAAGACACCTCGAGGGAGAAGACTGGGAAAACCATTCCGAGACAGGTGGCAGCACAACAATGATTACCTAGGATTTGGGATTACCAGCACGTAGGTGGGGTGCAAGGGGTTGTTATGTACAGGGGAAGAGAATCAAATTGCCACCTCAGCAATTCTGTTGAGGCATGACTACTGTATATCTATGTTTTCTCTTTTGGGTGGGGGTCATGTTGGTTTTTATTTGAGAGTGGAGTAGAAGAGAGTGGTGTTCTTCTCTGTAAACCTAGTATTTGTATTTCTCTGGGTTTCTTTTGAAATACAAATCTCTATTATCTATACAAGGTTCTATTAAAAGTGGTATCAGAGCATTCTATCGATCCTATCATACCGCCAAAAGACAATCGGATTGAGATATTGGAAGATTTGGTGAACTCGAAACTGGGAAAATTCGAGTCTGCCATGGGAGCTATGCAGGACAGATTTGCTTCAGCCATGGGGGTGATGCAAGGTCAGGTTTCTGTTGTCCAGAAAGAGATGGGTCGGATGGAGGTGTTGGAGCAGATGATGCGATCCTTGCTCGACCAACGCAATCCACCTGATAAACATCCATCCGTTCTTATCACTGGGGAGCAGTCAACGTGTGCTCAGACATCGCCGAACTCTAGCGGCAAGACACCGATCGACGTCCCTGGGTCATCGGCTCAGGTGGATCCGTTACCCACGGTCACTCAAGCGCTGGAGGTGGGACTTGAGGAAGCACCGATGTCTCTGCAAGCACCGGGTAACGATTTCACTTTACGGAAAATTGAAATACCGGTTTTTGAAGGTGACAACGTTGCAGGTTGGATCGTCAGAGCGGAACGTTATTTCCGGTTCGGTAATATCGGCGATCCGGATAAACTCCGTTACGCGACACTCAGTATTGATGGAGAAGTGCTTCACTGGCATGAATGGCAGCACAATCGGCCGTTTATCGATTGGCCTGATTTTAAACAACGACTATTGGAGCGTTTTGATGTGCAAATCGCATGGTCGGCGAAAGCCCGATTGTTTTCTCTGAAGCAAGTGGGTTCGGTCCTAGAGTATGTACGCAGCTTCGAAGAATTGTTGGGTCAGCTCACGCGTGTTGATGTTGATGTTCTAGAGTGTGCCTTCAAAAATGGGTTGCGGGCAGACATCAAGAACATGGTCGAAGTTTTGGATCCCCAAGGTCTCGAGCGAACCATGGCCCTCGCGCTGAAATTGGATAGTTCGCCGCTGGGTTCATTGGCCGGAAAATCTGGGGATCATCGCAGTTTCAAACAGCAACAAAATCAGTCGGCGAATCCCTTTCGCACGATTACCTTACCAGCTGGAGGTGTTGGTGGACCACAACGTATGGGCTATACTAGAAGGGTGGATTCTAATGGGCCTGTTCCACCTGGCCCATCTTCTTCTAGCCCATCTCAGTTGGTTTCTGGAATGAAAACAGCAGGGGTTCGCCGCATTTCAGATGCGGAGCTCGACGACAAACGGAGGAGGGGAGTTTGCTTCCGATGTGACGAGCTTATTTTTTCGGCCATAAATGCAAAGATCGGGAGCTCCAGGTGATAGTGGTGAAGGAAGACGACGAGTTTCTGTTGCCGGAAGACGATGTTCCGGAAGCTATTGCAGAATCGCAAAATGAGTCGAAAGAATTGGCTGAGCTTTCACTCAACTCGGCGGTGGGCATAACGTCGCCGTCGACTCTGAAAGTGCGAGGGTCGATTCGCGGTCAAGCAGTGGTGGTGATGATCGATTGTGGGGCGACTCACAATTTCATTTCGCTGGAGGTTTTGGACAAACTGGGATTGCAGCCCTCGTCGACGTCTGGGTACGGAGTTGCTCTAGGCACCGGGGTAACTGTTCGAACCACGGGAATTTGTCGGGCCTTATTATTAATGATGCATCACTTGGAGGTTCTCGCTGATTTTTTGCCTTTAGAACTGGGCAGCGCGATGTCATTTTGGGGGTTCAATGGTTGCGGACTTTGGGGAATATCCAGATGAATTTCGAGAAACTGATAATGCGTTTTACAGCGGGATCTACTCAGGTGACTCTTACTGGCGACCCTCATCTGCATAATTCCCTCGTTACTTTTAAGTCCTTGATTAAGACTATTCCGGCAAATGAGGCGAGTTATATGGTGGAGTTCAGTGCGATGTGTTCGGTTTCCGCATAATCGAGGGAAACACCGAGCAGTTTGGCTAAGATTTTGGAGGAATTTCAGGGGGTTTTTGCTGAACCATCTGGACTACCGCCATCACGAGGCCGCGAACATGCCATAATTTTACAGCCACGTACCGGACCGGTGAGTGTCAGACCATTCCGATACCTGCATGCCCACAAGGAAGAGATCGAGAGGATGGTTAAGGAGATGTTACAGGCTGGCATTATACAGCCGAGTACTAGTCCGTTCTCGAGCCCGGTTTTGCTGGTTAAGAAAAAAGATGGCAGCTGGAGATTCTGTATTGAATACAGGGCATTGAATCGGGTTACAGTGCCGGACAAATTCCCAATTCCGATGATTGATCAGCTGTTGGACGAATTATGTGGTGCGACGATTTTTTCCAAGCTTGACCTTTGTTCAGGATATCATCAAATCAGGATGCGAAGGGAGGATGTTCACAAGACGGCGTTACAGACACATGACGACCATTACGAATTCCTCGTAATGCCGTTCGGCTTGACCATTGCTCCGGCGACTTTTCAAGCCATGATGAATGATCTATTCCGACCATTTCTGCGTCGCTTTGTGCTGGTTTTTTTCGATGATATACTCATTTACAGCAGATCCATTGCTGAGCACGTTGATCATTTAAAGGCAGTGCTGACAGTCTTGGCAAAGCATCAATTGTTCGCAAATATGAAGAAATGTCTGTTTGGCAGGGATAAGATTGAGTACTTGGGCCATGTCATTTCACAACAGGGGGTTCACACCGATCCCTCCAAGACCGAGGCAATGCGACGTTGGCCTTACCCGACATCGGTTAAAGAACTTCGCAGTTTCTTGGGTCTTACGGGATACTATAGGCGGTTTGTTCGGAATTACGGCATGTTGGCTCGTCCACTCACACAGTTGTTGAAGAAAGACAGTTTCAATTGGACAGAGGTACAATCAGCAGCTTTTGACTCCTTGAAGGCTGCCATGATGTCAACACCAGTTGCTTATTATGCCCGATTTTTCGGACACATTTGTAGTGGAGGCTGATGCGTCGGGGTTTGGAATTGGAGCGATATTAATGCAGAAAAACCGTCCAATTGCGTATTACAGTCATGGATTGTCCAACCGTGATCAGATGAAACCAGTTTATGAACGGGAACTCATGGCGGTGGTGCTTGCTATTCAACGTTGGCGACATTACTTGTTGGGTCGCAAGTTTGTAGTTCATACGGATCAGCGGGCGCTGAAATATTTGCTAGATCAACGGGAGATTAACTTGGAGTATCAGAAATGGTTATCCAAGTTGTTGGGGTACGATTTCGATATTGTGTACAAACCCGGAACCCTTAACAAAGCGGCTGATGGATTATCTCGACTACCGGCCTCGTCAAATCTGTCATCAGTTGCAGTTCTTTCAGCCCTGACCATTTCGGGTGTGATTGAAATCGAACAGTTAAAGCGAGAGGTGGAATCTGATCAAGAGTTGATGGGGATCTTGAAGAAACTGCGAGAGCAACAGGAGGCGCCTCGTGGTTATCATCTCTGTCAGGGTACGTTGTTATTCAACGAACGCTTTGTTATTCCGTCTAATTCTGCCTTGATTCCTATTATTCTACGGGAGTTCCATGACAGTCCGATGGGGGGCATTCTGGGTTGCTGAAGACATTGAAGCGGGTTCAATCTGTCTTTTATTGGCGAGGCATGAAGGCCCAAATTCAGCTATATGTCGCTCAATGTGGGGTCTGTCAGCAAAACAAATATTCCACCTTATCTCCAGCGGGTTTGCTGCAGCCTCTTCCTATTCCGGTTCGCATATGGGAAGACATCTCGATGGATTTTATTGAGGGATTGCCAAGGTCGTCGGGCTTTGATACTATCTTGGTCATTGTGGACAGATTGAGTAAATTCAGTCACTTCATGGGATTGCGTCATCCGTTTACAGCGGTTCAAGTGGCTGAATTATTTGTTCGGGAAATCGTACGCCTGCATGGGTTCATAGTTTCGGACAGAGACCGCATATTCCTCAGTCATTTTTGGACTGAGTTATTTCGATTGGCTGGAACTCGGCTGAAGTATAGTACAGTCTTCCACTCACAAACCGATGGCCAATCCGAGGTGGTTAACCGATGTCTCGAGACGTATTTGCGATGTTTTGCGGGGGGGGGTGGTGGTGGGGGGGGGGGGGATCCTCGGGCCTGGGCCAAATTTCTCCCATGGGCTGAGTTCTGGTTCAATACTTCCTACCATACAGCTCTCAAGACAAGCCCATTTCAGGTGGTTTATGGCAGAGAACCGCCATCTTTGATACGTTTTGAGAAAGGGTCAACAGTGAATTTTGAACTGGAGGAGTCACTGTTGGAAAGGGATAGTATGATTAATATTATGGAGATACGTCAGAACTTGGCTCGGGCACAACAACGAATGAAAAAATATGCTGATGTATCGCGCCGAGATGTGGAGTTAGCTGTAGGCGATTGGGTTTTTCTCAAGCTACGGCCATATCGCCAACATTCAGTGGCCAAGCGTCGCTTTCAGAAATTGGCAGCCCGTTTTTATGGACCGTATGAAGTTCTGGAACGTATTGGAGCTACCGCCTACAAGATCCGATTGCCCGCTGAAGCTCGGATTCACCCAGTTTTCCATGTTTCGCAACTCAAGAAGGCGGTGGGAAATGTCTTTCAGCCGATGGAGTTGTCGAAGGAGTTGTCGCCTGAATTGGAGTTGCTTCTTGAACCAGATTCCTTATTGGATTCCCGTTATAACGATCAGGGATATCTGGAAGTTTTGATTTCTTGGAAGGGTCTTCCAACACACGAGGCTACATGGGAAATGGCTGACACCGTTGCTGCGCAATTTCCGCTGTTTCAGCTTGGGGACAAGCTGCGTCTCCAAGGGGGGGTATTGATAAACCCCTGCGTGTGTATCGGAGGAGGAACAAGAGGAAGCGAAGGGAAGCCATGGCTGGAAGCGTTGCGGAGCGAGGAGAGGAAGACACCTCGAGGGAGAAGGCTGGGAAAACCATTGCTGCTGGAGGAGAGAAGGAGACAGGTGGCAGCACAACAATGATTACCTAGGATTTGGGATTACCAGCACGTAGGTGGGGTACAAGGGGTTGTTATGTACAGGGGAAGGGAATCAAATTGCCACCTCAGCAAGTCTGTTGAGGCATGGCTACTATATATCTATGTTTTCTCTTTTGGGTGGGGATCATGTTGGTTTTTATTTGAGAGTGGAGTAGAGAAGAGAGTGGTGTTCTTCTCTGTAAACCTAGTATTTGTATTTCTCTGGGTTTCTTTTGAAATACAAATCTCTATTATCTATACAAGGTTCTATTAGATTCGCAGTGAATCGTGCTAAAAAAGATGGGAAATTTCTTCACAGAATCCTTTGACAAAGGTGTTACATTTACAATCCAACCCTCAAGAGACCAGAGAAGAAAATATAATCTCAAAAGAAATCTAGAAAAGTTTAAAAATCAAGGCTCAAGATTGGTGTGATAACGCGCCAAGGGCGAAACCAGGGAGTCGTGAGGACACCGTCACGGGCAGATCTGTCTGTCAGTACGAGGAGGAGATGGAGACTGATGTCTCGGCCGGTAACCATCTTGGAAAAGGCACGAACCCTTGAGTTGAGATGAGGCTTGTCATTTGCTCCTCTGCTTTTGCGGGTTCCATCTTCATGTCTTCCATTGGTGGGAACTTCCCTCTGCACTTCTTGTAGAACCCGCGAAGATCTCGACACTGTTGTGAAGATTTCTCCAACATCTAACGGGCCAGAGGCATTGCAGGCCTTGGCAGATCTGACAACAAGTGAGACAACTCCTTTGTCTGGTCTGAATATGACTTGTAAACCTCGAAACTATCTTCCAAGATGGTGCAGAGAACTGCTTGGACTAGGTTATGATTGATATGCAAGGCGTCATTACTTGGTGAGCAGTTCAACGTCTTTTGAATCAAGTCCTGACACTTCAAGATATGGAACATCGTATCTGTGTATTCTTCTTCTTCTTCCTCGCCTTGAATGCACTTCACACCACGGGATTTGATGGGCTGAAGCCTACCTGACTGATCCACGATCCATCCAGCTCTTTCTTGGAGATAGGCAACATAGTATTGCAGTTCATTAGGAGATGGCCAATAGCACTCGTGACACGCAACTGTCTGGTATTGCCCAAGATACCATGAACGAGAAACAGTCTTGAGGACGACGACACGGTCTCTGGTCCTCTTTAGACGCCGAGAAATGGAGTCAACGAGAAGAGAGACGGATTCTGGATGGACAGAGACGCAGAGGAGTATACGGTTGATGGATCTGTCGTCGATGCGGGTCTGATAGTGGTTAGTGGCACCGATCACTGCTACCTCGATGCGGAAGAAATCTGTTTAATCGCCATTGGAACGCACAACGACTTTGCCTACAGATGCCAGATCTTTTGCAAAGCCGACGACTTTCCGAAGACTATTCCGACCCATATCTGGATATCTGCAGAAAACACTCTACGGAGGAACGGGAGTTGTGTTGCTTCTCTGTTTGTGTGCCTTGATCACCTGAAGAATGTTATGAACTGAACACTAGAACACCTTAAATAGGCATTATGCATCCGAGAAGAGAACCCTAACCTTAATGGGAATTGAAACAGTGAAATCCAAATGATTATATAGGAAAATTTCCCTTCTTTATATCCAAATCATAAAAACAAAAAATCAAAAAGGAAACTGAAACAGAATTAACAGATCGGAGAGTAATCATTTAGAGAAGGGAAAACTTCGAGCAATAAAGAATTCGTCAGCTTCAGCTTCGATTTTCGTGAAGCCTTCAGCGAACTTCTTCGAGTTCAAATCCATCTCCAACCCAATGAATCACTTATTCAATCTCCTGAAGTCGAATCCGCTAATCAAAATCCCGCAGCTCGGAACAGCTACAAAAATTTGACACAAAAACGACGAACAAGTTCATTTATCGGACGAAATGCAGGCAGGCACCTTTCCCGATCGAAACACGATCCTGATGGCGCATATAGTAAACCATAGGCATAATTCCCGGGAAGATAAACCTGGCTGTTTCTTACGAATCCCATTCCAGAAACGTAAAGAATTCAGAAATCCAATGTCGCAGCCAAACTCTTCCCCGTGGTAAGAGGAGAGGCCGTCACTCTCTCCAGGAAGCAACAGAGAGGAGACGGGTCGGCGGAGTCGAAGAAGCGACGGCGAGGAGTAGAAGCTTACCTTGGGTTCCAGAAGAGGGGAGAGAGATTGGCCATTGGGAACGGGGGATCATGTGCCGAAGCCGGAATTGAGGAGGTTTATAATCTCGTGATTATTCCCTAGTTTTGCAAATATACCCTTTGACGTTTAAATATTTACCTATTAACCGTAAAGCCATGACTTACAATATAAATTACAACCGTGTAAATCATAACAGTATTTATACAGTTAAAATTATTGATACAGATGATTGTAATTCTCATAATTCGTTGTATATTAACCATAAAAAAAAAGTGGTATATGTTATCAAGTTTTTGACTGTTTGGAGTTTTTCTAATTTTTAGTTTTTAAAAATCCAAAAAATATCCAACCAAGATTTTGTTTTTTTACTTTTTTTCTAAAAAAACTGATAAATCATCTTTTAAAAAAAATTAAGAAAAACCAAAAACCACTTTTGTGTAGATTTTGACTAAAAAATCTCATTTGTTAATAGATTTTTTTCATTTTATATTAAATATTAATTATATAAAATATTCAAAAGACAAAAACACCATAGAAAATTTTATTTTATACATATATATAAAAACTCTTTTTAATAATTTTACATTTAAAATCTAAAATCTAGAAACTAAACTAAAATATTACTCTTCCAATCAAGTTTTTTAAAAACTACAAAAATTAAAAATTAAAAACCAAAAACTAAATTTAGAAATTCAAAATAAAAACTATCACCGTTCCAAGCATAAGTTTCGATTTTTTTTTTTGTGTGAAAATATGTTAAATAACTCCTTGCCATGCCCATGTTCCTAAGGAGTGAAACTCCATTTCTATAATTCAATCATTCATTACAATATATCAAAGGCATTGCCATAATGATTATAGGAACAACCATCAAAGGCAATACACGACGTGTATTTCATTGTGATCATAGGAACTTATCTCATTTCAATTCCACTAGTGGGCATTAAGTGGGCCGAATGCTCTATGAAGCTTCTGGTTATAAAAAAACAATTTATCTCGTTTGAATAATTTTATACGGATAACTAATTACATGTGATCAAATATGCAAATACAGAAAAGTATAGAGGTTAAATAGTTATACAGATACCATAAAGTGTAATTTTCTAATTCTTTATGGGCGGATTTGGAAATTACACAAACCTATTACTATAAATAGTGGTAGGCTAAACGGACAGAAAATCTGTATGCACCCATTTGTCATAGAATAAACTTTCTTACGTGATATTCTAGAAAACTTTCTACACACTCTGTCATTTGTCAAACCATCATGGATTCAAGTATGTTCTAAATTCCAGAATAATTCTTTATATGATATGCATGATGATTGGTCCAGTATAAAATATTCCGCAATATATATAATAAATGTATTTCTGTAAAATACTATCAAGTGGTATCAGAACCGCTTCATGACATATCACATAGAGAATTTGCATGAATTTGAATACTTGCATATTAAACAATATTCATGTATAATTTCGGATTAATAAAAATACAGGAAAATATACATGAATGATTTTGATATTGCATGTTGAATAATTCAAATATATGTATTTTCGGTTTAACTTGAAACTCATGGAATATGCATATATGATCAACATGTAATATGAACAATCATATATGTTTATATGAAAATTTTGAATCAATAAAACATACAGAAGTAATATCGAAAATGAAACATGCAAATACACAAATCAAATAATTTTTTGTGTATTAATCAGAATAATGCATGTTGAGTGAAATGCATGTTTCTATGTTTAATTTTCTAAATATACAAAAATTTACTAAGTTTTGATAAAATTATAAAACTTAGATACATAAAATATATACAGAAAATTAAAACAAATAAAAATTTAGAAATGTGGTTCACTCGTACCAAAGGGTAGAAAAAAAATTATGATAAAGATTATGTGAAAATCTCATCAGAATTTAAGAGAACCGAAAAAGAGGCCCAAACCAACGTTTTAATGTAGCCACCACCAAAAATGAGATTCTGACAATCGTAATTTCAGTTTTTTTTAGAAAACCGAAATCAATCATAATCTGAGGGTCGGGATCGAGGTATGAACGGGGCTAAATTGTGTATATGATAATACTTTATCGCCGTTAGTGATCAAGTCCAAATGATCCCTCGATTTGGTTAAGGTGGCAAAACTAGAAATAAAACAGAAAACCAAAATGGGACACGTCTGAACCGAGAATATCAGATTTTGGACTAAACCGAAATCGAAAACTAGAAGTGTCGTAGACTGTAAATTCGTGAAAACGCGGGAAAGTAAACACAAGTCGAGTTGCATGACAACAATGCCTGACATTTTAGAATGTCGATTGTTGGGCCATGCAGACACGTGACTATGTTCTTTCAAAGTCCCGAAAACAAAACCAAAAAAAATATCCGAGGTTGAATGAAACAGAGACAAATCATTAGAGAATCAGTCTCTGCAAGGTCCTTTCAGAAGATTTGGCACATTGAACTCGCCAGAAAAGTAGCTAACGCCAACTATTACAGAACAGGGGGCTTAGGTCACGCAAACCGATGATGATCTCGCCAAATAATAAAACAAAGGATATTAAAAGAGGAGAAATTTCAGAAGTTTAAAACCTCAATTTTATTTCTGAATCTGCAAGCATACGTTATGATCTCGAGATCAACGTGTAAATGTGTGTATTTATGTGCAGATTCAAACATAAAAAATTGGAAATAAAATCAGAAGGGAATATGAAACGGCAAAACTTTCCTATTTTCGACCGGATTCTGGTTTTTAAATCTCAACATTTTCTGTCTCTGAGCAGGGCTGAAGCCCATTAAAATTCTTTGAAAAGCGTGAGGTCCAGCACAGGTAACGAAGCGTCACAGGTCATGAAAAAACGCAAAAATTTGGGCTGAAATTCGACAAGCCCAATGAGGCAAAGTCAAACAGGCCCAGGCAAAGGCCCAATATGAATTAGGCCGAAGAGAAAATCAGCAATAATGCTGAAAGCTGCAAGTTCCCAAGTTCAAACTCGGATCAAGAGCATCCTGAGGGACGCATGCAACCACTGAGCCGCAGACGTTATTTTGCAAATGTTTGCGCTCACAACATATTATTGCGATTAAGCCCGAATAAAATTATAACATCAAATTTCGCGGAAATTTGATGAAGTTCACAAATAAAATCACTACAAAAAAAATTTCAAATTCCAACCGGCAAATCCGTTGGAAATGGCCGAAAATCCGTTGGAATTCGACTTTTCCAACGGATATAGCCGTTGGAAAACAGTCGTTAGAAACGCGGTTCTGTTGGAATTCCGTGGCAAATTCCAAACGGAATTCCAACGCCGTCATCCGTTGGAATATTTCAACGGATTTCCAACGATTCTTCCGTGGTATATTTTCAACGGAATTCCAACGGATTTGTTCGTCGGAATATATCAACGGAAATTCCAACGGATATCCGTGGCTACTTTCCGACGGGACCGTTAGAATATCCGTTAGAAATATTCCAACGGATTTACAACGGTATTTGCCACGGAAATCCGTTGGAATATCCGTTGGAAACGCCGTCGAAATGTTACAACGATATTTACAACGGTAGTCCGTTGGGATTGAAAATTTATTCCAACGGCGATTCGTTGGAATAACCGTTGGAAAACACAAAAAAATAAATAAAAAAATTAAATAAATATTTAAAAATAAAATATTTATTTTATTTTTATATTTATATTTATATATATTATATATTAATAAATATATATATATATATATAATAAAATCAAAATAAAATTAAAATATTAAAAAAACAATTGTTCGAATATTACAAAAATATAAAATATTTTCATTAATAATAAACTCAGAAGAAATCGTTTCTTTCATAGTTCTAGCTCTCGGGATTAGAT